>NC_141877.1:144710876-145013907 GCF_056163025.1 Triticum urartu | reverse complement strand
TTGTCTATTGACTATATACGCTCCCAATGTCGTGGGTCCTAGATGTCAGGAAAACACTAGGAGGAAGCATTTTATTTTTCCATACGCTGACGTGGTGGGCCCCTACTGTCATCCTCTCCACGTACTTCTGCTGATTCCTGTTGTTTGTTGACCATGTTGACAACGTGAGAGGGCGGTGCCGTGGCGAGCGCACCAAAGCGCGCGGAGGACGTCGGCGTTAATGATTTAGGAGACGATGGGGCGGCGATGCGTGCGCTGAGGCGCAGCCAGCCGTGGGAGGCGGAAGCAGGCGGTCCCGCCGACGCTGGTTTGGTTTTGGTGGCTGGAGGAAGACAGGACTAAAGAAACACGACAGACTGTAGTACTTAACAACCTTAACTGAAACTAGCAGGCGCACTTAACAACCAAAGCTGAAAGCAGTATGAGTACTTATACAGGTTCAGCCATACAAAGCACGCCTCGAACAGTGCTACTTCGCCTACAGTTGACCAAGGGTGAGGCCGCCAAGCCCTAGGACAAGGCCCAGGCGCCACCCCGCGCATCCACAACCTTCGGAAAGCGGCTTCATCTCGCAACATGGTCAATAAACAGGATATTCGCTTTAGAGCCATGGAAAGGCATGAACATAATCTTCTGTCCTATTCTCCAAGATGGACGAGCCTTCATTATTTGAGACCACCCATGAATAAGTATCTTTTCACCTCCAAGGGGAATTGAGTAGGTCGACATAAACATCATGTTGTGACCAAGCGCAAGTCTGACCTGACCATGGTTAGGCATCTGTATAGGAACAATAGAACTCGGCAGTTCCTGTTTCAAGAAGATCAGAGCTGTAAAACTGTGTATAAGCAATAGTTTATGAACAACATATATAACAGAAAACAGCTCGTACCATAAGTTTCTCGACACAGTTGGACCTATTCAACGAGTGCAGCAGTGGCACACATATCCCACGTGGCCTTCCACCATTGAAACGCCCCACAAGGACCTCAAGACGATCAATAAAGTGTAGGAACTTGTAGATGTCGATCCAGTCAACTTCAGTGCCATTAGTAACAGCCGAGTTATTACAGAGTAACAAACGAGCAGACTGCTTTACTCTGAAAAAACCTACACGTGCCACCAATTATAAGAAAATATTAGTTAGAAGTAGCATCTTCGTGAGAGATTCATTGCTACTTCTAAATTTAAATTGTTATTAGTTAGACAGAATAGGTGGATTAAGAAGTAATCGAGGCAACAAGCAAGAACCAGATACAA
This sequence comes from Triticum urartu, assembly GCF_056163025.1. Taxonomy (NCBI): domain Eukaryota; kingdom Viridiplantae; phylum Streptophyta; class Magnoliopsida; order Poales; family Poaceae; genus Triticum; species Triticum urartu. The sequence goes on along the minus strand of NC_141877.1, from coordinate 145,012,647 downwards.
AACTAACATGGATGAACAATTGGAACGACGTCGGGGTGGAAGATCGCAGTGAAGATGAGACCAGGTTCTGCTATTTCCATCAACATTCGTGCGCCAACTTTTAGTCCGTAACACTTGAGAAAGTTTATCCAAGTTCGGCCATAAAAAAAGCAGCGATCTTCTTGGTTCATGAACCCAACTCGGAACTTATATCCATGGCTTGTCTTCACTATGACCATTAAACTAGTGTATTCAGTTATGGCAAGGCCGAGCATCTTGAGTACATGTGTTCTGGCAGAGCAAATAATACACTGCAGGAAAAATAATATGAGAACACAGCATGTTCAAAAAAAACCCACCCTCCCGGATAGAAAAGAGGATTCTAGGAACATACTGTGCGCGTTTCAAAATGCTATGTTAGGATGAGAAGGAACAAGTGTGGCGTCTCGCCAAGGGATCCCGGATAGAAAAGAGGATTCTAGGAACATACTATGCGCGTTTCAAAATGCTATGTTAGGATGAGAAGGAACAAGTGTGGCGTCTCGCCGAGGGCGCAGAAACCTGTAGGGTACTCGCACTTTGGGCACTGCAAATGAAACACACTAGATTCAGTAGGAAGAAAAATGCATCAACGACGGCGGCTGCCATCCTAGGATTACCTGCGACCAAGGGACTTGGGTTTATCGGGGATGGATGAAGAATTCGTACCTGGTTCTCCATGAGAAAACCCTATGCAATCGCTGAGAGGGGGTTTTCTCTGAACAAGAAGACAAGGGATAAAGAGATTCAGGCCCAGTGAAATATTGCCGCTTCGTCCGTCTAGCTTACTGCTAAAGCTGGAAGGGGGTTGTGATTTGACGGCTCATTGGGCATTACTGCGGCGCTACGACTTGGGTGTGTCTACCGTAAAGTTGTGCACTCTAATTTGTGCATATGGCACACGGACCCCGTTGCTGGTTGCCCCACATATCAGCGAAAGGAAGTAGAAAGACAGGAGTAACTAGTTACACATAAATATATTTTTTGACAGAGAGATACTCCCTCTATAAAGAAATATACAAATCTTTTATATCACAGGCTCACCTTGCCGAGAAAAATACTCCCTCTGCAACGCACCGGCATTATGGGGGTTCAGCTGAGAATATAATACTCAGATGTTTTTTTGAGGGATAAAAGCTGTTTTATTGAAGATTAACAGTCATAGGTATACAAATAATTTCAGGGGTTCCTGTGAGCCAAAGATGGCGTCCACAGGGCAAAGAAGTAGCAGCTTTTGCGAGCACATGCGCTTCAACGTTACACTCGCGTTTTTCATGTATGATCTCCATGGTTTGGAACATATTCTTCTTCATCTTGATCTCGTCCATAATAACTTTGCTGGGCCCCAAGTATGCCTCTCCGATATGCTTGACTGTTGCTGAACAATCGGTGCTAATATGAACTTGTTGTAGGTTTAAGTCAAGAGCCAGAGATAGCCCCTCGCAACATGCCATTGCCTCTAGGATCTCTGGATCAGTAACACTTTCACACACCAGTGCCGATGCTCCAAGGAAGAAGCCTGTATGATCCCGGTTCACAACTGCCAGGGCTCCCCTTTCACCATTGCGAGATAACGCAGCATCAACATTCATCTTTGCCCAACCCATAGCAGGAGGAGGACGCCACTTCTGCACTGAGCTAGTGCTTCTCGAAACCAGGTTCTAGACTTTGGGCCGTAGGCCGACCCTGCATGTTTGGGGGCCCATGTGTTATACCTCAGCGCTTTTCATATTGCAAGCAATCGGTACGGCGCTGGTTTTAGATACTGTCACAAGGCGAATACACAAAATTGAATAAAGCACGACAGCTGTTGGAATGAAATCGAACGACAGTTCCTAACCAGCAATCAGAGTTGCAATTCTATCAACGATATACCATGTGATAAATAATACTATCGTACTACTTATACACACATGACACTTGTTTATCATCGTGTCCGAGGCCTTCCTCCGCATCAAGCCCCACTTCGGCTTATGGCTGAAGACTTTTAATGTCAAGCTGAAGGTAGTGAACGGCCGCCAGGCGGAGTGCGGAGGCGCCATGGTGGGCAAGATGCCCAATGTCACATGGCTCGAGGGCTCCTTTGTGGAGACCATAAAGGGGTGGTAGTCGGGGTGGTTCTACATCACCGAGCCGCGTGACCCTACATGGGTAGCGGCCCCCGAGTTCCGATCTGGCTTCCCCACACGGCTCACCTCCTGGCAAGAGAAGGGCCTGTCCTGGGGTAGTTCGGGAGAGCTGACCGGACTCCAAACATGTATTCAAAACATGGTCAACAAGAAGCTCAAACTCGTCAATGTAGTCCAGGTCATGCTCAACCGCCGGATCCTCCCGTGCCAACAACGGGCCTTCAACTTGTGGAAGTTCGACCCGGCGCAGCACCGAACTCTGAACAGGCTCTTCGACACAACTCACGAAGATGCCTGGAGGGTGCTGTTCAAGAGCGTCGAGGTCCCCCCTCCCACTACTGAGGATCACGGATTCAGCGCGAAGCGCCAAGCCAGCGCTGTAAGCTGCTTTACCTCTTACATGATACTTGTTTTTCATAGCTTGACTCCATGCGGGATCTAAACTCCCGTACCTTTGACACGACTGGCAGGAGACGGCCGGGCAGATCGACTGTCCGGCTCCTTTGCCCGAAGGCCCAGCAGACGCTCTTCTGACGAAGATGCTGACCCCGGCTCCTTATACGGTGCCGGAGAAGACCAAGAAGGCCAAGGGAACCCGAAAGAGTTCCCGGCGCCAGGCGTCATCGGACTCACCGTCCGAGGACTCTACGGCGCAATCCTCCCCCGAAGACGAGGAGGCAGAAGAAGATGCTCCCCCTCCAGACAGGGGAGACAAGAAAAGGAAGGCCGCCCCAACTAGGGAGGCCGAAGGGTCCAAGAAGGGAAGGACTCACCTTCCGGACAGCTCTACCACCGCCGCCGACGGTGAAGACGAGTGGCTGCCCAGGGTCAAGCCCCTGGGGAAGTCGTAAGTATTCAGATACCAGAGTCACTCATAGCACCCCTTTTTCGCACTACTTTACCTAACACCGAATGTGATAATGCAGGCCGCCCCGAGCCCGTATTGATGTATCATCGGACAGCTCCCTGGGCTCGTCGGATATGGATAGCGATCCAATTCCGACCGCCACCTCCCCCCATCCTGCGGACAACGCCGAGGTGCTGTCTCAAGAGGCACCGGGTCGAGGGGAGACAGTCCCGGAGGCACCTCAAGGCGGCCTCCCGGACTCCGGGAGCAGAGGGGACAAGGCCTCTGAGGGCTCCAAGTTTGGCCCTCAGCCGAACACCGCGCTGTAACCTCCAGTGGTTCCGGACTCGGGCAGGCGGCCTCCTTCTAAGAGGGGCAAGACGCCTGCACCGGTGACCTCTGTCCATCCAGAGGCGCCAGAAAATCTGCTGGAAGCGCTTCCATCGACGAGGAGCACCGCACTATTATGAGTGCGGTGATCTAGAAGGTTCAGTCCGCTAAGAGCGGATTGACTGAAGCCTGTGCCAGCCTTCTAACAGGCTTTGAGGTAAGTGTTTAAAGTATAGGAAAAATATTACCGCATAGACAGTAGCCCCTAATGCTCTATTCGGTGTTCACAAAGAAAAGCCGAACAGAGGATCAAACAATATCGCAGGAGTCTAATATGAGTATGTTAATATGCATATGCAGGCTTCGCTGCTGGCGTCCGCCGCACTGACTGCGGAGGTCGCCGTACTAAAGCAGGACCTTAAAGGGTCCCAGGACGAGCTCGGCCTTACCAAGAGGCAGCTCGAGGAGAACAAAGGTAAGTAGTACCTAGTCTGTGGATATGTATGAAAAGAATGTGATTGCAAAATGACAGGATCATCATGACTTTGCCAGGGGCCGCGACCGAAGTGGCGACCCTAAAGCAAGCGTTGTCCGAGGCCGAAGATAAAGCGGCCAAGGAGCGCACTGAGCGAGAGAAGCAAGAGGCTCGGGTGGGCGAGGTGCAGCAAGAGCTCCAGGCTCTCGTGACGAAGCACGAGGCGTTCAAGCTTGACTCGAAGACGCGAGAGTCTAAGCTTGCCGCGACCCTCGAGAGCGCAAAAAGTGCCAAGGCCGAAGCCCAAAAGACCCTCCAGGAGATCAATGCAATGAAGAAGACAGCGGCGGGTAAGGCATTCTATATGCAAAGCAAGCATGTAAAAGTAAATTACCAATTACTTACCCGAATCCGGAGCTCTCCAGGAGCATTCGCAGATTTGCCCCGCAGCATGCTGATGCCGCACAATTTTACCAGGACAAGGATGGAAGCTCAACGGAGAAGTTGTTCTGGTCTCAGTATACTGGGGCCGAACACCCAGTGCCAATGAGCGACCAGCTGAAGCAGCTGGTTGAGCTACATAAGGCGGCCGAACAGGCCATGAAGGGCTTTATAGTCCGGCTGTGGCCTGGCGACGCCCTTCCGAACAGCTTCTTCGGCCTGGTGAGGTGGCTTGTGGATGCCTGCCTGCGGCCGGAGGTCGTCAAGCGATCCGTCTGCATTGAAGGTGCACGCCGGGCTTTCGCCCGTGTGAAATTGCAATGTGTCAAGCTAGACACCGTGAAGCTGATCAAGGAAGGGCTGTTGGAGGGCAAGGAGCATTGCCACCCGAGATGTACTACGAGGGTGTTCTGCCGGGTACCCGTCTCATAGCGGACGAGTGCACAAAAGATGTAATATTTGAGTAAAACTTGCTCGTGTGATCCTGTATTTATGAAAACTTGTTTCATATGCGCTATGCAACGCTTGTTTGAATTTAAAGTATTACCTTCTGTTTGGCTGTTTATCCAATCTGAGAGATGGCTAGTCCTCGGCTTCTGCCCCCATGCCACAAGTGCTGGGGTGTTCGGGATAAACCTGAGCATTCTTGTTCCCATTTTTGGGTCCTTCGAGGGAGGTGCTCAGCACAACGAACAAGGCAACCAGACTAATAATGCTTTATCACTCTCACTTAGCCATAGAATTCTATAATTTTAAATTTTGGCGAAGCCCCTGGTATTCGGAAGGCCGAATTCGGGGCGCGATACATGCCTTTAAGCCGGACAGGGCCGGCCCCTCGCTCTAAGCGGTATAAGTCTTTAGGGACTCGAAACCTCGCCGAACAGCGACCAGTCTCTCGCCTTATCATGACAGTCAGTTTTAGCTTTCTCTACTGAGGTGCTTAACCCAGCAGAACCGGGGCACAATGGCAGTAGTTCTCCTAGCTCTACCTTAGCCGATAGAGCGGAACGTAAGGTACCAAAACATAGGAGCCGGGCAAACCCAACATTTGACCAAAGACATGATTCGGAGGTGATGCATATAATGCTATAAGTTCGGGGTGCCGCACTTGTCAAAGTGTTCGGACTTTTCACACCATATTGTGGGGTACGTAAGCCCCTGGTGTATTGGCCGTACCAAAGTGTACGGTTGCAAGGCGTCATTAACGAACACACACATATATATATAACATGAATGCAATAACAGTCGTAATGTTATGCATTGTTTATTCAAAAAGGTGCGTTAAAGCAGAATGATACAGATAGTGCGATAAGCAAAGAGTAGGACTATGTCTCTTCCAAGGGCAAGCTGAGGAATAGTATTAAATCAAATATTTCGCTCGTTACTGTAATCCACCTGGGAATTCCGTGGTGTGACGTAGCTTTCTGCCTCCTTGGTTGCTGCATCATGTGTTCGGCAATAGTGCTGCCGGACAGGGTTTCCAGAGATTAATCTCCTGAAAAAGAGAAAAATAACCAAGCGGGAAGCCCCTAGTGCGATTTAAGTCGTGTCTTGGGGCGTGCCGCAGTTGTGCCCCCCTCCCCGCCTGTGCCCATGGTATTTTTCATGCATAATTATGTACGTGTGGCACGAGTTTCGTCGCTTGGCTAGGACTGGGGTGGGGGCCGCATTGCTACGCGAGCTCAGATCGCGCCAGGCAGTCTAGTTGCCGATTGCTCCGAGCGCGCTTGAAGGTTTCTGGGTCTTGAAACGCCGAACTGGTGGATTGCCTTGAGAGGCTACTTTGCGCTTCTGCTGCGAGGGCCGCAGTGTGCTCCTCCGTTCAGAGAGAGCGCTCTGTGTTTCCATTGACTGTAATAACCCCACGAGGTCCTGGCATCTTGAGCTTGAGGTATGCATAATGCAGTACCGCATTGAATCTCGCAAATGCGGTTCGCCCGAGCAGTGCATGATAACCACTGCGGAACGGGACTATATCGAAGATTAACTCTTCGTTTCGGAAGTTATCCGGGGATGCAAAGACCACTTATAGTGTAATTGAGCATGTGCAATGGGCCTCTACGCCTGGAATAACGCCTTTAAAGGTCATTTTTGTGGGTTTGATCCTTGAGGGGTCGATACCCATTTTGCGCATTGTGTCCTGATAAAGCAGGTTCAGGCTGCTGCCACCATCCATAAGGACTCGAGTGAGGTGAAATCCATCAATGATTGGGTCTAGAACCAGTGCAATGAATCCGCCATGACGGATACTAGTGGGGTGGTCCCTGCGATCGAAACTGATCGGATAGGAGGGCCATGGGTTGAACTTTGGGGCAACTGGCTCCAACGCATATACGTCCCTGAGCGCATGCTTCCGCTCCCTCTTGGGGATGTGGGTTGCGTATATCATGTTCACCGTCCGCACTTGTGGGGGAAACCTCTTCTGTCCTCCGGTGTGTGGCTGTCGGGGCTCCTCCTCGTCATCGCTATGTGACCCCTTATCCTTGTTTTCGGCAATTAACTTGCCGGCCTGCTTGAACACCCAACAATCCCTGTTGGTGTGATTTGCTGGCTTGTCTGGGGTGCCGTGTATTTGACACGAGGGATCGAGTATGCGGTCCAAACTGGACGGGCCCGGCGTACTTTGTTTAAATGGCTTTTTCCGCTGACCGGGTTTAGAGCCTTTGAATCCGGCATTGACTGTCGTATCTTTAGTATTATCGCTGTTAATGCGGCGCTTATGTTGATGCGACGGGACCTGCTATTGCCGTCCTTGGTATCCGAGATACCATGGTTCTTTGACATATTGTTACTGCAAGCCAGCCAGTTGTCTTCTCCCGCACAAAAGCGGGTCATGAGTGTCGTGAGGGCTACCATAGATTTTGGCTTTTCTTGACCAAGGTGCCGGGCTAGCCACTCGTCACGGATGTTATGTTTGAAAGCCGCTAGGGCCTCTACATCCGGACAGTCGACGATTTGATTTTTCTTTGTTAGGAACCGAGTCCAGAATTGCCTGGCCGATTCTTCTGGCTACTGAATTATGTGGCTCAAGTCATCGGCATCTGGTGGTCGCACATAAGTGCCCTGAAAGTTGTCGAGGAATGCGGCCTCCAGATCTTCCCAATAGCTGATGGACTCTGCTGGCAAGCTGTTAAGCCAATGCCGCGCTGGTCCTTTGAGCTTTAGTGGGAGGTATTTGATGGCGTGTAAGTCATCACCGCGGGCCATGTGGATGTGGAGGAGGAAATCCTCGATCCATACCGCAGGATCTGTTGTGTCGTCGTATGATTCAATATTTATAGGTTTGAAACCTTCTGGGATTTGATGATCCATTACTTCGTCTGTGAAGCATAAGGGGTGTGCGGCGTCTCTGTATTGGGCTATATAGCGACGCAACTCAAATGGGTCTTGCCCGCTGTGTTCGGCCCGGTCGGATTTACTTATACTGTATCCGGCGTGACGTTTATCATCTCGCATAGTGGCGCGCCCTCGTGATCCGTAGATCGATCTTGCATGTTTTGCTTTGTCCTCCAATACGTCTCGCAGGTCTGGCGTGTTTCCCCATGCTTTTTTATTTGAATGGCGTCGGGGTGCGGGCTGAGCTTTTGGATGGAATGCCTCTCTATCACGGCCACGAGGTGGCCGATCAGCCGCATCATACGCTTCTTCCTCCAGTCGAGGTAGCAGCCTGCATTTTGGGTAACTCTTGGAGGGGTGCTCGAGTTTATATTCCTCGGCCGCGAGGACTTCAGTCCATCTGTCAGCTAGCAGATCTTGATCACCTTGAAGCTGCTGGTGCTTTTTCTTAAGGCAATTTTTCGTGGCCATAAGCCGGCGCTTGAAGCGCTCTTGTTCGACGGGATCCTCTGGCACGGCGAATTCGTCATCGCCGAGGCTTGCCTTGTCTTCGGAGGGGGGCATGTAATTATCATCCTCCGCCTCTCCATCTGCTGCTCTCTCAGGAGGGCTAGCTCCTCCAACCTCATGCTCTAAATCTTGCTGGAGGGGGTTGTTGTTGTCTTCGGCACTATCTAGAGTGTTATTACCTCATGTGCCGGTATCACCACTTTTTCTTTGGCGGGACTTAGAGCGGCACCGCTGACGTCGGCGTTTGGGTTGCTTCTTGGAGGGGTCATCCTCCGCTGTCTCGTTGCCACTGCCTTCTTTGGGTGTATCCACCATGTATATATCGTATGATGAGGATGTTGTCCAGTGCCCTGTGGGCAGTGGTTCCTCTTCGTCTCCCGCATCGTCGTCCATATGTCGATATCTTCGGAGTCGAAGTCGAGCATGTCGGTTAAGTCATCGACAGTGGCTACTAAGTGGGTGGTGGGTGGGCCGCGAATTTCTTCGTCGTCCGCATCCCAGTCCTGCCGGACGTAGTTCGGCCAGGACTCTCCTGACAAGGAGAGAGACCTTAACGAGTTCAGTATGTCGCCGAAGGGCGAGTGCTGAAAGATATCCGCGGAGGTAAACTCCTTGATCGGCGCCCAATCAGATTTGATAGGAACGAGCACAGGCGGTTCGGAGTCCGTGGCCGGAGAAGAATTCGGCAGTTTAACAACACGGCTCTCGGGCAAGGTAAGGTCGATGTTTGGCTCGATCACCGCTGAGGGTAACGCCTCCATGGCGGGGTCCATCCCCCCGTCCATGGTCGGCGCAACTGACTCCGAATTGAGGGTCGGAGCGGCTGCCGGTGCGATCTCCAGAACGTTGTCTGATGGTAGAGCTAAATCGTACTCATCGTGACCGCGTGACGCACAAGGCAGAGGCTCGAATCCGTCGAAGATCAAGTCTCCGCGGATATCGGCCGTGTAGTTTAGGCTTCCAAAGCTGACCTGATGGCCAGGGGCGTAACTTTCAATCTGCTCCAGATGGCCAAGCGAATTGGCCCGCAGTGCAAAGCCGCTGAACACGAAGATCTGTCCGGGGAGAAAAGTCTCACCCTGGACTGCATCGCCATCGATGATAGTAGGAGCCATCAAGCCTAACGGCAACGACACATAGGAACTCTCAATGAAAGCACCAATGTTGGTGTCAAAACCAACGGATCTCGGGTAGGGGGTCCTAAACTGTGCGTCTAAGGCAGATGGTAACAGGAGGCAGAGGACACAATGTTTTGCCCAGGTTCGGGCCCTCTTGATGGAGGTAAAACCCTACGTCCTGCTTGATTGATATTGATGATATAGTAGTACAAGAGTAGATCTACCACGAGATCAGAGAGGCTAAACCCTAGAAGCTAGCCTATGGTATGATTGTATGTTGTCCTACGCACTAAAACCCTCCGGTTTATATAGACACCGGAGAGGTTAGGGTTACATAAGGTCGGTTACAAAGGAGGAGATACACATATCCGTATTGCCTAGCTTGTCTACCACGCCAAGTAGAGTCCCATCCGGACACAAGACGAAGTCTTCAATCTTGTATCTTCATAGTCTAACAGTCCGGCCAATAGATATAGTCCGGCTGTCCGGAGACCCCCTAATCCAGGACTCCCTCAGGACCCCCCGTGTGTTGTTCCAATATTTCAGTGTAGGATGGTTTTTTTGAACAAACACTTTGCGCGGTTAGACAAGTAACAGCATGAGTAACACGTTTTTGCAAGTTTACGAACAAAAATGACAGCGGCATAGAATATCACATCCACCCTGCGGCTTAGATACTATGGCGATACGAGTTTTTACACCGTTGGAAGTGAGATCCAATGGCTTGGGAGTAGTCTTTGTAATTATGCGTAATTTCCTAACTCTCCAAAGGTTTTTTTACAAATAAAACATTCAGGCCTCGTGTGTGCCGCTGCATCTTCGATCCAACGGCTCCCCGGTGCTCATATTAGGTGCTCCCCGTAGCTTAATTACCCGCTATGGTGATTGGAGTAGTTGTGGGCCGAATGCTACGAAAATATAATCTAAAACGACCGGAATAAATGCCTACACAAATTAATCCAAGGTTGGAGTGCCCCTCACAATGTAAATAGCTCCAGCTTTGCGAGGGATGGAGAGGTAGTAGCTTCAACGCGTGGAAGATACAGTGTGAGAAAGCGAGGTCAATTGAGAGACATATAGATAGAGAGACAAAGTGAGTGTGGTCCGACATTCATTGAACAAATATATATGCTATGGAGAGATATTGTCCGATTGAGCTTTTTGGCAAGGGTGAGGGCTATAAGATAGAGCTTGAGACATGATCCAGTCACAGACGTGTAGATATATTTTGTGCGTGAGAGGAAGCAAGGTCAACCGATCACATAGGGTCGCCGTGCGATCAAAAGAGTGAGACGGGTTGGAGAGAGTGACCTAGATAGACAATGCGCATGAGAGAGTATACAATGTGAATAGGTCGAATTGGGCTCAACATGGTGATATATCGTTTTTGTCCGAGAAAGAGCGAGGTCAATCAAGACATATGGAGAGAGAGAGAGAGATTGAGTGAGCGTGGCCCACCATGAGGTCGAAAGAGTGGTGGCGGCTTGGATGGACTGACCTAGATAGACAAGCTGCATGAGAGAGTATAGAGTATGTCGATCGAGGCCCGAACAGGGAGATATATCATTTGTGTGTGAAAGAAAACGAGGTTAAATGAGACTCGGATAAAGAGAGCGAGATTGAGCGAGTGTGGCCCTCTGTGTGGAAGAAAGAGTGAGACAGTCTCGAGGGAGTGACCTAGATATACAACATGCGTGCGTGCGCATGCACGAGAGGTTGGGGGGCTAGATGGGCAATGCATGTATTTAGCGCGAGAGGGTGAGAGGGAGAGAGGGGAGAGAGAGAGAGAGAGCTTGCCATGGGGTGCAATGGCGGGTGTGTGAGGTAAATACATTTGGTAACAGAGTGGAAAAAGGGGTTGTGTAGTTGAGAGACTAAGAGATCGAAACATGGAGAGAAAGAATGAACGTGTGTTGGAAACCGATAGCTTCCTAAGGTGGTTAGGAGAGGAAGATTGACCGATACAGGAAGTATGTTGGGTTTGTGAGGGGGGGAGCTAAAAACAACATTTGAATGTACATAGTACGAGACTTAATATCGATGTTTCAATTCGGTGTACATTGTAAGATTTGAACCGAGGACCAGGCATACGGGTAATTATTTCGAATTCATGCCATACTAAGTTTCGAAAAGTTGACATTGACTCAGTTTGTTGTGCTATTTTGTAGGTAATATGTTTGAATCCATCCAAAAGTTTTCTCACTACCATGGTGTTCATCATATACATATGAATTTGTATTAAAAAAGTAGCGTGGATACAGTGTAATGCGAAATCCACGTTAGAATTGGAGATCGCTACGTGACACACACTCTAATTCAAATAACTAACTACGTGACACACACTCTAATTCAAATAACCAATTATGTGACACACACTCTAATCCACGTTAGCGTGGGTACCGTTTCGATTTTTTTCAAATAACTCCTCATTAATTAATTTATAGTACTCCCTCTGTTCACTTTTATAAGACCTTGAAGACATTTCAGACAGTGTGCAAAACAGTTCATTTTAAGTTGTCTGAAACGACTTACAAAAGTGAACGGATGGAGTATATCGTTTCGAATGACTAATTATTGCAAGGAAAACACGGGCATGGTAATACATACAGATTCGTTTGCAAATGAAAGAAGATTCGTTTGCATTCTCAAATGTAGGCGCACCAGGCAAACCAGGGTCGTGTCAGGGTGGACGCTGCTTCGGTGCCTTAAAGGCAACTACCTTTGGGTTACTGACATGTGGGCCAGCGACCTGTTGGGCCCATATGTCATGGACACAAAGGCACGTGCCTTAAGGCACCGAAGCATAGTCCTGTCAGGGTGGTCGCATGTGTCGGACGGACGTGTAGCACCCAGCCACCCCCCCCCCCTAAAAAGGACGACGACAATATAAGTTCGCGCTTCCATGTTTCGGATTGAAATATCTGGCGGCCCCAATTCCAGCCCTGCAAAATCTCTCTTCTCCACCGTCCCCTTCCGCGCCCAGATTGCTCAAATCCCTAATTCGCCGCCAACCCTCGAATCGCCCCTCGTCTCGTCTCTTTCCCCACCGTTCCCCACCTCTGTGCCGAATGACGACGACGAAGACGACAGTTGCACTTCACCACCGCACCGGAGCTACCTCATCTACGCCCTCGTCCACCGCACCGGGTGGTCCACCGACAACGTCGGCCGCCGCAACCGACGTGCCTCACAGACACCGAGTTCCACCGCATCAGGTGCGCTTCACCGACGCCGTCTCCCAGCTCACCGGGGCTACTTCACCGAGCACATCGTCGCACCTCCGCCCCCCGAGGCCGTTGGGGCTTCACCAACGGTCTCGTCCACCGCATCGTAGCGCTCCGCTGCCACTCAAGATCTAGATCCGTGCGCGGCCAGCCAACGCCAGCGCATCACCCTCAACGGCTCTGAAGTGACCCGCACTCTAGCTAGGCAAGCATGCCCAAACGCCGGCCCGAACTAGGTATCCACACATCACTCCCTTGTGCACTGTTCCGACGATGTTTGGATATCATTTCACTGCTCTCTTAGCTTACCTGCCTATGCAACTCTGACCTTAACTCTTATTTCTTCTGGAGATATCATCTGAAACAAGCAAATCCATATTTTAGCGAAGCATGACAGCGCTACGGGATCTGGTACACATCCTGCACACCCGTATAACCTTGTAAGTATATGTCCTCCGGTACAACATCAAGGTCGATTCCTCTTATTTGATCAACCATTCTCCATGTCAAAAATGCGGAGGGGGATGCAAGGAGCACAAGGCCTGCACATCCAAGCAAGTGGTAACATGGACTTGTACATGGAACATCCCAAGCGCAAGCAGAGCTGCAGTGAGCCTATAGAACGAGCTAGCGTAAGTCCCTGCATTTCATTTAATTCGTACTGGCATTCGTGTATGATTTGTGTGCAGTGGCTGATCCACGAATTCAAGTTACCAGGGGCGAACATTTAACTTAAAAAATACGAAGGCACTTGCACTCCGGAAATCAACATAACTTGAGAAATGTGAAGTTACATGCACTTTGAAAACCAGCTAATGATCCAAAGTAGTTCAGATTATAAACACTAAATGATGCAAGCACCAAAAAACACAAAATGCAACATGGTGTACAAGGACTACAAACATGGTCTGTACCTGCTTGAATTATTCGTTCTCTGGCTGAAAATATCAAAGTGTAACTACACGTATAACCAGTGCGCAAATTGCATATCAATATATCTATCCTGCACAAGTATGCCAATAGTTTCAAACAACAGATTAGAAAGTATTTATGCTATGTTGTCATGATACGGGGACTTTATGGTAGATGGCCTCGACATTTCCTCAAGCTATGAAAATGCACTATAATTTGCTTGTCATCAATGCCTGCAAATCTCTGTCTCTCTCAACATAGTAGATCATCATTAGACACTAAATCCTTCAATGAGCTTGCAAAATGCTTGCATTAGATCCCTCATTAGACACTATATGTTCATCACCAGGAGCATGTAAAATGTTTGCATCAAATCCTTCATTAGCAGTCTGTTCATTAGACACTTCAGGCTCAAGAACAACATGAGCTTGTATGTTTGCACCAGAAACTTGATTAGATACATCAGATTCAATCAGTTCAGTATTGATTGGGGGAGTTATAAAATAAGTAGAAATTGGTTTCATTTTCTCATAGATTCCCTACATACAAGCAGTTTTACAACACCGTCAGGTTTAACTATTGGCCAGAAATTGAAGAGTTGAATTAGATATAATCAGGGATGTGATGTAACTGCTCGTTGCGCATGCAACTCTTGCAAGCTGCGACTGTCCGTTTGCGCAAGCTCGATGCCATGCCCGTGCCGCCGCCGCTGCCTCCCACGCAGGCTACACCCAGGGTTGGATCTTCATCTTCTTGTCCTTCCGGTCGCTTAAAGCCCGGCGACCGCCCTCCAACGTGGGCGCGAGGAAGTGTTGTGTCGGTCTGTCCAGCGGCGGCTAGGTTAGGAGCGAACCAGACTGGAGGCTGGAGCGAATGAATTGGGATTTTTCCTGCTGTCGATCGATATGGGAGGCGCTTGTTTGGGGCGCGAGCCTGCTATAGGGCCTGCCTTGCACTTATGTTATTGGCCCATCCAAATTGAAACATTTTTCTTCATTTTTTACATTGCCTGCTCGTGCGTTGGGACGAACAAAACTAGCGTCGGCCAACCTGGACGACTCAAACTAGGTGCACACTTTCCAGCCACCTGAGGCGGCCGCCCATACCAGCCCCTATGGTGGTGTCGCCCCTTTTTGCGTGTATGATTGGATAGTGAAAAATATTCCAGTGGCGCTTTTGATTTACCCACAGAATGGTTGAATTGCTTGTTTCTATGAACTGAGTTCGCCAATAATGTGAAGGATGCCAGTCTTTTCATCCTATTGTAGATTGATTAGATCTCGATATGCCAAAAGTAATCGCATGAAATATACAGTAAAAGGCAGTGTGATGTGTTTGGCTACAACTAGTCTGAATACACGTCCTCATATAACATATCAAGGACGCACCATCTTACCGGATTAACCATTCGACTTACCCATGCAGTGTGGGAAGAAAGAAGTATTGGGACTGTGTATCCAAGCAATTGATGCCATGGACTCCTACGTACAACCTTGTAAGCGAAAAAGAAGTTGCAGTGTACCTGTACAAAGAACTAGCGTAAGTTCAGTTACCTGCTTCTCAGAATTTTAGTTAGCCACTTATTGCAAAATTGTTCAATTACGTTGCTTGGCTTAATTTAGTTTGCTACTGATTACATAATGTCACAGCCTGTTAATCATATTGTAGACTGCGCCTATCTATGTGTTTGATACTTACTGTTAAGAATTACCTGCTTGCCTTAACTTAAATATCTACTTGTTTGTTTAACTGCTTTGCTGCTGCAACATCGGGTTACAATGATGTTAGTAACTACTTTTCAGCATCCAATTGAAACTCTTTAATTCCTTGTTTGTTTAACTGGTTTGCTGTTATAACTCCCGGTTGAGATGTTTTGCTAACTTCAACTTTTCTGAATCGAATCGGAACTTTAATGGCAAAACATGTTAGCCCAAGATCAAAGCGCGAGGTCCCCATGGACGTTGCATCATCCTACATCAGTGGCACTGGCCCAATCGTGCATTATGAATTGCCAACTGCTGATGCTCTAGAGGCTAAACTAGTGGTAGAAAGAGATTCTGCTTCTGCACTTAGAGATGAAGTTTACATGTTGAGGAAGCAAACAGCACAACCACAAGCAGTACTCAAGACAACCATTAAATATTTGGTGGATTTCAAAACGAAGCAAGCTGAGACTGACCAGATTGTTAAGGTCCTGAAGGAAAAAAGGAAATTAAATTCCTACTTGGTAAATCATAGGTGAAATGTTCTTTCCATAGTTGAATAACCTTTGTGTTGTCTGTTCATGTAATCAATCAAACCATTTGTTTTAGAGATCATGTAATAATTGTTTTTTTGTTTTTTTGTTTGTAATTTTATTTGAGCACAAGTCTGTATTAATTGATAAGACTCGGAGACATTTCATTTGGATTGCTGTGCCAGACCTACAAATATGCCAATCGGGCTGAATGTGCATTCAGCAATAGTAGTATAGATGGACCATAAGTGGCACGCATCGGAAAGGGCCAAGATGTTGGCTAAAAAAGGATGCTGTTGTAGCCAAAAAAAAAGTACAGCGGCCTGGCTTATGTATGTTAGTTGATATTATTGATCCATATACTCTATAAGTGTTTATATGTCTATTAGTTCCCTACATTCTTGGTTGATTGACTCGGTATTTGAATCTTGATACATCGCTTGTGTACATATCTAAATGGGAGTACACATTATGCTGCGTGTGAAATTTGAGTTGGACATGAAGTGTTCCAAATATTCGAATTCACCTTAAACTGGATTCTAGTTTCTGAATTTGAGTATCGGCATTTGTAAACCATATTCATATATGACAGTGGAATACATCTTTGTCGTCCTTTTGAAGATATATAAAAACACATAGAATGATTTATAAAGATTCATATAGGAATACAAAATGGATTCGAATTTAGTTGCCAGGGTAAACGTGGATGCTTATTGTCCCAAAATTCGAAAGAAACAGCAAAATGTCCACTCCCACATCGGCTGCTCGAAGCCAAGTGTTTGAGAGATGGAAATTACTGTCTACCCATTACATGGACAATCCATCGGCCCTATTTCCACTTCTCTAAATAGGGGTAGGTTGGTAACTTCAATTAGACATGACACGACCGCCTCTGAGCCCATTCCGACACGGTGGGCGTCAAACATGGGCGGCAAAACTCATTTGATTCAAGCTCGTCCAAAAGACCTCTGTTTCTCCCTCCATTCCCCATTCATACACGGTGGGCGGCAAAACACCCTCTCCTCGTATGAAATAGATGTAGGCTAATATTTTAAATAGGGGCAGATGTGTAACTTCCATCAGACGTGACACAACCGCCCTACCTGTCAGCCCTGTTCATACACCATGGGCGCCAACCGTGGGCGGCAAAACACCCTCTCCTCGCCCGAAATAGTTACCGGCAAATATTTGGGAGATGCGAGATTACCGTCCTATCCCCAACCGACGAGACGTCCAAATTTGAAACGAGGGATAAGTTCGTAACTTTCCCGTATTTCAGACAGGCGCGTCCCAAAAACATGGTTCCCCGTACCTCTCCCTCCATTTTCCCATTCATACACCGTCTGCGCTAGAACACCCCATTCCCACACCAGCCTCCGTCCGCCACCCCATCCATCGCCGCCGTCCTCCACCACATCCATCGCCACCGTCCTCCACCATGCCGGAGCGCCTACCAAGACCGCGTTGTCCACTGCTAGAGATGGACGTTTCTCATCCACGGCGACGGACCAATAGCCTTGCATCGCGTCCTCTCGCTTCATCGGCGCTGTCGTCCTCTTTGCCGGGGCCGCTCACATGACCTTCTCTTCCACTGCAACGGGACTTATCCCCCGATGCACCCGTCTACCGTCGCAGATCTGCTTCAACGCCACCGACAGCCATCGCACCCCCGATGCCTACACGGCGCCGCAAGAGAGGTGGTACTTCATATCTCCTCAACTTTTTGATCTCAACTAGAAAATAGATCTTAACTTGGTTACTCTACTTTCTTTTCAGCTCTTAGAGTTTAGTTCTTAGTTCGAAGCAAACAATGGATGCTAAATATCATTTCTCCGGTTTGCAGCTTCAAATCTGCCATGGCACAGCCATAATACGGTTTAATTGATCATGCTTAGGGTTTAATTGATCATGTTGGTTCTGTGGTGGTTTCTTTAATAGAAATCAGAGGGGAAACCCTCTTTTGCTAAAAAATATATGCTTAGAGTTTCCCCCTTTTATGATCACTATACGATCAGAATACATGCTTCGTGTCATAATAACACTGCTCCACCCATCAAGCTAAACAAGCTTAGTTGTTCAAATATGAATCTGATATTATTAAAACAGAGTTGTTTAATTGGTCAGCTAAATGTTCCTAAATTAGTTTCGAAAATGCATGTTCACCGCTCGGGTGTGTATCTTTGTGTGTGGTCTGGTCAGCACGGTTGGGGAGGTGAACTTTGCATATGCAGGGGTTTATAGGGAGACACTCTCCGAGTTGAAACCGCAATGCATTCCATAGATAATCTGACTACTTTTTATGTTTTCATGAATCTCAGATTCTGAACAGCATCATAATGGTTATGAGCTTGCGCGCATGAAAATAATAAAGCAGAACAATGCCATGGCTGTCAAACTTGGCATTAAGGGACTGAAATCAAGTCTGGATGCAATGCAATGCAAACACTCTCCACCTACAGATTCATGCTCAGAATATGATCCTAACAGTGATTCTGAGCTAGAGGGAGACCTAAGTCAATGTAGCTCCCTAGTGGAGGAGTCAGAGGAAGATGCCCTATCTTATTCACCCGTCAAGGTACTTGCTCTAACTTTCCAAGGTTACATTGCTCGCACATATCTTGCAACTGATGCTTTGCATTGCTTGTACTTTGTTGAACTGCCATTAGCTTAGTTTACACATCGTGTATGTGAATACGCCCTGACTATCCATTTTCAGTACATATTCCATCTGTCATCATACCATATTTATCCATTCAAATGTTGTTCTTGTGTATCAGACATTCAAAAGGAAGAGGGCGATTGCTGATAGTGGAGGAGCACAAGCAAAGTATTTGGAAAAGGTAGTGGCACCTGATAAATCAAATAGCCCATTAGGTGTAGTTGCAATATCACCTGACCCACAAAATACCCCAACTCTAGCAGACTCTAGCCCTACTACACTGGTCATTTCTGATGCCCCAACTCAGCAGACCCCAACTGCAGCAAACAGTATGATTATGCCAGTTGACATAGCACCAGCTGTATGACGCAAAACCCCCATTCCAGCAAAGAGTACACCAAATCCAGTTGCCAAATCTCTTCTCGAACCAGAGAGAGCCCCAATTGCAGCAAATAGAACCCCTGTTCCATTTCTTCCCAGTTTAGAAGACGAAGCTTATGTTGTTGTCAAGAACTTTGTGCGCATCTTTCCTTCATGGAAAGATTATACCACAGACACAGAACAATTTCCAGTCTTCCTCCGCAACTTACGCTTAAGTAATGTACTAATGTTATTCATGGTCATTACTGCATATGTTTCTGCTGACAGAAGACACAAGATTTAATTCTTTTAAATAGGCGAGGCGCAAACTGGATTGTGATGACGAGCAAGGGTTGGTTGCGCTTTTCAAGCACTTGTTGATGAAGTATCGTTCCTACCTGAGGCAAGCGCACTTCGATGGCAAGCCTCTGAACAAAATTTCTATAAAGTCTCCGGTGCTACATTTATCCGACGGTGACTGGAATAATCTTGTTACACATTGGTCTCGGCTGCAGCGTAAGGTACTGTCTATGATATCACATCACAATTTGAACTACATTTCTGCATTTGCCTTAGCCGTCCAATATATCAATCTTTATGTCTCGACCATTTCAAGACTCCTCGTTATGTCCGTGATCACATCCGGGACCCCGAACTAACTTCGGTACATCAAAACTCATAAACTCATAATATAACTGTCATCGAAACCTAAAACGTGCGGACCCTACGGGTTCGAGAACAATGTAGACATGACCGAGACATGTCTCCGGTCAATAACCAATAGCGGAACCTGGATGCTCATATTGGCTCCCGCATATTCTACGAAGATCTTTATCGGTCAGACCACATAACAACATACGTTATTCCCTTTGTCATCGGTATGTTACTTGCCCGAGATTCGATCGTCGGTATCTCAATACTTAGTTCAATATCGTTACCGGCAAGTCTCTTTACTCGTTTCGTAATACATCATCTCGCAACCAACTCATTAGTTGCAATGCTTGCAAGGCTTATGTGATGTGCATTACCGAGAGGGCCCAGAGATACCTCTCCGACAATCGGAGTGACAAATCCTAATCTCGAAATACGCCAAACCAACATTTACCTTTGGAGACACCTGTAGAGCTCCTTTATAATCACCCAGTTACGTTGCGACGTTTGGTAGCACACAAAGTGTTCCTCCGGCAAATGGGAGTTGCATAATCTCATAGTCATAGGAACATGTATAAGTCATGAAATCGTCCAGATCCGGTTTGCGATTTAGAATTGTTCGGATCAGTGTCAAAGCTTGCATCAACGTAACCATTTACGATGAGCTCTTTGTCACCTCCATATATGAGAAACATATCCTTAGTCCTTTTCAGGTATTTCAGGATGTTCTTGACCGCTGTCCAGTGATCCACTCCTGGATTACTTTGGTACCTCCCTGCTAGACTTATAGCAAGACACACATCAGGTCTGGTACACAACATTGCATACATGATAGAGCCTATGGCTGAAGCATAGGGAACATCTTTCATTTTCTCTCTATCTTCTGCATTGGTCGGGCATTGAGTCTTACTCAATTTCACACCTTGTAACACAGGCAAGAATCCTTTCTTTGCTTGATCCATTTTGAACTTCTTCAAAATTTTGTCAAGGTATGTGCTTTGTGAAAGTCCAATTAAGCATCTTGATCTATTTCTATAGATCTTAATGCCCAATATGTAAGCAGCTTCACCGAGGTCTTTCATTGAAAAACTCTTGTTCAAGTATCCCTTTATGCTATTCAGAAATTCTATATCATTTCCGATTAGTAATATGTCATCTACATATAATATCATAAATACTACAGAGCTCTCACTCAGTTTCTTGTAAATACAAGCTTCTCCAAAAGTCTGTACAAAACCAAATGCTTTGATCACACTATCAAAGCATTTATTCCAACTCCGAGAAGCTTGCACCAGTCCATAAATGGATTGCTGGAGCTTGCACACTTTGTTAGCTCCCTTTGGATCGACAAAACCTTCCGGTTGCATCATATACAACTCTTCTTCCAGAAATCCGCTCAGGAATGCAGTTTTGACATCCATTTGCCAAATTTCATAATTATAAAATGCGGCAATTGCTAACATGATTCAGAGAGACTTAAGCATCGCTACGGGTGAGAAGGTCTCATCGTAGTCAATCCCTTGAACTTGTCGAAAACCTTTTGCGACAAGTCGAGCTTTGTAGATAGTAATATTACCGTCAACGTCAGTCTTCTTCTTGAAGATCCATTTATTCTCAATTGCTTGCCGATCATTGGGCAAGTCAACCAAAGTCCATACTTTGTTCTCATACATGGATCCCATCTCAGATTTCATGGCTTCAAGCCATTTTGCGGAATCTGGGCTCACCATCACTTCTTCATAGTTCGTAGGTTCATCATGATCTAGTAGCATGACTTCCAGAACAGGATTACCGTACCACACTAGTGCGGATCTTACTCTGGTTGATCTACGAGGTTCAGTAGTATCTTGTTTTGAAGTTTCATGATCATCATCATTAGCTTTCTCACTAATTGGTGTAGGTGTCACAGAAACTGGTTTCTGTGATGTACTACTTTCCAATAAGGGAGCAGGTACAGTTACCTCGTCAAGTTCTACTTTCCTCCCACTCACTTCTTTCGAGAGAAACTCCTTCTCTAGAAAGTTTCCGAATTTAGCAACAAAAGTCTTTGCCTTTGGATCTGTGATAGAAGGTGTATCCAATAGTTTCCTTTGGATATCCTATGAAGACACATTTCTCCGATTTGGGTTCGAGCTTATCAGGTTGAAGCTTTTTCACATAAGCATCGCAGCCCCAAACTTTCAGAAACGACAACTTTGGTTTCTTGCCAAACCACAGTTCATAAGGCGTCGTCTCAACGGATTTTGATGGTGCCCTACTTAACGTGAATGCGGCCGTCTCTAGAGCATATCCCTAAAACGATAGCGGTAAATCATTAAGAGACATCATAGATCGCACCATATCTAGTAAAGTACGATTACGACGTTCGGACACACCATTACGTTGTTGTGTTCCGGGTGGTGTGAGTTGCGAAACTATTCCGCATTGTTTCAAATGTACACCAAACTCGTAACTCAAATATTCTCCTCCACGATCAGATCGTAGGAATTTTATTTTCTTGTTACGATGATTTTCAACTTCAATCTGAAATTCTTCGAACTTTTCAAACGTTTCAGACTTATGTTTCATTAAGTAGATATACCCATATCTGCTTAAGTCATCTGTGAAGGTGAGAAAATAACGATATCCGCCACGAGCCTCAACATTCATCGGACCACATACATCTGTATGTATGATTTCCAACAAATCTGTTGCTCTCTCCATAGTACTGGAGAACGGTGTTTTTGTCATCTTACCCATAAGGCACGGTTCGCAAGTACCAAGTGATTCATAATCAAGTGGTTCCAAAAGTCCATCAGTATGGAGTTTCTTCATGCGCTTTACACCGATATGACCCAAACAGCAGTGCCACAAATAAGTTGCACTATCATTATCAACTCTGCATCTTTTGGCTTCAACATTATGAATATGTGTGTCACTACTATCGAGATTTAATAAGAATAGACCACTCTTTAAGGGTGCATGACCATAAAAGATATTACTCATATAAATAGAACAACCATTATTCTCTGATTTAAATGAATAACCGTCTCACATCAAACAAGATCCAGATATAATGTTCATGCTTAACGCTGGCACCAAATAACAATTATTTAGGTCTAATACTAATCCCGAAGGTATATGTAGAGGTAGCGTGCCGTCCGCGATCACATCGACTTTGGAACCATTTCCCACGCGCATTGTCACCTCGTCCTTAGCCAATCTTCGCTTAATCCGTAGTCCCTGTTTCGAGTTGCAAATGTTAGCAACAGAACCAGTATCAAATACCCAGGTGCTACTGCGAGCATTAGTAAGGTACACATCAATAACATGTATATCACATATACCTTTGTTCACCTTGCCATCCTTCTTATCTGCCAAATACTTGGGGCAGTTCCGCTTCCAGTGACCAGTCTGCTTGCAGTAGAAGCACTCAGTTTCAGGCTTAGGTCCAGGTTTGGGTTTCTTCTCTTGAGTAGCAACTTGCTTGCTGTTCTTTTTGAAGTTCCCCTTCTTCTTTCCTTTGCCCTTTTTCTTGAAACTAGTGGTCTTGTTGACCATCAACACTTGATGCTCCTTCTTGATTTCTACCTCCGCAGCTTTCAGCATTGCGAAGAGCTCGGGAATAGTCTTATTCATCCCTTGCATATTATAGTTCATCACGAAGCTCTTGTAGCTTGGTGGCAGTGATTGGAGAATTCTGTCAATGACGCAATCATCTGGAGGATTAACTCCCAATTGAATAAAGTGATTATTATACCCAGACATTTTGAGTATATGCTCACTGACAGAACAGTTCTCCTCCATCTTGCAGCTATAGAACTTATTGGAGACTTCATATCTCTCAATCCGGGCATTTCCTTGAAATATTAACTTCAACTCCTGGAACATCTCATATGCTCCATGACATTCAAAACATCGTTGAAGTCCCGATTCTAAGCCGTAAAGCATGGCACACTGAACTATCGAGTAGTCATCAGCTTTGCTCTACCAGACGTTCATAACATCTGGTGTTGCTCCAGTAGCAGGCCTAGCAACCAGCGGTTCTTCCAGGACGTAATTCTTCTGTGCAGCAATGAGGATAATCCTCAAGTTACGGACCCAGTCCGTGTAATTGCTACCATCATCTTTCAACTTTGCTTTCTCAAGGAACGCATTAAAATTCAACGGAACAACAGCACGGGCCATCTATCTACAATCAAACATAAACAAGCAAGATACTATCAGGTACTAAGTTCATGATAAATTTAGGTTCAATTAATCATATTACTAAAGAACTCCCACTTAGATAGACATCTCTCTAATCCTCTAAGTGGTTACGTGATCCAAATCAACTAAACCATGTCCGATCATCACGTGAGATGGAGTAGTTTCATTGGTGAACATCACTATGTTGATCATATCTACTATATAATTCACGCTCGACCTTTCGGTCTCCGTGTTCCGGGGCCATATCTGTATATGCTTGGCTCGTCAAGTATAACCTGAGTATTCTGAGTGTGCAACTGTTTTGCACCCGTTGTATTTGAATGTAGAGCCTATCACACCCGATCATCACGTGGTGTCTCAGCACGAAGAACTTTCGCAACGGTGCATACTCAGGGAGAACACTTCTTGATAATTAGTGAGAGATCATCTTAAAATGCTACCGTCAATCAAAGCAAGATAAGATGCATAAAAGATAAACATCACATGCAATCAATATAAGTGATATGATATGGCCATCATCATCTTGTGCTTGTGATCTCCATCTTCGAAACACCGTCGTGATCACCATCGTCACCGGCACGACACCTTGATCACCATCGTATCATCGTTGTCGTCTCGCCAATCTTATGCTTCCACGGCTATCGCTACCGTTTAGTGATAAAGTAAAGCATTACAGCGCAATTGCATTGCATACAATAAAGCGACAACCATATGGCTCCTGCTAGTTGCCGATAACTTGGTTACAAAACATGGTCATCTCATACAATAAAATTTAGCATCATGTCTTGACCATATCACATCACAACATGCCCTGCAAAAACAAGTTAGACGTCCTCTACTTTGTTGTTGCAAGTTTTACGTGGCTGCTACGGGCTTAAGTAAGAACCAATCTTACCTACACATCAAAACCACAATGATAGTTTGTCAAGTTGGTGCTGTTTTAACCTTCGCAAGGACCGGGCGTAGCCACACTCGGTTCAACTAAAGTTGGAGAAACTGTCACCCGCTAGCCACCTTTGTGCAAAGCACGTCGGGAGAACCGGTCTCGCGTAATCGTACGCGTAATGTTGGTCCGGGCCGCTTCGTCCAACAATACCGCCGAACCAAAGTATGACATGTTGGTAAGCAGTATGACTTATATCGCCCACAACTCACTTGTGTTCTACTCGTGCATATAACATCAACACATAAAACCTAGGCTCTGATACCACTGTTGGGGAACGTAGTAATTTCAAAAAAATTCTACACACACGCAATATCATGGTGATGCATAGCAACGAGAGGGGAGAGTGTGATCTACGTACCCTTGTAGACCGACAGCGGAAGCGTTAGCACAACGCGGTTGATGTAGTCGTACGTCTTCACGGCCCGACCGATCAAGCACCGAAACTACGACACCTCTGAGTTTTAGCACACGTTCAGCTCGATGACGATCCCCGGACTCCGATCCAACAAAGTGCTGGGGAAGAGTTCCGTCAGCACGACGGCGTGGTGACGATCTTGATGTTCTACCGTCGCAGGGCTTCGCCTAAGCACCGCTACAATATTATCGAGGATTATGGTGGAAGGGGGCACCGCACACGGCTAAGAAAACGATCACGTGGATCAACTTGTGTCTAGGGGTGCCCCCTGCCCCCGTATATAAAGGAGCAAGGGGAGGAGGCCGGCCGGCCCTATAGGCGCGCCAAGGAGGAGTCCTCCTCCTAGTAGGAGTAGGACTCCTACTAGGAGGGGGAAGGAAGTGGGGAGGGAGAAGGAAAGAGGGGGCGCCGCACCCCTTCTCCTAGTCCAATTCGGACCAGGGGGGAGGAGGCGCGCGGCCCACCCTGGCTGCCCTTCTCTCTCTCCACTAAGGCCCATATGGCCCATTACTTCTCCCGGGGGGTTCCGATAACCCTCCGGTACTCCGGTTTTCTCCGAAATCACCCGGAACACTTCCGGTGTCCGAATATAGCCGTCCAATATATCAATCTTTATGTCTCGACCATTTCGAGACTCCTCGTTATGTCTGTGATCACATCCGGGACTCCGAACTAACTTCGGTACATCATAATATAACTGTCATCGAAACCTTAAGCGTGCGGACCCTACGGGTTTGAGAACAATGTAGACATGACCGAGACATGTCTCCGGTCAATAACCAATAGCGGAACCTGGATGCTCATATTGGCTCCCACATATTCTACGAAGATCTTTATCGGTCAGACCGCATAACAACATACGTTATTCCCTTTGTCATCGGTATGTTACTTGCCCGAGATTCGATCGTCGGTATCTCAATACCTAGTTCAATCTCGTTACCGGCAAGTCTCTTTACTCATTTCGTAATACATCATCTCGCAACCAACTCATTAGTTGCAATGCTTGCAAGGCTTATGTGATGTGCATTACCGAGAGGGCCCAGAGATACCTCTCCGACAATCGAAGTGACAAATCCTAATCTCGAAATACGCCAACCCAACATTTACCTTTGGAGACACCTGTAGAGCTCCTTTATAATCACCCAGTTACGTTGTGACGTTTGGTAGAACACAAAGTGTTCCTACGGCAAACGGGAGTTGCATAATCTCATGTATAAGTCATGAAGAAAGCAATAGCAACATACTAAACGATCGGGTGCTAAGCTAATGGAATGAGTCATGGCAATCACATCATTCTCCTAATAATGTGATCCCGTTAATCAAATGACAACACATGTCTATGGTTAGGAAACATAACCATCTTTGATTAACGAGCTAGTCAAGTAGAGGCATGCTAGTGACGTTTACTTTGTCTATGTATTCACACAAGTATTATGTTTCCGGATAATACAATTCTAGCATGAATAATAAACATTTATCATGATATAAGGAAATAAAATAATAACATTATTATTGCCTCTAGGGCATATTTCCTTCAATCGCTCGGGTTCAGTTAGAGCCCAACGCCTCGCTCGGGTTTAGTTAGAGCCCAATGCCCCGCATGCGTGTACGAGAGAAACGCGCATCGCTCGGCCTCGACCACCCACCGTAATCGGGAACACCCCGATATTTTCCTCGCCCTCGCTTGTACCATGGTTTTTTTCTGTCATGGACGGCCGAAAGAATGTCATGCTGTTGCGTCTCCGGCCTGCCCAGGATGAAAAGCCCGTTTTCTGTCCTCATTTTTTTGTCATAGAAGTAGTAGCCCACCACATCTATGATGATACCGGGTTTTATCACAATTATCGTCATAGAAGTGCCATAAGTATGACAGAAATTTTTCGTTCGGCCCAAAATGTCACGGATGTGTCTTTTTTTGTAGTGCAACACATAAACCTTGTTGGTCCCTCTCCCTCTCTCTTCGTCTCTCTCTCTCTCTCTTTGTGTGTGTGTGTGGGGTCTTTCTAGTTCGCATGCATATATACTCCATCTATAGGTCTGCTACCTCTTGAGCACTGCGTTGGTTTTCCCTTGAAGAGGAAAGGGTGATGCAGCAAAGTAGTTGTGACGCCCCCGATTTGACCGTACACTAATCATGCACGCAAATGTGTACGATCAAGATCAAGGACTCACGGGAAGATATCACAACACAACTCTACAAATAAAATAAGTCATACAAGCATCATATTACAAGCCAGGGGCCTCGAAGGCTCGAATACAAGAGCTCGATCATAGACGAGTCAGCGGAAGCAACAAAATCTGAGTACAGACATAAGATAAACAAGTTTGCCTTAAGAAGGCTAGCACAAACTGGGATACAGATCGAAAGAGGCGCAGGCCTCCTGCCTGGGATCCTCCTAAACTACTCCTGGTCGCTGTCAGCGGGCAGCACGTAGTAGTAGGCACCTCCGGTGTAGTAGGAGTCGTCGTCGAAGGTGGCGTCTGGCTCCTGGGCTCCAACATCTGGTTGCGACAACTAGGTAGAAGGGATAGGGGGAAAAGAGGGAGAAAGCAACCGTGAGTACTCATCCAAAGTACTCGCAAGCAAGGAGCTACACTACATATGTATGCATTGGTATCAATTGGAGTAAGGCTATCATATGTGGACTGAACTGCAGAATGCCGGAATAAGAGGGGGATAGCTAGTCCTTTCGAAGACTACGCTTCTGGCAGCCTCCGTCTTGCAGCATGTAGAAGAGAGTAGACTGAAGTCCTCCAAGTAGCATCGCATAGCATAATCATAACCGATGATCCTCCCCTCGTCGCCCTGTGAGAGAGCGATCACCGGTTGTATCTGGCACTTGGAAGGGTGTGCTTTATTAAGTATCCGGTTCTAGTTGTCATAAGGTCAAGGTACAACTCCAAGTCGTCCTGTTATCGAAGATCACGGCTATTCGAATAGATTAACTTCCCTGCAGGGATGCACCACATAACCCAACACGCTCGATCCCATTTGGCCGGACACACTTTCCTGGGTCATGCCCGGCCTCGGAAGATCAACACATCGCAGCCCTACCTAGGCACAACAGAGAGGTCAGCACGCCGGTCTAAATCCTATGGCGCAGGGGTCTGGGCCCATCGCCCATTGCGCACCTGCACGTTGCGTACGCGGCCGGAAGCAGAACTAGCCCCCTTAATACAAGAGCAGGCTTACGGTCCAATCCGGCGCGCGCCACTCAGTCGCTGACGTCACGAAGGCTTCGGCTGATACCACGACGTCGAGTGCCCATAACTGTCCCCGCGTAGATGGTTAGTGCGTATAGGCCAGTAGCCAGACTCAGATCAAATACCAAGATCTCGTTAAACGTGTTAAGTATCTGCGAACGCCGACCAGGGCCAGGCCCACCTCTCTCCTAGGTGGTCTCAACCTGCCTTGTCGCTCCGCCACAAAGTAACAGTCGGGGGCCGTCGGGAACCCAGGCCCACCTCTACCGGGATGGAGCCACCTGCCCCTTCAGCCCCCAACTCCGAACAGTACCACAGGTAATGTAACAGTGTAAAGTATATAGTATATGCCCGTGATCACCTCCCGAAGTGATCACGGCCCAGTAGTATAGCATGGCAGACGGACAAGAGTGTAGGGCCACTGATGGAACACTAGCATCCTATACTAAGCAGTAGGATAGCAGGTAAAGGTAACGACAATAGTAGCAAGGACAGGCTATGCAGCAGGATAGGATTAACGGAAAGCAGTAACATGCTACACTACTCTAATGCAAGCAGTAGAGAGAAGAGTAGGCGATATCTGGTGCTCGAAGGGGGGGGCTTGCCTAGTTGTTCTGGCAAGAGAGAGAGGGGTCGTCAACACCGTAGTCGTACTGGGTAGCAGCGGCGTCGGTCTCGGTGTCTAGCCAGAGAAGAGGGGGAAGAAACAATAAATATAATGCAAACAAATGCATGACGATGCATGACATGACAAAGCGTGATGCTAGGTGCGCCCTAACGCGGTACGAGGTGGTACCGGTGAAGGGGGAAAACATCCGGGAAATTATCCCCGGTGTTTCGCGTTTTCGGACAGACGAACCGGAGGGGGAAAGTTGCGTGTTCGCTATGCTAGGGATGCGTGGCGGATGAACGGGCTGCGTATTCGAATTCGTCTCGTCGTTCTGAGCAACTTCCATGTACAAAGTTTTTTCATCTGAGCTACGGTTTATTTTATATTAATTTTCAAAGTTTTAATTCATTTTTAGAATTTATTTAATTAATTTAAACTAACATTATCCAGAATAGCGTTTGCTGACATCAGCATGACGTCAGCAGTCAACAGAGGTGTTGACTAGTCAAACTGACGTGTGGGTCTAGTGGGACCCACCTGTCATACTTTGTTTAGGTTAACTAGGCTTTAGTTAAACTAATTACTATTTAATTAAACTAACTAATTAATTAGATTAATGAAACATGATTAATTAACTTAATTAATTCATTAATTAATTAATTAAATATTAATTTTATTAAATAAATTTTATTTTTATTATTTTCTTTAGCCCCACCTATCTGTGGCACAGGGGCCATAGCAGCGAGCGGGTTACTGGCGCAACGGGTGCCCAGCACCCGTTCGTTCGGGCGCACCCCCAGGGGCGGGCTGAGCCGGCAGGGCGCCGAAGCAAGGGGACGGTGACCACGGGGCCGACCAGGCGGCCGGGGTGGCGATGAAGCGGCACAGGCGAGGCCACGGCGACCTGGGAAGGTAGCGGCACAGCAGGCCAGCAGCGGCGAAGGCGTGGTGAGGGAGGGGCGACGGTTTCGGCCGGAGCAGGTCCGGGCTTGGCAGCGCCGAGGCACAAGCGGAGGAGGGTGCGGGGAGGCTCGCCGGGAGCAGCAGGCAGCGCGGGCATCATCGAGTGAGGCGTGCAGCGGCCGCGGCATGAAGCATCAGCAGGCGAGCGCATGGCGCCGGGCAGGACAGAAGCGCAGGGGGTGGCACACGCAAGTGAGACGAGGCGCAGTCGGAGGGCGGGGGCAGCGGCGCGGGTCGCGGTCGGGGCGAGGCTTGCAGGGGCGAGCGCGGTGCGTCGAGCGGAACGGCGAGGCGGAGGAGAAGAACGGGGGCTCACATGGAGAGTGGCAGGGTACGGGGCAGTGGGCGCGGGGAGGTCCAACGAGGGCGAGGATGAGGCGGCGTGTCCGGCGAGGGCGAGGGCGGCGACGCGGCTCCGGCGACGTGGTCCCAGGCGGCGGCGGCGGGATCGATCCAGTCGGCGGAGCGGTCGGCGCGAGGCGTGGCCGCGGATTCCGGCGGGCGTCGCGCGAGGGAGGGAAGGGGCGAGGAGTCAACGGGGGCGGGGGCGTGGTCGCCCCGATCCGATCTGGATTGGGGGAGTGGGGGAGAGAGAGCGGGTGGGGGGGGGAATGCGTGGAGTGGGGGGGCACTCTAGGTCAAGGGGGAGTGGGGGCTAAGGGGGGGCGGGGTGGGCCGGTCTGGCGGCCCATCGGCCTGTCGGGCCGAGGCCCAGATGGGGGTTTCCTTCCGTCTCTTTTTTTTTGTTTTACCTCTTGTCTTTTCTTTTTATTTATTCTTTTCTATTTTGGTTTAGTCACACTTTATTTTAGTTTTTATAAAATATGACCATAGCTCCTAAAATAAGGTTTCAGAACATCCCTCTACCATAAAAAGTTTGGTGGTCAATTAAACTAGTTTAACATTTGTTTATTATTTAAAATCATTTGAATAATTGTTTTGCTATGGTTTTATTCACTTTAGAGTATTTAATCATTTCATAAAAGTGTGGTTCCTCCACCATAATTGATTATGATTTATTTGCTACAATTTGAACATTTTTTATTTGACTATTGGAAACTTTTAATGTTTGACTTTAATTGAAATTTGAATTTGGCTCGGATCTGAACTAACACGAGATTAGCAACAGTAATCTTGGTGACATGGCATCATTACCAGAGGGTTACTGTAGCTTGATTAACCGGGCGTCACAGTAGTGTAAGTATTTCCCTCAGTTTTTTAGAACCAAGGTATCAATCCAGTAGGAGGCCACACGCAAGTCCCTCGTACCTACACAAACAAATAAGAACCTCGCAACCAACACGATAAAGGGGTTGTCAAGCCCTTCACGGTCACTTACGAGAGTGAGATCTGATAGAGATAATAATGATAAGGTAAATATTTTTGGTATTTTCATCATATAGATTGAAAGTAAAGATTGCAAAATAAAATAGATTGGAAACTTATATGATGGAAAATAGACCGGGGGGCATAGGTTTCACTAGTGGCTTCTCTCAAGATAGCATAAGTATTACGGTGGGTGAATAAATTACTGTCAAGCAATTGATATAAAAGCGAATAATTATGAGAATATCTAGGCATGATCATGTATATAGGCATCACGTCCATGACAAGTAGACCGACTCCTGCCTGCATCTACTACTATTAATCCACACATCGACCGTTATCCAGCATGCATCTAGAGTATTAAGTTCATAAGAACAGAGTAACGCATTAGGTAAGATGACATGATGTAGAGGGATAAACTCAAGAAATATGATATAAACCCAATCTTTTTATCCTCGATGGCAACAATACAATACGTGGCGTTTCCCTTTCTGTCACTGGGATTGAGCACCCCAACATTGAACCCAAAGCTAAGCACTTCTCCCATTGCAAGAAAGATCAATCTAGTAGGCCAAACCAAACTGATAATTCGAAGAGACTTGCAAAGATATCCAATCATGCATAAAAGATTTCAGAGAAGAATCATGTATTGTTCATAGATAGACTTGATCATAAACCCACAATTCATCGGATCTCGACAAACACGCCGCAAAAAAGAGTTACATCGAATAGATCTCCAAGAAGATCGAGTATAACTTTGTATTGAGATTCAAAGAGAGAGAACAAGCCATCTAGCTAATAACTATGGACCCGAAGGTCTGAAGTAAACTACCCACACATCATCGGAGGGGCCATGGAGTTGATGTAGAGGCCCTCCGTGATCGTTGCCCCCTCCGGCAGAGCTCCGGAAAAGGCCCCAAGATGGGATCGCTTGGGTACAGAAGGTTGCGGCGGTGGAAATAGGGTTTTGTGGTGCTCCTGGATGTTTTCAGGGTATATGAGTATATATAGGAGGAAGAAGTAGGTCGGTTGAGCCACAAGGGGGGAGTGCGCACCTAGGGGGGTAGGCGTGCCCCCTGCCTTGTGGACTGCTCGTCCATTTCTTGAAGTCCACTCCAAGTCCCCTGGATCACGTTTGTTCCAAAAATCACGTTCCCGAAGGTTTCATTTTGTTTGGATTCCGTTTGATAATCCTTTTCTGCGAAACACTGAAATAGGCAAAAAAACAGCAATTTGCACTGGGCCTTGGGTTAATAGGTTAGTCCCAAAATAATATAAAAGCGTAAAATAAAGCCCATTAGCATCCAAAACAGATAATATAATAGCATGGAACAATCAAAAATTATAGATACGTTGGAGACGTATCAAGCATCCCCAAGCTTAATTCCTGCTCGTCCTCGAGTAGGTAAATGATAAAAACATAATTTTTGATGCGGAATGCTACCTAACATAATTCTCAATGTAATTCTATTTATTGTGCCATGAATATTCAGATCTGAAAGATTCAAGACAAAAGTCTAATATTGACATAAAAATATTAATACTTCAATCATACTAACTAAGCAATTATGTCTTCTCAAAATAACATGGCAAAAGAATGTTCATCCCTAAAAAATCATATAGTTTGGTCATGCTCCATTATCGTCACACAAGAATGCTCTCATCATGCACAACCCCGATGTAAAGCCAAGCAATTGTTTCACACTTTAGTAATCTCAAACTTTTTTCAACTTTCACGCAATACATGAGCGCGAGCCATGGATATAGCACTATGGGTGGAATAGAATATGATGATGGTGGTTATGTGGAGAAGACAAAAAAGGAGAAGGTCTCACATCGACGCGGCTAATCAATGGGCTGGGGAGATGCCCATCAATTGATGTCAATGCAAGGAGTAGGGATTTCCATGCAACGGATGCACTAGAGTTATAAATGTATGAAAGCTCAACAAAAGAAACTAAGTGGGTGTGCATCCAACTTGCTTGCTCACGAAGACCTAGGGCATTTGAGGAAGCCCATTGCTGGAATATGCAATCCAAGTTCTATAATGACAAATTCCCACTAGTATATGAAAGTGACAAAACAAGAGACTCTCTGTCATAAAGATCATGGTGCTACTTTGAAGCACAAGTGTGGAAAAAAGGATAGTAGCATTGCCCCTTTTTTGGGCCTTCCTTTTTTTATTTGGCCTTTCTCTTTTTTTGGGACAATGCTCTATTAATGATGATCATCACACTTCTATTTATTTACAACTCAATGATTACAACTCGATACTAGAACAAAGTATGACTCTACATGAATGCCTCCGGCGGTGTACCGGGAAGGGCAATGAATCAAGAGTGACATGTATGAAAAATTATGAACGGTGGCTTTGCCACAAATACGATGTCAACTACATGATCATGCAAGGCAATATGACAATGATGATGTGTGTCATGATAAATGGAACGGTGGAAAGTTGCATGGCAATATATCTTAGAATGGCTATGGAAATGCCATTATAGGTAGGTATGGTGGCTGTTTTGAGGAAGATATAAGGAGGTTTATGTGTGACAGGGCGTATCTTATCATGGAGTTTGGATGCACCGGCGAAGTTTGCACCAACTCTCAAGGTGAGAAAGGGCGATGCACGGTACCGAAGAGGATAGCAATGATGGAAGTGTGAGAGTGCGTATAATCCATGGACTCAACATTAGTCATAAAGAACTCACATACTTATTGCAAAGATCTACAAGTCATCAAAAACCAAGTATTATGTGCATGCTCCTAGGGGGATAGATTGGTAGGAAAAAACCATCGCTCGTCCCCGACCGCCACTCATAAGTAAGACAATCAAATAACACCTCATGTTTCAAATTTGTTACACAACGGTCACCATACGTGCATGCTACAGGACTTGCAAACTTCAACGCAAGTATTTCTCAAATTCATAACTACTCAACTAGCACACTCTAATATTACCACCTTTATATCTCAATACAATTGTCAAGTATCAAACTTCTCCTAGTACTCAATGCACTTTTTATGAAAGTTTTTATTATACCGATCTTGGATGCCTATCATATTAGGACTAAATTCATAACCAAAGAAAATTACCATGCTGTTCTAAGGGACTCTCAAAATAATATAAGTGAAGCATGAGAGATCAATAATTTCTATAAAATAAAACCACCACCATGCTCTAAAAGATATAAGCGAAGCACTAGAGCAAAATTATCTAGCTCAAAAGGTATAAGTGAAGCACATAGAGTATTATAATAAATCCCAATTCATGTGTGTCTCTCCCAAGAGGTGTGTACAGCAAGGATGATTGTGTTAAACTAAAAATAAAAGACTCAAATCATACAAGACGCTCCAATCAAAACACATATCATGTGGTGAATAAAAATATAGCTCCAAGTAAAGTTACCGATGGACGAAGACGAAAGAGGGGATGCCTTCCGGGGCATCCCCAAGCTTAGGCTTTAGGTTTTCCTTGGATTTCACCTTGGTGTGCCTTGGGCACCCCCAATCTTAGGCTCTTGCCTCTGCTTGTTCCATAATTCATCAAATCTTTACCCAAAACTTGAAAACTTCACAACACAAAACTTAAAAGAAAATCTCGTGAGC
This sequence comes from Triticum urartu, assembly GCF_056163025.1. Lineage (NCBI taxonomy): Eukaryota > Viridiplantae > Streptophyta > Magnoliopsida > Poales > Poaceae > Triticum > Triticum urartu. The sequence continues at coordinate 144,978,140 of NC_141877.1, read as the reverse complement.
TCCGTTAGTAAAAGAAAACAAGCCACCACTTCAAGGTACTGTAATGAACTCATTATTTATTTATTTTGTTGTTAAACCTAATGTATTCCAACTTTTCTATGGTTCATAAACTTTATTACTAGCCATAGATTCATCAAAATAAGCAAATAACACACGAAAAACAGAATCTGTCAAAAACAGAACAGTCTGTAGTAATCTGTAGGTTTAGAATACTTATGGAACCCCAAAAATTCTAAAATAAATTGCTTGACGTGAGGAATTTATATATTAATTATATGAAAAAAGAATTAATTAAATAGCACTCTCCAGTAAAAAATGGCAGCAAATCTCGTGAGCGCTAAAGTTTCTATTTTTTACAGCAAGATCGCAAAGACTTTCCCCAAGTCTTCCCAAAGGTTCTACTTGGCACAAACACTAATTAAAATCATAAAACCACATCTAAACAGAGGCTAGATGAATTATTTATTACTAAACATAACCAAAAAGCAAGGAACAAAAATAAAATTGGGTTGCCTCCCAACAAGCGCTATCGTTTAACGCCCCTAGCTAGGCATAAAAGCAAGGATAGATCTAGGTATTGCCATGATAATGATAAGGTAAATAGCGAAAAGTCATCTCATATTCCCTAAATTTAGAAGCAAGCTTTCTTTGTGGCAAGCAAAAGTAATCAAAAGGGCTAAATTTAATGGGACGAAAGTCCCCAAGATCAAGCTCTGGAGGTATTGCTTCCTCCTTTGGCCCCTCATATTGCACTACCATTTCATCATTATAAGCATTCTTTTGGCAAAAAGTCATGAGCCTTTGCTCAAGGGGAAAACCTAACCCATTGTTCAGGATAGCAAAATTATCATTAAGTTCAGAGATCCTGTTAACAAGAACGTCGGTTGGAACCTTTTTTCTGAGGTTTTCATTAAAAGCAACATGATCTAAAGATCGTAAACGCATAATGTCTTCTTGATAAAAAAAAGGATTGCTTATATGGGAGGGAGGCCGGCATCCACCCTATAATGCGCAGAAATTTCATTGGCCTCTTTTATTATAAATCTGAACTCATGAGCTAAAAAGATGGTAGTTGCTCGCTTAACAGAAGAATGCTCAATATTAGAAAATTCTAGGAAAATCCTTTGTATAGAAGGGTGCATATGTAAAAATTGTCTTTCAAGTTCAACTATGAGCAAAGATATAGAATCCGCGAGACTACTAGTTTTATGAAGAATAGACCCGCTCATGGTGGGTAAAGCACCGACACAAGTAAAGAAATCTTGAATAACTCCCTTCCCAATAATATTACCGCTACAGATCCGAAACTTTTTAGTGTGTATACTAGGATTTTCAAGAGGGTCGTCAATAGCATCAAAGTTTTCCATATTATTGTCCTTATTAACAATAACCTCCCCAGTTTCAGACATGATGGCAGCAAATTGCAAGCAAAAAGAGGCGAACAGGAAAAGAGAAGGGGAACGGGAAAAGAGGGTGAATAGAACGGCAAGAGTGAAGTGGGGGAGAGGAAAACGAGAGGCAAATGGCAAATAATGTAATGCGAGGGATAAGAGTTTGTGATGGGTACTTGGTATGTCTTGACTTGTGCGTAGACTCCCCAGCAACGGCGCCAGAAATCCTTCTTGCTACCTCTTGAGCACTGCGTTGGTTTTTTCTTGAAGAGGAAAGGGTGATGCAGCAAAGTAGCGTAAGTATTTTCCACAGTTTTTGAGAACCAATGTATCAATCCAGTAGGAGGCCACACATAAGTCCCTCGTACCTACACAAAAAAATAAGAACCTCGCAACCAACGCGATAAAGGGGTTGTCAAGCCCTTCACAGCCACTTACGAGAGTGAGATCTGATAGAGATAATAATGATAAGGAAAATATTTTTGGTATTTTTATGATATAGATTGAAAGTAAAGATTGCAAAATAAAATAGATTGGAAACTTATATGATGGAAAATAGACCCCGTGGCCATAGGTTTCACTAGTGGCTTCTCTCAAGACAGCATAAGTATTACAGTGGGTGAACAAATTACTGTCGAGCAATTGATAGAAAAGTGAATAATTATGAGAATATCTAGGCATGATCATGTATGTAGGCATCACCTCCGTGACAAGTAGGATGACTTCTGCCTGCATATACTACTATTACTCCACACATCGACCGCCATCCAACATGCATCTAGAGTATTAAGTTCATAAGAACAGAGTAACGCATTAGAGAAGATGACATGATGTAGAGGGATAAACTCAAGCAATATGATATAAACCCCATCTTTTTATTCTCGATGGCAACAATACAATATGTGTCGTTTCCCTTTCTGTCACTGAGATCGAGCACCGCAAGATTGAACCCAAAGCCCATTGTAAGAAAGATCAATCTAGTAGGCCAAACCAAACTGATAATTCGAAGAGACTTGCAAAGATAACCAATCATGCATAAAAGATTTCAGAGAAGAATCAAATATTGTTCATAGATAAACTTGATCAAAAACCCACAATTCATCGGATCTCGACAAACACACCGCAAAAAAGAGTTGCATCGAATAGATCTCCAAGAAGATCGAGGAAAACTTTGTATTGAGATTCAAAGAGAGAGAAGAAGCCATCTAGCTAATAACTATGGACCCGAAGGTCTGAAGTAAACTACTCACACATCATCGGAGGGGCCATGGAGTTGATGTAGAGGCCCTCCGTGATCGTTGCCCCCTCTGACGGAGCTCCGGAAAAGGCCCCAACATGGGATGTCTTGGGTACAGAAGGTTGCGGCGGTGGAAATTGGGTTTCATGGTGCTCCTGGATGTTTTCAGGGTATATGAGTACATATAGGATGAAGAAGTAGGTCGATTGAGCCACGAGGGGCCCACGAGGGGGAGGGCGCCCCTCCTGCCTCGAGGACTCCTCGTCCGTTTCTTGATGTCCACTCCAAGTCCTCAGGATCACGTTTGTTTCAAAAATCACGTTCCCGAAGGTTTCATTCCGTTTGGATTCCGTTTGATATTCCTTTTCTGCGAAATACTGAAATAGGCAAAAAACAGGAATTTGCACTGGGCCTTGGGTTAATAGGTTAGTCCAAAAAATAATATAAAAATATTAAATAAAACCCATTAGCATTCAAAACAGAGACTCCCTCAGTTCGGATTTAGATGTCGCGACGGCTTTTTTGTGAAAACCCCCTCCATCTATTTTTGACCGAACCCGCGGTCCTCGCCCTCACTTTCTTCTCCGGCTGGCCGTCGCGGTCCGCTCTGTGCTCTTCTCTGGCTCGTCGCCCCGCTCTCCCCCCTCCCCCGCGATTTTTTTTGAAACTATGATGATCTTTATGGCAAATTCGGAAACTATACACCCTAATGGAGAAAAATCAAAAGTATCACCCCGTCGGCCTCTTGTTGGCCGAAAAGGGACTTTTCGGCCTCCCGTTGGCCGAAGAGTGACTTTTCGGCCAACGGTTGGCCAAAAAGGTACTTTTTGGCCAACAGTTGGCCAAAGAGTCCCTCTTCGGCCAACACCTGCTCTACTTTTTAGAAAATTCATATAAAATAGGATTTTTAGTATTTTAATTTGATTCTTTTTGCATTAGATTAGAAATTTTATGAAGTTTCTGTAGATATCAAGTTTGACTAGATTTGGAAGTTTGAATTTGAATTTTCATGAATTTTCTCAAATCACTAGATTGCCTATAATTTGAGCTAGGAGTATTGTTAGATGATTCTTTTTGTTACTGGTTCTTTGTGACTTTGTTTATCAGTAGTAATTAATTGGTGAATTTTAGGATTATTTAAAATTAGGTTTTTACGTCATTCTCTCCCTCCATTTTCTCCCGCCATCCTCCGTAGATGCAGCACTCCTTAGTGTGGCGGGAGAGAATGGCGACAAAGAAAATGGCGGCAAAGAAAATGGAGGGAAAAAGATTGCGGGAAAGTATTTTTTCATGTATAAATTTAAAGATGGAGGGAATTTTTTTCATAAAAACCTAATTTTAAATAATTATAAAATTCGCCAATTAATTACTACTGATAAACAAATTCACAAAGAACCAGTAGCAAAAAGAATCATCTTAAAAAATACTCCTAACTCAAATTATAGGCAATCTAGTTATTTGAGCAAATTCATGAAAAAATTAAATTCAAACTTTCAAATCTAGTCAAACTTGATATCTACAGAAACTTCATAAAATTTCTAATCTAATGCGAAAAGAATCAAATTAAAATACTAAAAATCCTATTTGATATGAATTTTTTAAACAGTAGAGCAGGTGTTGGCCGAAGAGGGACTCTTTGGCCAACTGTTGGCCGAAAAGTATTTTTTGGCCGACGCTTAGCCGAAAAGTCCTTTTTGGCCAACGGTAGGAGGCCTACGGGGTGATACTTTTGATTTTTCTCCATTAAGGTGTATAGTTTCCGAATTTGCTATAAAAATCATCATATTTTCAAAAAAAAAATCCTCCCCCACCACGTATTACACGCTCTCCTCCCCCACCTTCGGTGGCCTTGCCGCGCTCCTTCCCGTGCCGAACTTCCAAAAAGCACCTTTGAGTTCAAGCCGGTGACGGATTCCGTCGATGCGAGGCCGAAGGCGCCATATCCAGACCACTAACAACACGACGCCGGCAGCAACCTTCCCACAAGCAGCGGCCGTGGTGTAGTCGGCCTCCCTGTAGAGCTTCCTCCCGCCCTCGGCCCATGCGGCGACGTCGTCGTCCCAGAACCGGCCCAACCGCGCCCGCCCCTTCCAGTGCGTGGCCGTTTCCGCCCCGTCGGCGGCGGCCGCCTCGCCGTCGGCCTCGGCCGTCCCGGCGGAGCGGCTGGAGCCGTGGGTGGAGCAGCGCTGCAACGGGAGGGCGGGTACTGGGTGCCTCACAAGCTCACCAAGCTGCCCATGGAGGAGATCAACGCCACAAGCTCACCAAGGAGGACGTCGACGTGCGGCTCAAGTGGCTCGGCCTCTTCCACCGCCGCAAGCAGTAGTGTATGCCCCTGCTCTGTCAAGGTATACTCTGAATTTTGAATTTTTATTTGAACTCTGAATTTTTATCTTGTGGCACCATAAGAGATACTCTGAATTTTGATCGAAGATACTCTGAATTCTTCTTGTGGCATCATCAGAGATACTCGTAGAGTAGACTGAATTTCTCCCTCTATTACTCGTGGAGCAGCCTAGAACTGACTGAGTCTGTCCAAGCATCATGTTTGAACTCGTGGAGCAGCCTAGAAAAATTTAACATCAGGTAGATAAATAAATTCAGTTTTTAGCTAGATGTAGCATAGGGAGATTACCTGCACATTACCCTTAGGAGTAAAAAGGCTTCAAAACTCAGGAGTTAGGAGAAAGTTTGTTTTAAAAAAAAAATTGCCCTCTCAGATCTCTGAACGGCAAACAAAGGTGGCCCTTTTATGATGCTTTCGACTTTTATGAGGGAACAGTCTAATCAGTTTTGCAGGGTTCAGACTAGATACTCCAGTTATAACACCCCAATTATATTAGTGACACCCCAATTATTGGAGTACATATATTAGACACCCAATTATAACACCCCAGTTAGATTTGTTTGATTCAGTTTCAACTATAAAATTGACACTGTTTGTTATACCCGAAGCTAACTGAGAAAATAGAACAAGCATGCATGGTCTTACAGAGGATGTGGGACGAGCAATATCAAACAACAAAGCACAGGGACAAAAGAAAAACTCCTGGGAGTAGTTTATAATGTGCATGAATGAACAAATTCAGTCTGTACAACAAACACACTTTTAAATTCAGAAAAAATGAATGAAGTCTGTGTCTCCAGACTAAAAAATTTCACCATAAAAATCTCCTCCTTGGCATTAATTTCAGCTAATTTGGATCTGTTTGGTAAATTACAAGATTATGATTGGAAGCTGCCACTGTTCCACTGTTCCACTTATCTGAATCTTCTGCCAAAATCACTTGGCTGCAAATGTCATTCCTAGCACCAAATGGTCATTCCTAGCACCAACCAGAGCACTAGCTGACTCCAAGTAAAGAAGAGCTGCTGCTTGGAGGTTGCTGGTGCTCTTTTATTGCTGCTTGAAGGCTCCTGGTTCTATTTTCCTGCTGCTTGGAGGCTACTGGTACTTGAAGGGTGTTTCTGCCGCTTGAAGGAGGTGGCTGCTCTTTTCCTGCTGCTCGGAGGCTGCTCGTGCTCTTTTCCTGCTGCTTGAAGGCTGTTGCTGCTCTTTTCCTGCTTCTTGGTGACTGCTGGTACTCGAAGGGTGTTTCTGCTGCTTGAAGGCTCCTGGTTCTCTTTTCCTACTGCTTGGAGGCTGCTGGTATTCGAAGGGTGTTTCTGGTTCTTCAAGGCTGCACCGGCTCTTTTCTTGCTGCTCTTTTCCTGCTGCTTTTGCTCTTTTTCTGCTGCTAAGATTGCTTCTGCCTCTTCTATAAAGGCTATGGTTTGTTCAACTAGCTCACGATCGATAGATAGAGCTATAGGAAGCCGTCCTTCTGCCTGCCGGCGTTCCTTGTTCATGTGAAGGATCCAGTAGTTTATTGCTCCCTTGTTTCTCATTACCTCTCGGATGCATGGCTGCAGTGTCACGAAGCTTCTAGCTAGCTTATCAACCGGGTAGTTTCGATATTCCTCCTCCACACCTTCTATCAGTTCCCTGATGCTTTGAGGTGCTCTGCTATCGGTGTGGGACTGGAGAGACCTGAATATGCAGAGATCAAGAATGTTCATGTCAGGACTGTTTGGAGGCTGTTGAAGCAACTTAATATCCAAATCAGTCTGTTCTATGACTTGTCGGAAAAACGGGTCATCGGGAAGAATATGTGGTGTGGCATTATCTTGTTGGATATAGATTGTCCGTCCTTCATCTTCGTCCGGCCAGCGCTCTTGGATCGCAGGAATAAGTTTCTCACACATGTAATACCTCATTACATCTGGTGTGACTTTCAATGATTTGAGCTCGAGCGTCCCTTTATCTCTATTTCCACTGGTTCTTTGAGCAGGAGACTCTGTGACAAAAGCCCAAATGCCGAGCTTTCCATCAAAAGTGACCTCACCACCTTCGCTGTATCTTGGTTTAGCGATGGTGGCGAGAAACATCACCTTGGCGATGCTATCCTTATGATGCAAGGTGCGCAACGGGTCGGGTTCTTCGGGAAGCAAATAGTAGTTGTTCACTTCCCCAGTCATGTTGAACCACTTTTCATCCATATAGGCTATGTTGTCTAATTCCCGTGTCGTAGACCAATAATCTTCACACATAGCCAAGCACCATTTCAATCTCTTTACAATGTTGGATAGGTTTAAGTGGGGCCTCAACTTATTACTCTGATGCCTCAAATGACCCCACTCGAACCTTGAGTGTAAGGTCGTGCAGCTTACACCCAATGCCTTTGACAGACCTCGCAATGTTCTCCTTCTGTTCAATGGGATTGTCACCACCCTTGACAGATCCAAATCTTTCCGCTTGCAGCCAACTCTACCTGGCTTTTGATTTGAGACATCAACTTTCTTCCCTTGTTCAATCTGTTTAAGAGCTCTTTCCCATATTCTCTCGAAAGTTCTTACGGTTGTATCGAGTAGGCTAGCAATGACCTCCTTGTCTTTTTTCAGAACTTGTCCATTTTGGGTCTTGATCACCGTGAGTGCAAAATAAATACCATATCTCTCCTTATTTGTGAGTTCCCCGTGAATTGGTTTCTGTACATCACTTGCTTCCTCATGAATTGCTTCCTCTAAACCACTTGCTTCTTCATGAATTGGTTCCTCTACACCACTTGCTTCTTCCCCTGTCAAATAAGGAGCAAAAGATAAGTCATGTAGCTATTGCAAATAATAGGAGTAGATCATGAAAATGAAAATGAAAATGCAAAAGTTTTGGAGGTAGTTCCTGTTGCTTCATTATTGACTGGTTCCTCATTGTTGTATTGTTATTGACTATTGTGTTCTTCCTGTTGATCTGCAGGTTCTGAGGCATCATCTTGTGGAGGACTCATGTTGAGATCAATCCCAAACATCATTGCGGCGATGGAGCACTTGCTCAGGTAACTGTTCATGTTCCAATAAGAAAGAACATTCTGGTCAAGTTAAATCAGCTAAATCAAAGAGGCACATGAAAATAGTTCTCTCCACAAGAAGTATTTGCTAGACTGATGGTTATTGCTTCATTGGTTATTGCAGAACAAGTAAGTAGTGATGGGCTGCTTGCTTGAGCCTACACCATGCTGTCTTTTGTTCAGACTTGAGAGTAAACAAAGAGCAGCTGTAAAAGCTTTGTTTCTTTTACAATTCCTAGATACTCTGCATCTACTCCCAAATTCTGTACTGAATAAAATTGTTCTGTACTGAATAAAACTGTTCTGTACTGAATAATGCCAAATTGTACAAGGAGGACATTGGATCATTGTCTAGTGCAGAACAAGCAATGGGCCTGAAGAAAACTGTTCTATACTGAATAATTTCTGGAAGTGCATGTGAATACCACCAGCAGCAACTATTCCAGCATTCAGTATTGAGCTTCATTGGGTATTCTGTCTAACTGTGTTACCAGCAACACTCAGTATTCAAGTTCTGTTTAATCCAGTTTTGCTTTACATTCAAACAGGGAGAGGAATACCAGCAGCAATTAAGTTCTCTTTAATTCAGTATTCAGTATTCAGCAACCCAGTTTTGCTTCTACTCTTTCAAGTATTCAGTATTCAGCTTTACAATCAAGTTCTCTTTAATTCAGCAGCAGCAGCAACAGAGGCGGGGGCGGGGAATACCAACAGCAACAGAGGCGAGGGCGGGCGCGACCTTCGGAGGAGGGCCAGCGCGGAGAGGAAGACCTTGGGCTTGGAGGAGAGGTTGAGCAGGGCCAACATGGCGATGAAGACCCTGGGCCAGAGTGGCGACGAAGACGACCCAGCGCCGTGACGGCGACCAAAATTGTCCGCGGCGACGGCGGCCAAGGCGGACCAAATCGAGGACCTAGTCGTCGATTTACTGCTTCTTGGCACGATTCAGAAGGAGGTGACGAAGAGGAAGAACTTTAGGAGCAATCCCGCTGCTCAGGTAGGCGAGGGCACACCCATGGCGGCTGCGCGCAGCTGGGCGGCGGCGCAAAGCGCCTCCGTGGAGGTCCTGCGTGTCTCCTCCGCGACGACGCAGGTCGTCTCCTGCACAGGCGGCTGGGTCCTGCAACGCGCGGAGACTCTCTCTGGGTGCTGAGGAGAACGGGGGAGGAAGACGGGGGATGGTGGCCGGAGCCGGCGACGCGCGAGCGACGGTGGAGAACTGAGGAAGGAGACGGGGGCGTTTTTTCAAATGATTCGAAAGTATCACGACATGTTTGCAAAATGCATAATGTACAGCACGTGCGACATCTAAACCCGAACCGAGGGAGTAATATAATAGCACGGAACACTCAAAAATTATTAATACGTTGGAGATGTATCAAGGTCTCTCTCGCATACTATGTATGATTTTCTAGTTCAAGCTAAATATCTTGAGTGCATTTATTGTATGCACACAAATTTTTTGGCTCATTCCCGTAATTCTCTTACGCACCATTCTGTCATTTCGAAGCTCTTCCCTCACTCTCTCAAACTCTCTATCTACCTGGGTCACACATAAACATGCATATCTCACTCGCACTCGATAGACCCATCTAAAACTTTATCTCTCTCCCTCGTTCTCTCTCCATCTCACACGCACACACACACAATCTCATGCCTAGACAAGTATAATGGTCTCTCACTCAAATGTAGGCACACGCAGTCCCCCCTATATGTATATGACTAGCTAATCTTAGTCTCCATCACAAACATGTGCACGGTTTATCTCGATTTCTCTCGAGGCATCTTTCTATCTCGCACGCACCTCCCTCGATCTCCCACCCATATAAGTCCCCTCACGATCTCGAGGGGATCTCTCTATCGCAAACATACCCTCTCTCCCTCCCCATGTGTTCATGTTCTTCATGTGTCCCTCTCGACCTTTGTTCCTTGTTGGTCAGACCTCTATTGGACATGTGCTATAGGGGTGTCTCTCTTCGTTGCAAACAATCACGCACTAGCTATCTTCATGTATCTCCTCACCTCGCTTTTCTATCTCGGAGATGCATGCGTGATATGTTTGCATAAGAAATGAAAAGACACACAGTTTCTCTAATTTATTGTTTGTTGTCCCTTTCTCTTTCACACACATACTCTTTTTGCACACTCACTCATTCTCCTTCACATGCACTTGATCTCTCTTGACTTAGGCACTCTCTTCGGTCCATAGCATATAGATTTATTGAAAAGTCAAACATCACAAAGTTTAACCATGTACATGGAGAAAAATATTTACATATAAAACGGCAAACATATACCATTAGATTCATCGTGAGATGTAGTTTCATATGATGTATCTTTGGTATTGTAGATATAAATAACATTTGCGCAAACCTGATCAATGTTTCCAAAGTTCGACTTCTAAAAAAATTTACATGCACTGCATTATCGAGCGGATGGAATATCTCTTTCCCCCTCTCAGCTATCTGACGCACCACTCAGCCTTGTTGGGGCTTCTCTATCTCTCTCAAACTTTATATCTCCCTGGTTCACACATACACATGTCTCGTTCGCGCTACATATAGACCCATCCAACACTCTCAGCCCTTGTTCTCTCTCTATGTGACACGCACCCCCTAAGTACCATAATCCCTCACTCCATCATAGGCGCACACACTCCCTCCCCCCTAAGTATGATTATCTCTCACTAGCCATCAGGAACACACGTATTGTCTCCTTCCATCCATAAGTCTATCTCGATATCTCTCAGGGTATCTTCTATTGCGCACACACCTTGTCACTCAATCTCTGCAACATCCCAAATTTTCAATTTGAATGTTATACACTAGATCATCATTGGCATATCATATTTTATTGCATTTTTAGTTGATCCTAGAAAATTCTACGCAACTCAAGGACCCTCGGAGAGAGTTGGGGATTTCGTTATTTTCATATTTGAGTTTTCTCAAATTTTGAAAATAGGATTATTTGATTTTATTTATTTTATCTTCAATTATTTCTATTATCAAAATATGAGAGAGGGAATAAAATGACTTTCACAAAAATAAAGAAATACTGAGGATTTAATAAAAAAATCAAACAAGATTTTATTTTGGTTTTATTTTCTATTTTATTTGAATTTAGGAAAAATGCGCGTTTTTCAAAATTGCATTAAGGCCCCAAATAAATGTTCATCCTGTGCGGCTTGATTTTAGAAGCCGGGGAAAATTTATTTCGGGATTTTTGGAGTCCGTTTAGTATTCCTTTTGTTTTTTTTCTGAGCGTAATTATTTTAAAAAAATCCGAACCGACTTTGGGCCGTAACCGGCCAGGACTCTGCCTGGCCGGGCCTTCAAATAGTGCCGCCCGAGGCCCCAGCCAGCCCAAGCCGCCCTGCCCCCAAACCCTAACCCTAGTGCGCCGCCGCCGCCGGATCCGCCGCCGCCGGAGGTAGTTCTCGCCGCCGGTTTTTTTAGAAAACCGATCGATTTTCCGTCGGTTTGTTCGGTTTTTTTAGTTTCGGTTTTTTTAAATAGATCGGTTTTCCAGTTTATTTAATTAGCGAGCATTCGCTCGTTCGTTCGTTTTAACGAACGCGTTCATCGTTTAGGTCCAGATAACGAACGTTCGTTCATTAATCTGTTCGTCATTTTTCTTTTTCTCGGATTTAATCCGTGATTTTTCTGATCGCGATTCCTGATCCGTTTTTCGTTCTAGTCTAACTTTTCGCTCGTTTATCGGAATCAGGCGATTCAAGCGCCTGGAGTTTCGTCTCGAAACCCTCTTTCCGTTTAACCAACTCAAACAAGTTTTTGCCACTGTAAAAATTGCCCTAGATCCAGAATAGTAAATGAAGCATGTTTCTTTTGCCGTTTGTCTTCCGTTGCTTCGTTCGATTTGATTCTTTTTGCCGACCGGAGTTCTTGAGTTGAACTTTCTGGTTAGTTCTTTTATTTGAGTTTTACCTGTGCATTAGTTGAGTACTTATTGTATGCTTGTTTGTTTGCGATAGAGTACCCGGAGTGCGCCGCTTGCTACTTCGAATCGCTAGGTTTTGCGGATCATCAGCAAGGCAAGTAACACTTTGATCATACCTCCTACTACCTAGTTTTTATTGCATTAGATCAATCCTCAAACATTGCATGATCAGGATCTAATTAAATTGTGGGTTTGGGAAGTAGTTGAGGTAGTACCTATTACCTGTTCACTATCAAACCTTTGGGAGTTACTTCTACGTTTGCTTATTATGCCATGCTATGCTAGTAGACGTGGATTGGGTGAGTGTAACCATGACATATGTGAGTTTGTTAAATTAATGGTTTATCTAAGGTGGAAACTTAAATACACATCTGGGTGGATTGAGGCACCTGGGTATTCCAGCGATTGCCTGTTTTCCTTTGGACCGCCACCCAGGTTCAAAGGGATCATGAGATTATTCACACTAGAAACTTCCGTGTGCAGCCACAAGCTACTATGGGCTCTAGCATAGTTGACTATGTGCGAACTCTTACAGTGGTAGACTAGCAGATGTAGGGGAAAGTAGGTGTAACGGTCAACCCGATCGTAAGGTGCTAGCGCTTCTGAAAGACTATGTCTCGGTCATCCGTTTCTCAAACACCTTGTAGTGCGAGAATCCCAATGGAGGAGATTGAGTCTTTTGGGGAAAAGTGCGCAAACCTTTGCAGAGTGTATAAACTAATCATGGTTAGCCGTGTCCCCGGTTATGGACATCTTGAGTATCTAGTACCTGGATTATCATGTGAATCTCATCATGTTACTCTAAAAAAATATTAATTTGTTGGGTTTTGTTTAATGATGATGCTTAATTGGGATTGAGAATGTTGTCAACCATTCTCAATGTTTAACAACCACCATGATAGTTAAATAGAATTTATTGCTTTGCAGTAGGGAAAAATTGGCTTTACGCAAAACTGTAACCATAGAGCTTTCCACCAGCTAAATATGCATATAGTATAGCCTATTTCATTTCATTACTCTCTATGTGTTAGATTGCCAGCATATTCCATGTGCTGACCCATTTCGGGCTGCAACGTTAATGTTGCAGACTTTTCAGACGACGATTAAGGTGCTTTTAGGTCGTGGTTCTATACTCAGTGATGCCGTTGGAGTTGATGGACTCACTTATCTTCCAAGCCTTCCGCTGTTATCGTTATTAAATGGCCTTAAGCCATATTTATTGTAATAAGTTCTCATTTTGAGACACTAGATGTAATAAGTGTGTGATTGCTACTCTGTTATAAATCCTTCAAGTACTGTGTGGTGTCAGCATTACTGATCCAGGGATGACACCTGAGCACAGAGATTGGACCGTCTGAGGTCTGGTCGCTACAAGATGGTATCAGAGCACACGCTGACTGTAGGACACGACCACTAAGCTAAAAGACCTAGATCACTACTCACTCTCTTCTCTTTCTGACCTCTCCTCTTTTCTACTCTTTTAGGATGGCGGATGCAAGGAACAAGTTCAGGCAACTGGATGAAGATACACCCTTTGGACGTCACTTGAAGGAAGTCACTAGATACCTGAACATAGGAGTACCAAGCTTCACCGGAACTTACAACGCCACCTTACCTGAAGAAGAGCGCTGGATGATTCAAGTTCAAGTTCCAGGAAGGACGTTCATGCCAGTCACTGAGCCCATAGAGTTTTCTTTTGATGCACCAACTTGGAATCTAGGAAAGAGCATGGCAGCTCACATCGCCATGGGACGCATTGGAGATGTTTACCACAATGATCTCAAGGATACTATCTACCAGATTTGTGGGCGCCGAGATGAGCACTGGGAGATGATCAGCACCAGGAAGGATAGATCAGTTGCAGCTTTTATCCAGGAGTTAAACCAGCACATTCGACGTCAGGAGAACCAGATGTGCGCCGACATGATAGATCTAAAGAAGGTGAGGACAAGAATCAAGGAACTGGAGGAAGAACTCAAGGCTACACGTGAAGATTATGAAGAGGAAATCGAAGTATTAGTGGAGAAGAATGACGATCTGATCAAGAAGATTGGAATATTCATGGGAGGCCCTACACCGGTAGAAGAAGACGAAGAACCCAAGGAAATTCACCCGGAAGACTACATCATCATCGACGACACCGACTCGGATCCAAATGATAGCAATGATGACTATGTTGATGAAGCTGGAGTAGATATCATGGAGTCTGCAACCGAAGAATATTTCTAGTAGACCACCCCATCAGTAGTAGTAGTCCACCATGTAAATACAATAGTCCGAGCACTTTTGCGATAGTTAGATCGATTGTATGCCCTTGTTTGATTGATTGAATGAAGTGAATTGTTTGCTTTTGCCTCATGTGCATATGGGTAGTGTTTTCTCTTTAGACCCCCTCTATTCTTAAATATCATCTTTTCTAAACCCTCAGATGCCTCCAAGACGTGACCCCGGATTCAGCTTCCCACCGGAGCTCACCCAGTTGATCCAGCAGCAGAACACATTGATGCAGTTGCTAGTACAGAATCAGAATCAGGGGAACAACAACAACAACCCACCACCACCACCACCACCTGTTGATCACTTAGCCCGTTTTCTTAGACTGAATCCGCCGGTGTTTTCCAGTAGCACCAAGCCGATGATTCGCTCCGCAAGACAGCAAGGGAGTTGACCACAGTAGGATGCACAGATGCAGAAAAGGTGAAGTTTGCCGCACATCAGCTTGAAGGACCCGCAACATCATGGTGGGAGAATTTCACAGCCACTTTCCCTGTCAACACTGTCACGTGGGACTAGTTTCAGCAAGATTTCCATACTGTCCATGTTTCAGAAGGAGCTATGGCCATGAAGAAGTGAGAGTTTCGCAACTTGCGCCAAGGAGGAAGAACAGTTGGCCAGTATGTGGAGGACTTTAGTAAGTTAGCACGTTATGCCCCAAATGACGTAGCTACGAATGCAGCTAAGCAGGAAAAGTTTCTGGAAGGACTGAATGATGAGTTGAGCATGCAGTTAATGGTAGCAACTTTCAACAACTACCAGGAGTTGGTAGATCGTGCTCTCATGATTGAAGAGAAGCAGCATCAGATTGAGAATCGCAAGAGGAAGTATGGACAAGGGAAGTACAATTCAGGAGCTCAGCAGAAGCCACGTTTTGCCCTAGACCAGGAGGACATTTTCAGCATACCCATGGAGGAGGTAGCTCGCACAATCACAATGGCACCAAGAATGGTAATGGGAATGGAGGAAGCAACGGCCAGAACCGCACCAACCCATCGACCCCAGCCAAGGGAGACCTGAGCCAAGTCACTTGCTTTAAGTGCCAGAAGACTGGACATTATGCCAATGAATGTCCTGAATCCCAGAATGGAAATGGCAATGGAAGCTCTGGGAAGAAGCCGAACCCTTTCAACAGGGGACAGGTGAACCACGTTAACGTGGAGGAGGTTGAAGAGTAGCCGGGTGCAGTAATCGGTAAGTTTTTGGTTAGGTCATTTACTGCACTCGTTCTTTTTGATACTGGTGCATCGCATTCATACATATCAAGGGGATTTGTGGATAAGTATAACCTGCCCACCAAAGTTCTTAGAACACCTATGTTAGTAAGCTCACTAGGAGCAGAGTATATGGCTAGCCAAGGATGTTTTCAAGTGCCATTGAGTATAGGTAGGCATGTGTTTCCCTCGGATTTAATCATTTTGGAATCACAAGGATTGGATGTAATTCTGGGTATGGATTGGCTGTCGATGTATGGAGGAAACATCGATTGCGCCAGTAAGTCGATCTTGCTTACCACCCCAGAAGGGAGAAGGATCAAGTATGTATCCCGGCATGTGCCAAAAAGGACTCAAGTAAAATGTTTAACAGGAGTTGTGCAGGAGGAAGTACCAGTGGTGAAGGATTTCCCTGATGTATTTCCAGAGGAGTTGCCAGGCATGCCACCGGATAGAGATATTGAGTTTTTGATTGAGCTTTTGCCAGGCACAGGGCCAATATCAAAGAGACCATATAGGATGCCCGCAAAGGATTTAGTGGAGATTAATAAGCAGATTAAGGAGTTACTAGATAAAGGATATATTCGCCCAAGTTCTTCACCTTGGGGATCGCCAGTACTTCTAGTGGAGAAGAAGGATGGATCGTTAAGGATGGTTGTTGATTATCGAGGATTGAATGAAGTAACCATCAAGAACAAGTACCCACTACCGATGATCAATGATCTGTTTGATCGATTGCAAGGAGCTAAGGTATTTTCCAAGATTGATCTGCGATCAGGATACCACCAGTTGAAGATTCGAGAACAGGATATACCTAAGACGGCTTTTACCACCAGGTATGGGCTGTATGAGTATACCGTTATGTCATTTGGTCTGACTAACGCACCTGCATATTTTATGAACATGATGAACAAAGTGTTTATGGAGTTTTTGGATAAGTTCGTCATAGTGTTCATTGATGATATTCCGGTTTACTCGAAGAATGAAGAGGAGCATAAGGAGCATTTACGTTTGGTACTTGGAAAGCTCAGAGAACATCAATTATATGCCAAGTTTCGCAAATGTGAGTTTTGACTGAAGGAAGTTGGATTCCTTGGACACGTTATATCTGGAGAAGGTATAGCAGTAGATCCCACTAAGGTTGACACCGTGACAAATTGGGAAGCCCCAACAACAGTTGGAGAGATCCGGAGTTTTCTTGGACTCACAGGATACTACCGGAGGTTTATTGAGAATTTCTCAAAGATTGCGAAGCCTATGACGGAGTTGTTGAAAAAGGATACCAAGTTCATATGGACTAAGGAATGTGAGGCCAGTTTCCAGGAGTTGAAGAAATGTTTGGTTACATTACCTGTGTTGATTTTGCCAGATCAGACCAAGGATTATGAGGTGTATTGCGACGCTTCACGTCGAGGACTTGGAGCAGTGCTTATGCAGGAAGGAAGAGTTGTTTCATATGCCTCACGACAGCTTAAGCCTCATGAGTTAAATTATGCTACGCATGATTTGGAGTTAGCAGCCGTAGTGCATGAATTGAAAACCTGGAGACACTTTCTCATTGGAAACCATTGTGAGGTGTACACGGACCACAAGAGTTTGAAATATATTTTCACGCAGAAGGAGTTGAACCTCAAACAAAGGAGATGGTTGGAGCTCATCAAGGATATGATATGAGATTGCATTATCACCCCCGAAAGGCTAATGTAGTAGCTGACACGTTGAGCCGTAAGAGCCATGTCAACACCCTAATGACGGGAGATTTACCAAGGGAGTTAGCCGAAAATCTTCGTGACCTATGTTTGGAGATAGTCCCGAGAGGCTATGTAGCAGCATTGGAGATTCAGTCTACTTTGATGGATAAGATCAGAGAAGCCCAGAAGACTGACAAGGAGATTGCCTCTATAAAAGAGAAAATGAGCAAAGGAAAAGCTAAGGGATTTCGTGAAGATGAGCACGATACCTTATGGTTGAAGAACGTGTTTATGTGCCAAATGATTCGGAGATCAGGAAGTTAATTCTGCAAGAGGCCCATGATTCACCATATTCAATTCACCCAGGAAATACCAAGATGTATTTGGATTTGAAGGATACTTTCTGGTGGACCGGAATGAAGAAGGATATTGCAGAATATGTAGCAGTTTGCGATGTATGTCAGAGAGTAAAGGCAGAGCATCAAAAGCCAGCAGGATTGCTACAGCCATTGCCAATACCCGAATGGAAGTGGGATAAGTTAGGCATGGATTTTATTACAGGTTTACCCAGAACTCGTTCAAGCTATGACTCAATAAGGGTTGTAGTCGATCGTTTGACAAAGGTAGCTCATTTCATTCCAGTGAAGACTACCTATACCAGTGCAAAGTTGGCAAAGATATACATGACCAGAATCGTATGTCTGCATGGAGTTCCAAGGAGCATTGTATCAGATAGAGGAACCCAATTTACCTCAAAGTTCTGGAATCAGTTGCATGAAACTTTGGGTACCAGACTAGAGTTTAGTACAGCTTTCCATCCGCAGACAAATGGACAGACCGAGAGAGCCAATCAGATTTTAGTAGATATGCTAAGAGCTTGTGCGCTAGATTATAGATCTAGTTGGGACAAGAATTTGCCATATGCAGAGTTCTCTTACAACAACAGTTATCAATCCAGTTTGAAGATGGCCCCTTTCGAAGCCTTGTACGGAAGGAGGTGCAGGACCCCACTATCATGGGATGAAGTTGGAGACCGCCAGTTATTTGGACCGGATCTGATTAAGGAGTCTGAACAGAAAGTGAAATTGATTCGCGGTAGGCTCAAGGTAGCTCAGTCCAGGCAGAAGAGCTATGCAAATTCTAAACGCAAGGAGACAGTTTACAAAGTCGGAGACCGAGTTTATCTTCGAGTATCTCCACTTCGAGGAGTTAAGCGCTTTGGAGTTAAGGTAAAGTTAGCGCCACGTTTTGTAGGCCCATACAAAGTTTTGGAGCATATGGGAGAAGTAGCCTACAAGTTGGAATTGCTTGAAGGATTGTCAGGAGTTCACGACGTGTTCCACGTTTCCCAGTTGAAGAAGTGCCACGCAGAGATGGCTGATATACCGCTGAGAGACATAGTGCCGCTGGAAGCGATTCAGTTGGACAGTGATTTGACCTATGAAGAGAAACCGGTCAAAATTCTTGAGTATGCCAGCCGAGTCACCCGCAGCAAGGGTATCAAGTTTTGCAAAGTTCAGTGGAGCCACCACACGGAGGATGAAGCCACCTAGGAGCGAGAGGAAGAATTACTGAAGGACCACCCTCACCTATTTTCTAGCCAACCCGAATCTCGAGGGCGAGATTCATCTTAAGGGGGGTGGTTTGTAACATCCCAAATTTTCAATTTGGAATGTTATACACTAGATCATCATTGGCATATCATATTTTATTGCATTTTTGGTTGATCCTAGAAAATTCTATGCAACTCAAGGACCCTCGGAGAGAGTTGGGGATTTCGTTATTTTCATATTCGAGTTTTCTCAAATTTTGAAAATAGGATCATTTGATTTGATTTATTTTATCTTCAGTTATTTCTATTATCAAAATATGAGAGAGGGAACAAAATGACTTTCCCAAAAATAAAGAAATACTGAGGATTTAATAAAAAAATCAAACAAGATTTTATTTTGGTTTTATTGCTATTTTATTTGAATTTAGGAAAAATGCGCATTTTTCAAAATTGCATTTAGGCCCCAAATAAATGTTCATCTTGTGCGGCTTGATTTTAGAAGCCGGGGAAAATTTATTTCGGGATTTTTGGAGTCCGTTTAGTATTCCTTTTGTTTTTTTTCTGAGCGTAATTATTTTAAAGAAAATCCGAACCGACTTTGGGCCGTAACCGACCAGGACTCCACCTGGCCGGGCCTTTTAGGGGGCGTTTGGTTCACTGGCTATCCTTGGGTGGGCTGTGGATAGGCAATTTTCCTAGGGATGCCCCTCGTTTGGTTTGAGAGTGGAAGGGGATGAGGATAACCAGATACCTCGGAATATTCCTTCAAAAGTTGGTTGCGGCGAGCCGCGAAAATCTGGCGGATGAGGCCAGCCACCCGCGCGTGCTGCCCTCTGCTACGCGTGTGAAACGTTTTTTCTGTTCTCAAACTACGATGGGCAAGCCAGGTCATGCTCGCGGCGGGCAACGCGAGGGCATGAGCGGCGGCGGTGGGTGTTTTTTATCGATGCAAGATCTGCAATTTGCCCCCTCTGATGTGTGTTCTTCACATGTAGCAATGTTGTAATTAATTAGTTTGGGCAAATATAGATTCTGCAGGTAATCTTATCATTTATTTTAATAAAAAAAATTCATAATAACCCATCTATTTCATATCCATCCAACCAAACAAAAAAAGATGGCTATCCCATCAATCTCTAATCCTTACAACCAAACAAGAATCGAAGGATATCCCCAACCATGTGGTTGATGGTATCCCCAGCCAATCCTCGCCGCCTTTGAACCAAACGCCACCTAAATAGTGCCGCCCGAGGCCCGAGCCAGCCCAAGCCGCCCCGCCCCCAAACCCTAACCCTAGCGCGCCGCCGCCGCCGCCCGCGCCACCGCCCGCCGCCGACGGATCCGCCGCCGCCGGAGGTAGTTCTCGCCGTCGGTTTTTTTAGAAAACCGATCGGTTTTCCGTCGGTTGTTCAATTTTTTTTAGTTTCGGTTTTTTTAAATAGATCAGTTCTCCGGTTTATTTAATTAGCGAGCATTCGCTCGTTCGTTTGTTTTAACGAACGCGTTCATCGTTTAGGTCCAGATGACGAACGTTCGTTTGTTAATCTGTTCATTGTTTTTCTTTTTCTCGGATTTAATCCACGATTTTTCTGATCGCGATTCCTGATCCGTTTTTCGTTCTAGTCTAACTTTTTGCTCGTTTATCGAAATCAGGCGATTCAAGCGCCTGGAGTTTCGTCTCGAAACTCTCTTTCCGTTTAACCAACTCAAACAAGTTTTTGCCACTGTAAAAATTGCCCTAGATCCAGAATAGTAAATGAAGCATGTTTATTTTGCCGTTTGTCTTCCGTTGCTTCGTTCGATTTGATTCTTTTTGCCAACCGGAGTTCTTGAGTTGAACTTTCTGGTTATTTCTTTTATTTGAGTTTTACTTGTGCATTAGTTGAGTACTTATTGTATTCTTGTTTGTTTGCGATAGAGTACCCGGAGTGCGCCGCTTGCTACTTCGAATCGCTAGGTTTTGCGGATCATCAGCAAGGCAAGTAACACTTTGATCATACCTCCTACTACCCAGTTTTTATTGCATTAGATCAATCCTCAAACATTGCATGATTAGGATCTAATTAAATTGTGGGTTTGGGAAGTAGTTGAGGTAGTACCTATTACCTGTTCACTATCAAACCTTTGGGAGTTACTTCCACGTTTGCTTATTATGCCATGCTATGCTATTAGACGTGGATTGGGTGAGTGTAACCATGACAGATGTGAGTTTGTTAAATTAATGGTTTATCTAAGGTGGCAACTTAAATACACATCTGGGTGGATTGAGGCACCTGGGTATTCCAGCAATTTCCTGTTTTCTTTTGGACCGCCACCCAGGCTCAAAGGGATCATGAGATTATTCATGCTAGAAACTTCCGTGTGCAGCCACAAGCTACTATGGGCTCTAGCATAGTTGACTAAGTTGTGCGAACTCTTACAGTGGTAGACTAGCAGATATAGGGGAAAGTAGGTGTAACGGTCTACCCGATCGTAAGGTGCTAGCGCTTCTGAAAGACTATGTCTCGGTCATCCGTTT
The DNA here is from genome assembly GCF_056163025.1 of Triticum urartu. Classification (NCBI taxonomy): domain Eukaryota; kingdom Viridiplantae; phylum Streptophyta; class Magnoliopsida; order Poales; family Poaceae; genus Triticum; species Triticum urartu. Next base: position 144,956,922 of record NC_141877.1, on the reverse strand, counting down.
CTCAAACACCTTGTAGTGCGAGAATCCCAACGGAGGAGATCGATTCTTGTGGGGAAAAGTGCGCAAACCTCTACAGAGTGTATAAACTAATCATGGTTAGCCGTGTCCCCGGTTATGGACATCTTGAGTATCTAGTACCTGGATTATCATGTGAATCTCATCATGTTACTCTAAAAAAATTAATTTGTTGGGTTTTGTTTAATGATGATACTTAATTGGGATTGAGAATGCTGTCAACCATTCTCAATTTTTAACAACCACCATGATAGTTAAATAGAATTTATTCCTTTGTAGTAGGGAAAAATTGGCTTTATGCAAAATTGTAACCATAGAGCTTTCCACCAGCCAAATATGCATATAGTATAGCCTATTTCATTCCATTACTCTCTATGTGTTACATTGCCAGCATATTCCATGTGCTGACCCATTTCGGGCTGCAACGTTAATGTTGCAGACTTTTCAGACGATGATTAAGGTGCTTTTAGGTCGTGGTTCTATACTCAGTGATGCCATTGGAGTTGATGGACTCACTTATCTTCCAAGCCTTCCGTTGTTATCGTTATTAGATGGCCTTAAGCCATATTTAAAGTGTGTGTGATTGCTACTCTGTTATAAATCCTTCAAGTACTGTGTGGTGTCAGCATTACTGATCCAGGGATGACACCTGAGCACAGAGATTGGACCGTTTGAGGTCTGGTCGCTACTATCTCCCACCCATGTAGTCCCATCATGATCTCCAGGGGATCTCTCTATCACAAACATACACTCTCTCCTCCCCATGTCTGCATTTTCCCTGTACGTCTCTCTCGGCCTCTCTGCCTTGCTTGTCAGACCCCTGTTCGCCACGTGCTAGGGGTCTTCTCTCTCGGTTGCAAACAACCACACACTATCTCCTCACCTTGCTTCTGTTGTCCAAGATGCATGTGTGATATGTTTGCATAAGACGCACACGCCTTTTCTCTACTTTTATCGTGTGTTGTCCATGTCTCTTTCACACACGCACACACACACTTTTTTCACTCACTCTTTCTATTTCACACACACACACTCTCTCTCTCTCACTCTCTCTCTCTCTAGTTAGGGACTCTCTCGCATCCATAAGCATATGGATGTTTTGAAAAGTCAAACCTCAGAAAAGTTTGACCAGGTATATGTGGAGAAAAACATTTACATCTGGAACGATCATTAGATTCATCACAACATGTACTTACTTCATACTATCATTTATCTTTGGTATTGTAGATATAAGTAAATTCTTTATAAACTTGGTCAAACTTTAGAATGGTATAGGAACATGGAGAGATTTTGTTGGTTTTATATCGCTGAATAATATAAAATATTATGAGTGCAGACGCTCCACCGCGAGGTTTGTTGCTCCTTCTCGGTCGTCGGGAATCTATGTTCTTCCACTCTTTCATTTAAGACATGAGCTTTCTTCATCCTTTTGCCGACGCGCGGTACATCTATATGCCTCCATTTTAAAAATCATACGATATGCCTCCATGACACACGGGAGATCTAGCATCAAGGTGGTGTGTCATGCAAGAAAATGGAGATATGCAGTGCATAAGTGAGTCCTGCACTTCGATGGCACCTAGTACTACGCAATATTGTTTCTCCTCGATGGCACGTGAATAGTGCAGGTACTCAATGACAGATCACGGGATGGTAGCCATGGACATGGTTGGCCCTTTTTGAAGAGAGTACTAATAAATGTACGTAACTTTTATGTGTCCCATCAACTCGCAGAACGACGAGAAGCTTGCTTACCATGCCTTCTCCCTCGCCAACGCATGCGCGGTGGCTCGCAGCACGAGGAGAAACTTTTGCTTACAAGCGGTGGACGTGCAGCAATTCATTTGGTGTCAGACTGCCAGAAGTACTACTGTAGTACCATAAGTATTGTTCGACTTCTGGAAGAGGAGAAGAGCCAAGCACAAGGTCACCTACTAACCTAGTACAGTACTACTATAGCCAAAGCGGGTCCACCTTTTTAGAGTATGGTTAATTAATATAGGCGGCTCTTGCAGCGGCACATCATTTAGAGCAAGTACTCTCTTCGTAGGAACAAAGAAAGTGAAACAAAAGTTGGAGTGGATGCTAGATTGCCAATTAAAACATGATTACATAGGAAAAAATCCTATAGCATTCTATCCTATGAATCAAACAACCAATGTAGGAAAATTATGAGGGGGTCTCTCCAACAGTGTTCCTCGGCTCGTGCCAAGCATCACGGTGGTCAAACTTGGAGTCATTCATCTGATACACGTGGCATCTCAGATCTGGACACAAGGTGACGCGACCTTTCACTTCGTCCGCCATTTGAAGCGGCGCGCCGGTGGAGGGCTAGCATACTCCAATATTAGGTTGGCTCTATGTGATGTGGCAACTTCATATACTAACCGGATGCTAGCTATACTACTACGGTACTCATACTCCAAGAAGTGACTCGAAAACCATTCATAAATTGAGTCTATGACATGCATTTGCAAATGTACCATTAATTACTGTTGACACTAGATTTTGGCACGGTCAAGAACTTAATTAATATGGCCTCAAATGGAGAAGTGATCTACATAAAAAAGTTTCGTATTGTCGATATGAACATCTTTGAAGTTTGGGCCATCGCCATCCGATCTCATCTCGAAGGCCGAAGTTGTGTTCTAAATACTGAGATTTTGTATTCAGAACACTATTCGGCTCATTACGCCCCCAAGAGCGCCTCGTATGAAAAAAATGATCTACATGGATTGTCTTCGTCTCGTCGAAACGATCGTTTTTGATATAAAAATCGTTTCAATCCGAGTTCATATGCAAATGTTAGAGTCATTGGAATGCAGCTCTGCCAAGAGGCAGAAAATGGCGCGCCCCACAAGATACCATGTCTGATGGATAGCGCGAGTATAGCCTGTTTTGCATGAGGTAGCACGAATAATAGCCTGTTTTGCACGAGCCATTTGACCCTCAAGATGACCTCTGATCAAAAAACGTTCAGCATGAAACTTGTTCGTCTCGTCGAAACTGTCAAGATTGCTTTTGGACTCATTTCCATCTGAGGTAGTTTACCACCACAAAAAAGACCCACAAGGTGCAGCCAGTTTAAACCGAACAGTTTTGGAAAGTTCGGATAAAACCAGTCCGAATTTGACTAGGGTTTTGGACGTGAATCCAAGCCTTTTCCTTGCACGGGAAGTCCAGCCACCTCTTATATACCTAAGGGGTGACAGCCAATTGAACAACACACAATCGATCAAATCATCTACCACTTTTTATCTTTTATCTTTTCTCCTTAACCCTAATTCTTCTTCTTCCTCGTTCTTCGCTCGTTCTTCTTTTGCAGGGTGACAAACCTCGAGGCCCTAGGGGCGGTCAGGCCGACCTAGGGCAGCCCTTAGCTGCCGCGCGTCCTGTCGGATGTGGGGTTCCGGCAAACCCTTAAGGTTCGAACACTGGGGTGCGCGCGAAGTCTTTCCTTCCTACCGATCTACGTCCTTGCTCGCTTAGATCTCGCAGACTAACTCGACGAACTCGCAACACAAGAAGACACGAGGTTTATACTGGTTCGGGCCACCGTTGTGGTGTAATACCCTACTCCAGTGTGGTGGTGGTGGATTGCCTCTGGGCTGATGATGAACAGTACAAGGGAAGAACAACCTCCTGAGGTTGAGGTGTTCTTGTGAGTAGCCTCTCGATCGGGTTGGATCAAGCTAAGATGAGATGCCCGAGGCTCTGTTTTTCCCTCTCTCCCACTGTGATGGCTAGCTCTACTTATATAGGACCTGGTCCTCTTCCCAAATATCGAGCGGGAAGGGAGCCAACAACGGCGGTCAAATTTGAAGGGGGACAGCTAGTACAAGCCATCCTGACAAAAGTGGTCTACGCCTGCGAAAGGCTCTGGTGGTGACGCCGTCTTGGGCTCCACGATGACCTCCGTCTTACCGTCCTCCTGGTCTTGGTCTTGTTGCAACGATATAGCAACCTCTTCCTGATGCCTCGGTACTCTTCGTCTGCGCTGGCCTCCTTAGCACCAAAGAGGAAATAAAGACACTGTGCGCACCTGCGCCCGCCTGGCGTCGTGCGTCATGGCTCATGTCACGAGGGCCTCGTGAGGTTTGCCCCGCCTTGATATCTCCACTCCTCGTGAGCCTGCCTGGCTAGGCTACTCCAGAGGAGGTCTTGCATCGTCTGCCTCACGAGGCTTGGACCCTCGCGAAGGTCTTGGATGCCTTGTTGATGAAGATGGGCCATACGGCCTGATGGCTTAGCCACACCGTGCGCCGCAGGCAGGCAAGTCTGGGGACCCCCATTCCCAGAACACCGACAGTAGCCCTCGGGCCCAAGGTGCGCTCAGGCTTGGCTTCGTGGTGAAGCCAAGAGCCAAGTTCGGAGCACCGCGGGCCCCCAAAAGCCTGCGGCCTCGGTCGACGCGTGGCAGTTGATTGGACGATGGCGTCTCTGCTTCCCCATGCTGCCTCAGCAGCTACACGACTTGACAAGTCCATGCGGCATGCAAGGAAAACCAATGTTACCTGTGGTCATGGGAGATGCCGGTTGGCCTTCTCTTGTTATAAATGGGGAGGGGGCGGAGCCCCCGTCGCCTATCTCTTCCTCGCTTGCTTGCTTCTTCCTCCTTGCTCCACTGCTGACAACAATGGCGCCCATTAGAAAGTTTTCTATGGAAGAGAAAGGAAAGGCTCCCCGTGATGATCCGGGGCCTCTTCCACCGAAGAAAAGGTCGATCCATCACCGTGATGAAGCGGCGATGCAGGTGGTGTTGAGGCCTTGGTGCGAGCAGCCTCCTTCGGGGTACCCGCTGCCCTTGTACGCCCGAGCCGAGGGCTCGGGAGGACAAAGTGACGAGTAGCGCCGCCCACGCCGCATCCGGGGTCGCCGCGCCACAGCGACGCACACCGTCGCCCCTGGTGTTCACGCCGCGGACTCCTCGCGCGAGTTGGTGCTGTGGGCGCCGATCCCTCCAAGCTCATGGATCCGCCTCCCGCGGTTCTTCTCTGATGTGATGCCGCCGAGGGGGCCTCTCGAGCTCTGGCTGCAGCACACCGATTGCAGCCCTCCAGCGACTGGAGCGGAGAACGAAGCGGTCCCCACCGGCAAGATATTCATGACTTGCGGATGGGGCGAGATCGCGCGGGTCTGCCATGCAAGGGGCGCCCTCGTGATCCACTTCGAGTACGACGGCGTCTCCACGCTCTTCTTCAAGGTCTTCGATGCTGAGGGCCGCCGCCTGGAGTGCTGCTCCGGAGAGGAGCGTGAGGCTGATGCACGCTCCGCTCACGACCACTCCAGCAGCAGCCCTTGGGAATCCAGCAGCTCTCCTGAGCTCTACGAGACTCCGGAGACGAGCGACGATAGCTACGTGTCCCCAAGCTCTCGCCACGCTCGGAGCAGAGCTGAGGCGTCCGACCATCGCCGCCGCTGATCTGGATGGGGTTGGCGCCGGCCTCCCGTGGCCCACTGTTGATGATGGTGTCCACCACGGAAGGATGTAGATAGGATTCCCCTTAGTATCAGCTTTTGTTTCCTGTGAAGAATCATGAATTACCCCATGGGGGCATGTAAGGGTCCGTACTGTCTGTTGTGATTTTCTTCTCTGTTATGAGAATTTGGTGAACGCATGTCCTGTTAAGGCTCGGTCCCCCTTTCTTTCCTTGCAATAGCTTGTTGCTATACGCTAACGGGTCCCAGTTCCCAGGCAGGCTACAGCCATCGCTGGTATGCCAGGTCGCGTGCCGTGGTCAAGGCCAGGAGGTGTGCGGTCCGAGGTCCAGTAAGAGCCCCTGAGGCGCGATGCTCAGGAGGTCCCCCTTAGCGCTCAAGCATCCATGGTAAGGCGAGAAAGGGAATTGACATGGCCGCAACGGGGTTGCGGCAAGGCATGAGTGACCGTTAGGCCCAAACATTTAGCCGATCCGAGTGCGGGACTTATCTTGTTGATCTCGTGGCGACTCCTGACGTTGCGCTAGGGCTGTGCGTCTACTCGTGCGGCATAGCTAGGCCGGCCCATACGAGTTTCTCTCCCCTCGTGTTCTCCTTAGGGCTCTACGTCCTCAGGTCTCGGCCCTCGAGCGAGCTCAGCCGCTGCTGGTATGCCAGGTCGCGATGCCGTGGTCAAGGCCAGGGGGTGAGGGCTAGAGAGCCAGAAAGAGCTCCTGAGTCGCGATGCTCAGGAGCCCCCCTTTTAACGCGCAAGCGAATTACATGAGAGAAAAGGAGACTCGCGGTGCCGCCTGCCATCCTCCCCTCGGGGTCCCTGTGAACAGGCACAAGAAGAACATGGTTTGCCGTTATAGCCGTCAGCCTGCCGCTGGTTGGTCCGGATGAAGTGAAGGCACTAAGGGCCTGGTGAGGTGACGTGCGCGGGGCGTGCCGCGAGCCAGAGCTCGACCGCTCAGATTTGTCGACATGGCAGGGACGGACCCATGCACCAGCACCGTGCCTGTGAGGAGGCCCCATGGGAGGCGATGATCGAGTAGGTGATAACCATAGGCAGGTTAAGCAGGGAAGGAAAATTAGCTTGGGTAAATGCAGGAAGATACATGCCATCGGGTCCAGCCCGAGCGGCTTGGGGATGATGTAGCCCGAGGGGTGCCCCCAACATGGTAAGCTAAAGACATAAGCAAAAGGGATACATGCCGCAGGGATGGACCCACGCGCCTGTGAATACTGCAGCCTGAGGGGCGCTCCCAGCTAAACGAGCTTGGAAGATGTCACCTGGTTCTGTAGACGAAGTAGAGTTGGTGCAGCTGAAGGCGTGCGTTGAAGAAATGACTCCTCATGAGCCGCCAGAACCCTTAGCCTCGGGAGGCTCTGGGGGCTCGGGAGGTTCCCTGAAGACCGTCTCCATCTCCTCCAGAATGGCGTGGTACTTGGCTTCTTGAGCCGCCAGGACACGTCGCATGTTGTGCTGATAGGCCGACGCCACGCTTGGCAAGCCGAAAGGCATACAAACGTAGCTGTGCGGCGGGCCCTCGCAGCGGCCCACACGCGAAGGCCAGAAACGCTCCTGAGGCACGACCCTGTTGAGCCCTGGGACATCGATGTAGACACGCAGCCCAGCATCCTCGCCAGGATGCGGAGCTGCGCTTCGTGGGCGGCTGTCGCCGCGCATGGCTCTTGCTTCTTGCAGTTCGTGGGTGCTCCTGGTGATGAACTCCTGAGTGGTGGGCACTCCTTGCCTTGTGCTCTCCTGAGGGTCACGTGCCGCGAAGCACGCCTCCAAGTGGTGCCCAAGCGCCTCCCTCGTGAGGTTGGCAAGGTCTGAGGCCCTCAAGAAGAGAGTCCCCAAGCCCTGCTTGAGGAGGGCGCTGGGCACTCCTTCCTATGTGATGGAGGGAGGCGCCCCTGGAGCGGGCGCTGGTCCTGACGAGGCTCCTGCCGCGACGCCATCCTCCTGAGGTCTTGCACGGCGCGGCTTCTTCTTCTTGGGGATGGCCTCCAAAGGGCCTTCATTTCTGCTGTCGGGGTCGTTGATTGCTGTGGCTTGAAAGGCGCGCTCGAGGGAGCACACCGCATCCCTCTCTTCACACGGGACCATGATGATTCCTCCACTTCCTGGCATCTTGAGGACGTTGTAGCCGTGATGATTAACTGCCATGAACTTGGCCAGGGCCGGATACCCGAGGATGGCATTGTACGGTAGGCGGATGTGCGCGACGTCAAAGTCGATGAGCTCGGTACGGTAGTTCTTGCACTCCTCGAAGGTGACGAGCAGATGGACCTGCCCTATCGGTGTGGTGGAGCCGTCGGTCAATCCTGAGAAAGGCTTGGTGGGCTGGAGCTGTTCATAAGGCAATTGGAGGTTGTCGAACGTGTCGACGGACAGGACGTTGAGCCTTGCACCACCGTCGATGAGGGTCTTGGTCACCTACACATTGCTGATGACTGGGGAACACAGCATAGGGAGGGCGCCAGCGGTGGCTGCGCACTGGAGCTGATCCGCCGAGTTGAAAGTGATGGTGCATTGGGACCACGTGAGCGGGCGCGTGGCCTCGAGTTTGGGGAGCGCCGCGTTCACCTCGCGAGCGAACTGTTTGAAGGTGCGCTGAGAGGCTGGGGCCTGGGCGCCGCCTAAGATGCAGGTGATCGCACGCGGCTCCTAGAAGCCCCCAGCCCCCTCGTCCTGGTGGTGGTAGTCGTTCATTCTTGGTGGCGGCAGCGGGGGAAGACCGGCGTTGCCCTAGGGGCGATCTTCGCGTGGCGGGTCTCTCCAGGCACCCTCGCGAGGTTGGTCCTTCCAGCGGTCCTCACGAGGCTAGTCGTGCCACTCCTGGCGCGGGCCACGGTCATCCCAGCGTCCGCCTCCACGTCCTCCTCCGCGGCTGTAGCCCCGATCATTGCGCTCGGGGCGTCGACCGTAGCGCCCTTCCCGTATGGCGCTGAGCTCTTGATAATCGCTGGTGTTGTGGGTGTTTAGGGAGTCAAAGGCGCAGAACGGTCGGCCTTTCTTGGATGACTCGGGCTGATCTCTGCCCCTCTTGATATCGGGCTCCGCTGCGAGCACAGCTGCCTCCTTGCACTTCACGTCCTTGGCCTTAGCCTTCTTCTCCTCCGCGCCCATGGCTGGCAGCTCAAGGAGGGAGAGGCGCCCCTCCTCAGCTCTTGCGCACTTGGTCGCCAGATTGAACAGCTCCTGAGATGTGCAGAGCTCCTCATGGATGGCGAGCTCTTTCTTCATCTTGACGTCACGGACGCCGTCGGAGAACGCGGAGATGATGGCCTCGTCCGTGACCTTGGGGATCTTGAGGCGGGTGTTGTTGAAGCACTGGATGTACTTCTGGAGGGTCTCTCCTGGTTGCTGCCTGATGCGGCGTAGATCAACTGCGGCTGGTGGGCGGTCGCGAGTGCCCTGGAAGTTGGCGATGAAGCGGTCGCGCATCTTGTCCCAGGAGGAGATCGAGCCGTGCTGCAGGTTCAGGAGCCAGGAGCGAGCTCCATCCTTGAGAGCCATGGGAAACCAGTTCGCCATGACCTTTTCGTCGCCGTTGGCTGCTTTGATGCTGAGCTCATAGAGCTGCAGGAACTCCGCGGGGTCGGCGGTACCGTCGTAGCGAGGAGGCAGATCCGGCTTGAACTTGCCTGACCAGGAGACGCTATGCAGCTCAGGGGTGAAGGCGCGACAGGCAGCCATGGTTGTCGGGGCCTGCTTTGGAGGTGGAACTTGGTCTTGACGAAGTCCGCGCTGCACCGCCGCGGGCGGTGCGCGGTCTTGACAAGGTGGTGCGGGGAGCGTAGGTGCAGCTTCTCGCGGCCGCGGAATCTCTTGGCAGCTTCTCTCTTCGCACGCGGGCGCCGGGCACGGCGGATCACGCCGTGGAGCCACGCGCCTTGGTGCCAAGGCATCGTCTTGGGGCTGAGGTGGTGGAGGCATGCCATGAGCCCCGTCGCCCGTGGCTGGTTGAGGGGGAGGCAGAGAGTGGGACGGCGCCGGAGAGCCCCCTGCGGCGTGGACGAGATCGGCGACGCGGTCGAGCCACTCCTCGTAGAGGTCATCGATAGGGCGGTAGCGCAGGAGCTCGTTCACCGTGAGGAGCGTGGCCCGTGCCTCCATGGGAGCGCGGTGCGCGTGAGACGAAGAACCAGCAGGGGTCAGCGATGGAGTGGTGGTGCGGCCGTCCTGCCGAACCGAAGGATGCAACAAGGACGCCTCCTGCTCGTTCCCCGCCAGGCCGGTGGCAGCGTTGGAGGCGGGAGACGGAGAAAGGCGATGTGGCCCGCCGACGGGAGCCGTCTGAGCGACGCGGGCGGTGAGGGCAGCCCGACGCTCAGCTCGAGCACGGCGAGCGTCCGCCATGGAGACGACGGAGCGACGGAGCGACAAACTGATGGAAGGGAAGCTATGGCGCACCCCTACCTGGTGCGCCAAATGTTGGATGTGGGGTTCCGGCATTTCCTTAAGGTTTGAACACTGGGGTGCGTGCGAAGTCTTTCCTTCCTACCGATCTACGCCCTTGCTTGCTTAGATCTTGCAGACCAACTCGACGAACTCGCAACAAAAAAAGACACGAGGTTTATACTGGTTCGGACCACCGTTTTGGCGTAATACCCTACTCCAGTGTGGTGGTGGTGGATTGCCTCTGGGGCTGATGATGAACAGTACAAGGGAAGAACAGCCTCCTGAGGTTGAGGTGTTCTTGTGAGTAGGCTCTCGATCGGGTTTGATCAAGCTAAGATGAGATGCCTGAGGCTATGTTTTTTCCTCTCTCCCACTGTGGTGGCTAGCTCTACTTATATAGGCCCTGGTCCTCTTCCCAAATATCGAGCGGGAAGGGAGCCAACAACGGTGGGCAAATTTGAAGGGGGACAGCTAGTACAAGCCATCCTGACAAAAGTGGTCTACGCATGCGAAAGGCCCTGGTGGTGACGCTGTCTTGGGCTCCACGATGACCTCCATCTTGCCGTTCTCCTGGTCTTGGTCTCGTTGCACCGATATAGCAACATCTGCCTGATCCCTTAGTACTCTTCGTCTACGCTGGCCTCCTTAGCACCAAAGAGGAAATAAAAACACTGTGCGCGCCTGCACCCGCCTGGCGCCCGCCTGGCATCGTGCGTCATGGCTCACGTCACGAGGGCCTCGTGAGGTTTGCCCCGCCTTGATATCTACGCTCCTCGTGAGGATGCCTAGTTAGGCTACTCCAAAGGAGGTCTTGCGTCATCCGCCTCGCGAGGCTTGGACCCTCGCGAAGGTCTTGGATGCCTTGTTGATGAAGATGGGTCGTACGGCCTGATGACTTAGCCACGCCGTGGGCCGCAGGCAGGCAAGTCTGGGGACCCCCATTCCCAGAACGCCGACACGTCCAGACGGGGTCCCTCCCGGGCGTGTGGGGTTTTGGGTCTTCAAAAGCACCCGCCAGATTTCCTGCGTACTGCGCTTCTGGACGGGTCTTCTTCGACGTGAGCTGTGGTGCATCACCCCCGACGTCGAGGGTACACGGTGACGTGTTCATGTGTGGACATACTTTTTGGCAACTCCGATGGGGATGAAGTTTTGAACGGTTTGTAGCCCGTTTTTGCTACGAAGAGAATCATCATCAAGTTGCCGCAATCTACAAAGGTAATAGGAATACCTAATTCCCCTTTGTAGATGGAAATAATCCATATGTTGTTGCTGGATCACCTAATGAGCATAATGTATCGGCTAGCCCTAGTTTTATCAATCATGCATCTAATTATGTGCAAGGGTCGATGCAAAACTATCTTCATGCTTCAAATTCTTATGATTTTAGCAATGTACAACATATGTATCCAAACTCTGATGCATCGGCAACCCCACAAATCCATATGATGATGAACAACATGATGGGTTTGGTTAATCAATTTGAAATACCTCATGTTAAAATTTCCAATAGTATACAAGAAAGTGTTTCACCTTTTTATTCATCGACAACTAATTTGCAATATGTGAATCCAACCTTGCCGATGGATGGGAGAATTGGCCATGCTACTACTAGCTATTCGGCCAGTTACTCTCAACCATCATATGCTACACCTATTGTTAGTAATTTTTCAGCGCCGTATGCAACTATAGATGTTCATAATTCGGCCCTGCATCTTCATGGTCATAGCCAAATAGGTGAATTTTTTACAGGAACACATGTGCTGTCATCAAATACTGTAGCATATAATGCATACTCTACGCAATTCAAGAATTTCGGCAACACTCATGAATCATTGTCGAAAGAATCTAAAAGTATTACGGAGCAATCCCTTCCAGAAGCGGTTGTGGCTGCATTAAAAAAGAGCTTGGTACAAAACAAGAGAATTAGTGCTCTTTGCCTTGAACAATATGAAAATGGACTGTTTCCTGATTATGCTGCAATAAAGGCTAGAGTTTTGCAGGAAGATGAAACTTCATCAATTGATAGTATTGGTGAGAGAGCATATGGTTATACAGCAGTGCATACACCTCTACCTAGTACTGGAGCATATTATACACCCCCTACACAATTGCAAAAATTTCGGCAACACTAACACTTCATTGCCAAAAGATCCTAAAAGCATTGGGGGGCAAACTAATCTAGAGCGGGCTGAAATTGAGAGGGGAGTTAAAGCTTTGCGCGATAGGGTGCAAGTACTTCGCCAAGAGAGAATTGATAGGGAATTAGCTCAAAGAAAAGAAGCCTTGCCAATTGATATAATCGATGAAAAGAATGATGATTCAGAAACCAAAAGTGCTTCGGTTGAAAAAGCCGAATCAAGTAGTATATATTTCGAATCCATCACATTCAAAGAGGCAAACATTGCTGAGAAAGGGCATGGCAAGCATAGGAAAACAATGGTGCTTGATTTTTATGAAGTTAATGGAACCTACTTCCTACCCTATGAGTTTCGTGCTGTAGAAATTGACAAGCTTCAAGGACAAGAACAAGTAGCAGAACAAAGTTCGGCCGACAAAAACCTTCAGTGTAATGATGCACGGAATCAAGAAAAAGATGATGAAGAGGCGTTGGGGAGCCACCCAAAGATGAAGCAAGATATTGTTCAAGTCACATCACCGGCATGCTCTCCCAACATATTTGAAGAGGTATGTTTAGCAAGTAATTTACCTATTTTCAGATTTGGTCAAAACTTTATTGTTGATGCATATATTAGAAAAATCTTCTTAAGTAATTTTGAAGGACTAATGAAGAAGGGTAATTTACTTGTTAGCAATAAAATTGTTATAGAACATATCGGTCAACCCATTGCGCCATTTATAAAGACCGATACTGACTTATTGTTGCAATCAAGGCTTTCCCCATTTCTTTATTTAAAGTTCGTATCTACATGTCTAGCTTTGCTTGTTTCATACTTGGCTTACTCTTGGTCTCAATTGAGGCATGCATGTTCTAACTATTTTTGTTTCAGAAACATAAAGCCAAGGTTAGATTCTTTTTAGAAAACCGATGTTAGTATAATATCTTATCCAATGACATCGGTAAAAGAATGCAAAATAAAAATCATAGCTGAATGGGGTGATACAAAATCTGAACCAATCGTTTGCTTAACTCCAAAGCCGTTTTCACAGCAAGATCGGCTAGAAAATAAAAGATTACCTTCAATTCCAATATCTGTCATCAAATCTTTGATTTGTTGTTGAGAAATAATTATATTAGAATTCTTGATCACCATGTTGAGCCATCTGTCCAGGAACGAATGTATTGTAAGTTGCATGATTCGTCCAAGCATAATTTTGAGGATTGCAACCTGTTTCGTCAAATAATTAAATCGTCCATTGTTAAAGGACGATTGAATTTTGCTGGGACACCAAGAGATGACAAGTCTTTTCCGATTGGTCCCGTTGGCAGAAAGTTTTTGCATCGGCTGCTTCAAGCCGATCCACTTAAAGAGAAGGTAAAAACTGCAGGTGATGAGATCAAGCTTTCAAGTAAAGAAGTTGTTGAAGAGCATAATGAACATAATCTTGAGGGCGAGAATTCCATCGAAGCTACAATGGAGACGCCAAGGACTGGGGGGCAGCAAGCAAATCCAATGATTGACGAAAACAAACCAAAAGAAAACAAAGGCCGAAATAAGCGCAAGTGTAAGCGATCAAAAATCACCTTCACTGAACTGTTGGATAAGTATCAAAAGAAGAGTGAAGAGAAGAATACTTATCGTCCAAATCATGCAAAGAAACTAAGATCACCCCAAGGCGTAAATATGAGGATTGGTATTGGAAAAGTGAGAATTTTAATTCAACATATTCATATCCTTATTTTGGGATGCCAATGCCAATGTCGTGGATGCCTCCCTATGCTCATATAGATCCATATCCATCATGGGACATGTATGATACAAGGGAACATTCTCCATCTTATTTTAGACCATCTCACCAATATCATGGAGCTCTGAGAAGATCAACATTTGAACAATCACATGTTAAAGACCGTTTTCAATCATAAGGAATCGGTCCAGAGCTCAAGGAAGAAGAAAGAGGTGGTCAAGCAAGTTTACCGTGTTAAAAGAGATGGTCGTAAGAGTGTAACTTCAGATTTGATCTCAAATGAAAAAGAGCCAGTTAATGTGTTGACATTGGCTACTAAAGACAATGAGACAAAGCAACCAATTATTGAGAGTCGAAGTGCCAAATCTGAAGAAAACAAGTTGAGAGTGCACAAGGCCAAAAAGGAATTAAAATTGGTCAAAACAGAATCACGCCTGAGATGCCTGCTCGGCTTATCGTATTGGCAAAAGAAGAAATTACAAAAACTTAGTGCACAAGAACTTGAAGAAAGGAACATGGCATGGGTTCCCAAAGGAAGTGCTCAAAATAAGAATTATGTGCAAACTTCCATTACAAGAAGTGAGGCAAAGGTGAAGAAGGAAAAGAGTGAAAACTATGAAGGACCAGGCCAAAGGTTTCAACATCTTTGGTCTACACATTATCAATATTCTTCAACTATGCCATTAACGCCTATGCCATGGAATTCGTCATCAGGTTTGATTGGTAACCCTCAATGGGCTTATTTTAATCCATGGATGCAATATAATTTCTTATGTCATGAAAGGGTATTACCAAGTCACTATACATTTGATTAGCTACACGTTTGTTGCTGATCCAAAGGGCCGAAATACTTGATTTGTCATTTCACTTGTTTATTTCGGCTATATGTGCTTTGAATGAAGTTTACATGGTAATGGACGATATTTATCTATTGTCCTAAGAGTATGTCAATGCATGGCCGGTGTAGTATTCTAACATCGTCCTTAGTTCGATTGGAGAGCGAGACAAGGTACATGCTCATGGAAATTTATATGTATGCCTATATTATGATTGAATGGGGTTGAGACATCATGACCGATGTCATTGAATATATGCTGCATAGACCAATTCATAGCTGCAGCTATGAATTGGTTAGTGGGCTTATACTTTGTTTGGATATGATTTGGCTTATGCATCTTTGAGATCTATAAGAGGCCAAATCATAGCTGATTTTATTATTGAACATCGGATGAATGTCATGGATAATATTAATATTAGTCTTGTCTCTCTAGTACTGTGGAGATTATGTTTTGATGGTTCAATTCATAGCAATGGCCAAAGTGTTGGTGTTGTTTATATATCTCTTTATGGTACTATTTTTGAAGCCTCATGTCGCTCAGAATATTTTTATGCACGATTAATCAAGGCCGAATATGCATTGTTATTCGGATTGACTCTTTTACTTGCTATAGGTGCTATACATATTGAGGCTTTCGGTGATTCGTTATGAGTAGTGCAAAAAATATCCAAGGGTTATCAATGTTTTGACGAATCACTTATAGTTTATCTTAGGGTATGTCTAGATGCAAAATTTACATTGGGTTGCATTAAAATTGTTCATATATTTAGACATGACAATTGGAGAGATCCGGCTACCATGTCTGTCATGGTGTATTGCACATCTATCAATAGCCGATGCTTATTCTTGCCAACATAGGTAAGGCCGAATTGGAGCTCACCACCTTGGCCACTAATGAAACTTTTATGCAGGCAAAGCAAGGATTGCAGGAAGTTCATTCTTGATTATCTGCAAAATCCTAGCGAAAGGGTGAATAATATGGTTCAGAGGATGGCTTTGAGATACATATCTATGGAACCTTATCATCGGAGTGTTATATAAGTTGAGAATTTTTCACCCAAGTTGCATCAAGAGGTTCAAATAAGCAATGACTGATATATGACTATCGTCCCAAGCAAAGACATGGCCGATAAATAACTATCGCCCTTATCATAAACATGCCCGATACATAATTATCGCCCTGAGAAATATAAATGGCCAATGGAGTGTTGACATCATCCTTAGAAAAAATACATTGAAAATTATTTTTCGGCATGCAAGTTTTGCCGAAAACAAGGGGGCATGTGTTGACACCAGATTTTGGCACGGTCAAGAACTTAATTAATACGGCCTCAAATGGAGAAGTGATCTACATAAAAAAGTTTCGTATTGTTGATATAAACATCTTTGAAGTTTGGGCCATCGCCATCCGATCTCATCTCGAAGGCTGAAGTTGTGTTCGAAATACTGAGATTTTGTATTCAGAACACTATTCGGCTCATTGCACCCCAAGACCGCCTCGTATGGAAAAATGATCTACACGGATTGTCTTCGTCTCGTCGAAACGATCGATTTTGATATAAGAATCATTTCAATCCGAATTCGTATGAAAACGCTAGAGACATCGGAATGCAGCTCTGTTAAGAGGCAAAAAATGACGCGCCCCACAAGACGCCATGTCTGATGGGTAGTGCGAGTATAGCCTGTTTTGCGCGAGGTAGCGCGAATAATAGACTATTTTGCATGAGCAATATGACCCTCAAGATGACCTCTGATCAAAAAATATTCAACATGAAAGTTGTTCGCCTCGTCGAAACGGTCAAGATTGCTTTTGGACTTGTTTCCATCTGAGGTAGTTTACCACCACAAAAAGACCCACAAGGTGCAGCCAGTTTAAACCGAACAGTTTTGGAAAGTTCGGATAAAACCTATCTTAATTTGACTAGGGTTTTGGACGTGAATCCAAGCCTTGTCCTTGCACGGGAAGTCCAGCCGCCTCTTATATACCTAAGGGGTGATGGCCAATTAAACAACACACAGTCGATCAAATCATCTACCACTTTTATCTTTTATCTTTTCTCCTTAACCCTAGTTCTTCTTCTTCCTCGTTCTTCGTTCGTTTTTCTTTTGCAGGGCGGCGAATCTCGAGGCCCTAGGGGCGGTCAGGCCGACCTAGGGCAGCCCTTAGCCGCCGCGCGTCCAGACGGGGTCCCTCCCGGGCGTGTGGAGTTTCGGGTCTTCAAAAGCACCCGCCGGATTTCCTGCGTACCACGCTTCCGGACGGGTCTCCGTCGACGTGAGCTGTGGTGCATCACCCCCGGCGTCGACGGTACACGGTGACGTGTTCGTGTGTGAACAATTGCATACAACAAGTCATCAACACACAACGACAACGAGGATACATGTTGGATTATAGATTATTTCCAACAAAACATTCTAGTAAATACTGAAGTTTTCATCACACAACAAATAATAATCAATGAAACGAACTTCAACTCAACCACTCGTCGGCATTGGAAACGCTTTCTTTGAACCATAGGTGCTTTGGGAAGGGCCAACTATTGTCAATATCGAGAGAAACAGAGGACTGGTCATCCAGGCTGATGCGGCATATATCAGGACCAGGGTAGGGAACCATCACAATGTCCGAGGTATAGATACAGTTGCTTCTCATAAATGGTAGTAACGTTGTGTCAACAGTAGCTGGATTGCCTTTCACCATCATTAGATAGTTTGGTCCAAGGAAGAGCGAGTTTTCTCCAAGACTATCAATACTATACCAGGGAGAAGGTGTTGGTGCTAGCACACTAGTATCCATCTCGAATACCCTGCAACGGGTGTTGGAATAGGTTCGGAGAGGGCGAGCATGGTAGACAACACCTGCTCCCTCAGTAGTAACAATCTCGATGCACTGTGTACAGACAAGAAGAGGTGATCCATCAGAATTAGTTGCCAGGCGCCACTGAGTATATAAGTTCTGCTCATCCTCATGCTCGTGATCATCACCATCGTCATCTCCCCCTTGGTTATAATTTTTTTTCAAGTATAGGTGGTGGAATGTTCACAGGACCTTTGAAAGACAAGAAGGTTAATTAGTAAAGGGAAACTTGCTAACCCCCATCCATGTGGATGAAACAATTATAATTACGGTGGAAGACAAACGTACTGAAACAACAAGGATCCCATGCAAAAATAGTGCCACGAGTGGTGGCAGCAAACACAAGATCCTCGTATTAAATTGCATTACAGTACTCATCCGTGTATAGAAACTGATTTTTGAGCAATATCCATGGATGAACCATGGAATCAGTAACGACGGCAACAAGCTTGTCGAAGATAGCAACAACTTCATAGTTCTTGTAATTCCAAGAGCGGTTGGGAACTTGACAAATTGCTATCTTCCATAGATGAAAGCCACCATGATCGTATTTGAACATACGTAGATCATCTGTGTGCTCAACCTCGGGGCAATCTGAGATTTTTGGAAGTGGAATCCATTGACGAGTGTACACATTCACAAGTTGCCACTCACAATTGTACCCAATATAAACAACACAATCTCCATTTGCGCCAGCCCAAGCCTTACCCTTAGGCGATGGCATCTTGACATCACACGTATCGTTATCAAGCGCCATCAACTCGCACAAGGCGAGGCCTCCATCGTCCGCGCCCATGCGAACCGGCTTATAACGTAGAAGATAAGGGAGATCAAACCGCTCCTGGACCCTTGGGTTCCTTGTAATGATGTTATTAGTTGAGTCGAGAATGGTCTTGAATGAACCTGCCATGCTAGCCGAGGTGATGACATTGCACCGACCAATGAGTTCCTCCACCACGTCATCTTTCAGATTGGGGAAAGAATAACGGGGTCGTTTATGGCTTGTTTCCTCCATGGAGAAGACCATTGAACAATGCCAGAAGGAAGGGTGAAGGCAAATGGAGGAGGGAGGAAGAGCGTGCGACAGCAGTTCCAAATCGAGAGGGGAAGGCGAAGAGGCGGTGGACGGTTGCCACGGTACACGAAGAGGCGCCGCGGCCTGCATAGTCGTCCATTCAGAAATTGTACAAAAGGACTCACCGTCGTCTCAGTGACATGTTGGAACGGGACCACATGTCAATGAAACATGGTGTGTCATTTCTCATGCAAAATGCGATCTGGCCTCGTTGGCCCGAAGTGCCGCATTATTTCTCGACTTTATTTTTTTTAATGGCGTGCCATTCAGTTTTGAAGCACGACTAACTGGTACTGTATGCAGAGAAAATATAAACTACTCTACCACTACTCCACCTCTAGTACTAGTAGTATAAAAAAGATATATACATTGGAGCTTCAATGCTTTCTTGCTAAGGGATGCCCACTTGCTTCTCACACTATCACCCTCTCTCTAGATCTAAAAAAGACAGCCTCTCTCTCCCTCCTCACCGGTGGTCACAGATCCACTGGGGAAGAAAAGGACGTG
This sequence comes from Triticum urartu, assembly GCF_056163025.1. Lineage (NCBI taxonomy): Eukaryota > Viridiplantae > Streptophyta > Magnoliopsida > Poales > Poaceae > Triticum > Triticum urartu. Next base: position 144,937,925 of record NC_141877.1, on the reverse strand, counting down.
CAGCGTTGACACACTCCTCGACGGCGAGCGAGGTCATGCACTGACGACAAGGCCGTCCTCTCAGACCTAGCGTCCGCGCGGGATGGCCTCCGTCTCCAAGCTCGCTGCCGTAGTGTGTGCGGAGGACGACGACCACGAGCAAAGCCACTTACCGCCGACCCTCAGGTATGCTACCTCTTTTCGAACCATACCCTTGTTCTATTGCCCCATCTTCCATGTCGTTGCATGTGGATCTTTTTCCACTCCACCATCTTCCCAATTTCCTATCCTCTACTCTGCTAGTCACGTAGACGAAAACCTTACTTTGCACTATTAAAGGAAACCCTACTTCATGCGGACTAATCCATGTATGGGTTGAATAAGGAAAGGAAGGGAGACTGTACTGTCCAAGAGAGTAGGGATCGAACCCGCATCTAGGTTGAAAAGGGGAAAATCAGTAGCTAAGGAACGAGTCTCGTGTCTCTTGGTTGAAGAAGGGTAGAAAGGCATGACAACGCAATATAGAATGACCAGGTCGATCGGTTTGTTTTTCTCACATAGGAAAAAGGTGGCTAAAGAGAACAAAAATGGGACGTAATCCACATATTCTGCCTGGATATTTGTTGCTTTGGGCAACCATACCTCCCTCGCCACTCTATGCGTCCGTGGAGGTACATTGTACTGGTGCGCCCACTGTCTGAATGGGCCTGCCATGCTCTTATTGCCACTTTTTTGCTGTTAGTATAATGCCAGCAGTCAAGTCAAGCAATGCTAATGCTAAAGTGATGCCACATTTAACTAATGCCACACTCAGTCTAATGCCACCGATAAATTTAAGCAATGCCATTTAATGTCACTGGATTATTTCAGGGTTAGCCGTTCATTGTGGATGTATTAAAGATTTTTCAGCTAAGGCATTCTAATGTTGTTGCACAGCTAGTATACCAACGATGAATCTTGTTACTACCTTCAGATTTTTGCATTGTTAATGCTTATAGATTACATACCCAACTTTCATGACATAAGTCAATTTTTTTGTACAGTGTCAAGAGGAAAGGTCAAGAGTGGGCACCTCCTCCTCCGGCTGTTCTCTTGATTTGTTCGATCAAGTTTTTATGTTTGACTGATTATCAAGATTGGGATAGCAATTTTTAGGTCCCCTTGAGTTTGAAATGATATTTACCTTGAAGGTACATTGTTTGCATTTTTTATACTGTCACCAGTTAATAATGCTAGTTACCTTCAGACTTTTGTATTTGGTTTAATGCTCATGCACAACTAGTATACCAATGCTGAAACTTGTTACCTTTACATTTTGTATTGCTAATTCTTATAGAAATCTTCCAGTGCTAGATTTTATTGAAATTTGTTCAGTAAAACCATTGTATTGTACCCTATAATAAAATAACTACTCTACTGTTGCACTAGCCACTGGATTAGTGTATATTTGTACTATTCGAATGGTGTTGCATTAGCGTATGGCCATAAATAAAGTGTGGTAAGCTTTCCCAGATATGTGCTCAAAAAACTACTACCTATTTTTCTAAATACTAGACGTTGGGTACTTTAAATTGAACTGTGAAAATGTCTTATATTAAGGAACAGAGGGTGTAGAGTTCACTCAAATTATCCCGGTAAGGCTAGTCACACCTTTGTTAAAATTAATGTTCATTATGTTATCGGAGGAGGTCTGTATGTTTGTCTCTAATGCCTGTCGACTACATACCTGACATCATGATGTAATGTTAAGTCATTTCCTGTTGTACATTGTCACTAAATTATCAAGGCGATGATGGCATTTTATTTTAGTTGAACTGCACAAAATATGCTTCAAAGAAGAGGAAAGGTGAGGAATGGTTCATTTTCCAGAAAAAACTATGTATGCCTTCCTGACATCAGCCGTTGTTGCCTTATTTATTCCTTCAAACAGGTGGTTAGAAATAGTCTTCCTACCTTTTCCCATTTAGAAATTGGAATGCTTATATTTGTGAGTCTATAATTCAACTCGTGCCACTTTTGTAGTAATCACACTTTCAATATCTATGCAAACAGGGATGCTCGATTTTAGTGGAACTGCACAAAAACTCCAAATGGTTCAATATTAGGAGCATGTTTTCTTCCAAACCTTTATATCCAATTGGTGGAACTATGAGCTGTTCATTATGAAGGTACATGGTTTGCTACTATCTTGCTACTCTTTTTGTACTGTCATTAGATAGTAATACTAGTGGTTTGCACGTGAATTTATTGACAGGGTGGACCTACATTGGAGGTGTACGACAGGATTCAATGATGGGATGCTCAATTCCGGTTGTATCGATTTCACCTCTTCCATCAATGGGAACATGGATATCCTTGGTCTGATGAAGACTAGGCGCTACATTTCTACTCTGAACCAGCAAATCAATTCAGTATGAAATTGTCCAGGGCAAAACATGACTCACTATAGGAATCAGGCACTTTGCCATCTGCCATGGCAGATGGCAAAGGCACAGACGGCGGATGGCAAAGGGCTTTGCCATCTGCCAGCAGATGGCAAAGGGCCGGCTGAATAAACTCTGGTAAAGGCTTCTTTGCCGTCTGTTGGCAGATGGCAAAGAGGATGTAGCCTTTGCCATCAGCTGGCCGATGGCAAAGCCCGAGGAACGGGGTTAGCCACGTTAGGAGGCTAACGGCGTGCCTTGCCATCTGCCAGCAGATGGCAAAGGCTGTAGGCTCTTTGCCATCTCCCAGCTGATGGCAATGGGTGCAGGCTCTTTGCCATCAGCCAGCTGATGGCAAAGGAAGAAGGCTCTTTGCCATCTACTGGCGGATGGCAAAGAGAACAAATAGGCCAAACGAGCGCTTCACAGGTTGTTGCCACGTGGCCTCTTTGCTATCTGCCAGCGGATGGCAAAGCTCTTTGCCATCGGCCAGCAGATGGCAAAGTGCCTATATTGCCTCATTTAATTTTGTTTTTCTTATATCAATTCATTTTCACGGAAAATCAAACATAGATATATATATATGACCAATATAGCATATTCAACACATATTACCAATAGTCATGAACGCAAATATATCCAACACATGTTACCAATAGTAGCAAGTTTCATCCATACATATACATAGTTTCATCAATATTACACAGTTTCATCATAGGTAGCAAGTTTCACAAAGTCAAAACAAAAACTAAAGACAAGCACTCCATCAACCCAAGCTTCCGTGATCTGAAGCAAATCTACAAAATGGGAAGGAAGAAAGTTAGAAGAAGAAGACTAGAAGAAGAAGATTATTATGATGCAACTAAAATGTGAAGATTATTATGATGCAACTTATATCTGTAAAATAGGTCATTTTGGAGCTAAGTATGCTTATTATGTCATTTTTGAGCTAGCTAAGCATACTAAGTCATTTTGAGCTAAGCATCCTAGGTCATTTTGAGCTAAGCATCCTAGGTCATTTTAAGCTAAGCATCCTAGGTTAAATAGGTCAATTTTGAGCTAGCTAAGCATATTAAGTCATTTTGGAGGAAAAAATGCTAAGTATAGGTCATTTTTAGAGATATCCTAGGTTAAATAGGTCATTTTGGAGCTAATTAAGCAAAGCACTAGGCAAAACTTACCGTCAACCCGTAGGTGAAGGATCAGGGTTCTTGCTCGCGGTAGTGGCAGACGGAGGAGGATCGGGGTTCTTGCTCGCGCCAATGGCAGACGTCGATGCTTGTCGGGAGTTATGCTGCACCAAATTAAAGATCATTTGCAATGTCTCGTTAGCATGATGCAACTCAAATGTGAAGACTAATAAGTAATGTCCATTCAAATGAAACTCACCGTGTCCGCTGGAGCAATGACTGGCATCGGCGGAGGGGTCTGACCGTTCTTCTCGCACATGGACTGCACATTTGGTTTTGACGAGTCAGTCATATTAGTTACTAATGAAAGGAACATTGTGTGCATGATTTAGCTAATATGCAGAAGAAACTTACCGTGAAGAGCTCGTATATGGCCCGGTTAGCCAAGTCGTTCTGGTTCCTCTCCTCTTCCAAAAGCCTAGCCGTCCTCTCCTCAGTCTCTCTCTCCCTCTCTGCCGCCTGCCTCCTTTCCTCCGCCAGAAGCTCCTGGGTCTTTGCTCTCTCTTCCTCAATAGCATCCTGCAACACCACTCCTCTTTAGCATTGTAATCATCGACGGCCGCACACATAATGTAATGGAGGAAAGGTATCTGATTCTATATAACTAACCTTGATTTCGAGATCCATTGGCCGTGGATGAGGCCTTATCTCAGGATCGGAGCTCGTCTGGCGCCTCTTGATCTACAGGAGAGTGCTAGTACAACGTATTAGTCCATCCCCAATGGCTAACAAGCCATGGTTCCTCCCGCCACCAGATATCATCACCAGCTCTGGATCAATAGGCTGGCTCGAGTTAAAGTCCGACCCTTTCCTTGCCTTCCCCTTGTCTCTGTACCTCACGAGCTTGTTGTGGGAGGCGCGGTTGGTGAAGTTCTTTGGATCATCGAGATCAGACTCAGAGAATGCCTTGGCCTTCTTATACGGGGCACTATGGGCCATGGCATAGAGGTCGAACAGCTTTGGCACATCTCTCTTGTTGTGCCGCGCCTAAAAGAGAGGAACAAAGTATTAGTTATGTCGGATTTCGGGTTCCGGCAGACCCTTGAGGTTCGAACACTGGGGTGTGCACGGAGATTTCGCCTCCTACCTACCTGCACCCCTCCGCCTTGCTAAGATCTAAGCAATGGAAAGAACAACACGAATGACACAGGGTTTATACTGGTTCGGGCCACCGTTGTGGTGTAATACCCTACTCCAGTGTGTGGCGTGGTGGATTGCCTCTTGGGCTGATGATGATGAACAATACAAGGAAGAACAGCCTCGCGAGGGTCTGCTCTTGGCTGGGGCGATGAACTGCTGGGAGGAGTTTAGTCACCCTTCTCTCTCTCTCTCTCTCTCTCTCTCTCTCTCTCTTCGTCGCTCTCTCTGTCTGTCCCCGTTCTGTGGGTGGCTGGTCCTATTTATAGAGGCCCTGGTCCTCTTCCCAAATATCAAGCGGGAAGGGAGCCAACAATGGCGGGCTAGTTTGAAGGGGGACAACTAGTACCAGCTATCCTGACAAAAGTAGTCTTTGCCTGCACAAAGCTCTGGTGGTGACGCCGTCTTGGGCTCCACAATGACCTCCGTCTTGCAGTCCTCCTGGTCTTGGTCTTGTTGCACCTAAATGGCGACCTTTGCCTGATGCCTCGGTACTCCGCGGCTGCGCTTGCTCCCTTTGCACCAAAGAGGAAAGGAGGACGCTGCGCGGGCTGGCACCCGCCTGGCGCCTTTGGTCATCATGGCTTGCGTCACGGGCACCTCGTGAGGTACCCCGCCTTGATCTCTCCGCCTCCTGGTGAGCCAGCCTGATGAGGCCGTGCCTGAGGAAGCTCCGCATCGTCCGCCCTGCGAGGCTTGGCCCCTCGCGAGGGTCTTGGGTCTGTGTTGGTGAAGATGGGCCGTGCTAGGCCCCCCTTCGAGCCACGCCGCAGGCAGGCAAGTCTGGGGACCCCCGTTCCCAGAACGCCGACAGTAGCCCCCGGGCCCAAGGCGTGCTCGGACTTGGCCATGCAGGGAGGCGGAAGGGCAAGAGCGAAGCGCCGCGGGCCCTAACAGCCTGCGGCCTTGGGCGCCGCGTGGCGGTTGATTGGACGTGGGCGTCTCCACTCCCCCATGGCACCTCGGCAACTGCACGGATTGGACAAGTCCCTACATGCAAAGCGGGTCATGATTACCTTCGATCGTGGAGGTCGGCGGTTGGCCTTCGCCGTCTATAAGTACGGAACGGCGTGCGCCCTTCCAGTTCATCCCCCCTTGCTTCTCCTTCTTCCCGGTCCTTGCTCCGTCTTGCTGCGATGGCTCCGATCCGCCGGTTCTCAACGGCAGAGAAGGGAAAGGCTCCCCGAGAGGAACCTAACCCGCTCCCGCCGAAGAAACAGCTTGTCCCCCGTGGCCTGGGTGAGGGGGCCCATCAGGTGGTGCCGAGGCCTTGGTGCGAGCGGGCACCGCCGGGGTTCCCGCTTCCCTTGTATGCCCACATCGAGGGCCCTGAAGGAGCTGATGCTGATCGCCACGGGCGGCGCCGCCGTCGGCGCCGATGGGTCACGAAGGTGTGGGTCGCCCCCCTGGGGTCCACACTGAGGGCTCCTCCCGAGAGCTCGTGCTCCACGTCGCCATGACTCCTTAGTCTTGGATTCGCCTTCCTCCCTTCTTCGCCTCCATCGTCCCGCAGGGGGAGCCCCTGGAGCTTTGGCTGCAGCACGCCGGCTGCAGCACCCTCGCGACCGAGGCTGAGGTCACGGTCGTTGCCCCAAGCGAGGTCTTCATGACTCGAGGCTGGAGCAAAATCGCCCGGGTTTGCAGGACAAGAGGCGCCTTCGCGATCCACTTGGAGTACGACGGTGCTTCAGTGATGTTCTTCAAGGTCTTCGATGAGAAAGGGCGCCGGCTGGAGTGATGCCCCGGGAGAGGTGGCCGGGACCTTGCTGCGGCGAGGACTAGGCCCGCCGACTGCTCCCTTGGCGGCTCCTCAGGCGGTGGAGGCGTCGGAGGTTCCAGCGACTCCGGCGAGCTCTTCGCAACTCCGGAGACGAGCGACGACAGCTACGAGCCCCCGAGCCGGCGCCGCTCCTGGAGCAGGGCGGGCTCATCAGGCCACCGCCGACTCTGATCTGGATGGGGTTGGCACCGGTGCTTGACGGCCCACTGTTGATGATGGCATCTTTTGCAGTGGCGTGTAGTTAGCGTCCTTTTAGGATCTGTTCCCTGCGAGGAATCAAAGACGTGCCCCGTGGGGGCTTGTAAGGTGCTTGTGATCCAGTTTATTAATATAACCCTTGTCGTAGAACTGTGCGAGTTGCTCATTCCGTCTTAGCTCTGTCCTCCCTTTCGAACCTCATGAGGGCTTGGTGCTCTGCGCCGACAGGTCCCAGTCCCAAGGCGGCTTCAGCCGTCGCTGGTATGCCAGGTTGCGATGCCGTGGTCAAGGCCAGGAGGTGAGCGACCCGGAGTCCGGTAAGAGCCCCTGAGTCGCGATGCTCAGGAGGTCCCCTTTGGCGCTCAAGCAGCCGTCGTTCGGTGAGAAAGGAGAGCGGCGTTGTTAACACGGGATTGCATTAGGTGCGGGGGTGGTGCCACGGTAGCTAGTGCTTCCGGGTGGTGACTTATCGCGAGAATCAGGGGTCGCTCTCTGATGTGTCGCCGGGTCCATTCATCGGCAGGCGCGAGGTTGCTCGGCGAGGTCCTCGCGTGTCCCTCCCCTCTCGCCTTTGCTCCCCTTTCTGCTATACGTCCTCGGGTCCCGGCCCTCAAGTGAATCTCAGCCGTCGCTGGTATGCTAGGTCACGATGCCGTGGACAAGGCCAAAGGGTGAGGGCTGGAGAGCCAGTAGGAGCCCTGAGTCGCGATGCTCAGGCACCCCCCCTTTAACGTGCAAGCGGTTCGTGCGGATGAGAGTGAAGGAGACACTGCAAGGGCCTCGCCTGACGCGGCTCCTTTGGGAGATCCTGTAAACCCATCATAGAAAGAACGAGGGGTTGCCATGACAATTGACAGTCAGCCGTTGGTTGCTTTCGAGGGGCGATGAGGCACTAAAGGCTTGACAAGGTGGCGCCATGCGGGGCTGCCGTGGCCAGAGCTCAGCCATTTAGGTTTGTCGCCGTTGTAGGGACGGACCCATGCGCAAGCGTCGTGCCGTTTGGGAGCAGTTTCGTCAGTTGGCGTCAGTTGAGCGGGCAACTAGGTCAAACACATTAGCCGCGAAGGAGTGGATTCATTCAAATAGATGCTGGGAAGGCGGATGTCACTGGGTCTGGCCCGAGCAACTTGGGGATCATGCAGCCCGAGGGGCGCCCCAAACAAGGTAAGCTAACAACATGAAATAAAAGGGATACATGCCGCAGGGACGGACCCACACGGCCTGGGAATAATGCAGCCCTGGGGGGGCGCTCCCAGCTGGAAGTAAAACTTGAAAGATGTCACTTGATGACGTTGAGGACGAAGGGGTGTTGGTGTAGCAGACTCGGTGGGCTGCGGAAGCCGATCCTCACGAGCCCCCAGGCCCAGGGGCCTCAGGAGGCTCCGGAGGCGCTGGTGGCTCCCTGCGGGCCATCTCCATCTCCGCCAGGGCTGCGGAACGCCTGGCCTCTTGTGCCTCCATGATGCCCCTCATGAGGCGCTGGTACGTGACAGCCATGTTCGGCAAGCCGTAAGGCATGCGAACGCAGCTGTGGGGTGGACCTCCGCAGCGCCCCACTCGCGAGGGCCAGAGGCGCTCCAGAGAGGCGACTCGGTTGAGCCCTGGTATGTCGATGCAGACGCGCAGCCCACCATCCTCGCCTGGATGGGGAGCCACTGCTGGTAGACGGCCGCCGCCTTTCATGACCCTTGACTCCTATAGCTCCTGAATGGCCTTGCTGACGAACTCCTGAGGGTCTGGCCCTCCTTGCCTTACTCCTTCTTGAGGGAAACGTGCTTCGAAGCACGCCTCCACGTGGTGCCCAAGCGCCTCCCTCGTGACCCTAGCCAGGTCGGTGGCCCTCCAGGGGAGAGCCCCCGAGCCCTGCCTGAGGAGGGCGCCGGGCGCGCTTTCCTATGCGACGGAAGGAGGTTCCCCCTGGGCAGGCACGGGCCCAGAGGGGCCTGCCTCCTGAGAGACCGGGCCAGACAATGTCTTCTTCTTCTTGGGGGCGGTCTCGGGAAGCCTCCTGCTTCCGCGATCCGGGTCTTCCAGTGACGCGGCCTGAAAGGCTCGTTCCAGGGAACACACCGCGTCCTTCTCTTCACAGGGCACCGTGATGACTCCGCCACTTCCTGGCATCTTGAGGACATTGTAGCCGTGGTGAGTTACGGCCATGAACTTGGCCAGCGCCGGGTACCCAAGGATGGCATTGTACGGCAGGCGAATGTGAGCGACGTCGAAGCCGATGTGCTCGGTGCGGTAGTTGTCGCGTTCCCCGAAGGTGACAGGGAGGCGGACCTGCCCAATCGGGACCGTGGAGCCGTCGGTGATTCCGAAGAAGGGCTTGGTTGGCTAAAACTTGCTGTAGGGCACTTGGAGATTGTTGAATGTTTCTACGGACAGGACGTTGAGCCCTGCCCCGCCATCGATGAGGGTCCTGGTGACCACCACGTTGCTGATGATTAGGGAACAAAGCATCGGGAGGACTCCGGCTGTAACCGCACACTTGAGCTGATCTGCTGAGCTGAACGTGATGGCGCACGCCGACCACCTGAGAGGGCGCATGGCTTCAAGCCTGGGGAGGACTGCATTCACTTCACGGGCGAACTGCTTGAAGATGCGTTGGGAGGCCGGGGCCTGAGCCCCACCCAGGATGCAGGCGATCGCGCGCGGCTCCTGGAAGCCCCTAGCCCCCTCGTCTTGGTGGCGGTCCTCGTTTCTCCTTGGCTGGGGTGGCAGCGGAGGGAGGCCTGCGTTGCCATGCGGGCGATCCTCGCGAGGCTGATCCCTTCAGTCTCCCTCGCGAGGCGGGTCTTGCCAGCGATCCTCGCGAGGTTGATCGCGCCACCCTTGGCGCGGGCCACGGTCTTCCCAGCGTCCTACGTTCCTTCGTCCTCCTCGACCGTAGCCCCGGTCACCGCGGTCGGGGCGACGGCCGATCCTTCCTTCCCGCATGGCTCGGAGCTCTTGGCATTCGTTGGTGTTGTGGGTGTGGAGGTCGTGGTACACATAGTACCGGCTGCCCTTGGAAGGTTCGGGCTGATCTCTTCCCCGCTTGGTGTCTGGTTCTGCCGCGAGCACGGCAGCCCCCTTGCGCTTCATGTCCTTGGCCTTGGGCTTCTTCTCTTCTGGGTCTGTGACAGGCAGCTCGAGGAGGGAGTGACGCCCTTCCTCAGGCCTGGCGCACTTGGTCGCCAAGTTGAACAGATCCAAGGAAGTGCACAGGTCTTCATGCATCGCCAGCTCCTCCTTCATCTTGACATCGCGCACGCCATCGGAGAAGGATGAGATGATGGCCTCCTCAGTCACCTTGGGAATATTGAGGCGTGCGTTGTTGAAGCGCTGGATGTACTTCTGCAGGGTCTCCCCGGGTTGTTGCTTGATGCGGTGCATGTCGCTCACGGTGGGTGGCCGGTCGCGAGTACCTTGGAAGTTGGCGATGAAGGGGGTGCGCATCTCGTCCCAGGAGGAGATCGTGCCTGGAGCCAGGTTCAGGAGCCAGGTGCGGGCCCCGTCCTTGAGCGCCGTGGGAAACCAGTTCGGCATGACCTTCTCGTCTCCGTTGGTAGCTTCGATGCCCAGCTCGTAGAGCTAGAGGAACTCCGCAGGGTCAGCCGTGCCGTCGTAACGAGGAGGCGGGTCTGGCTTGAACTTGCCGGGCCACGCGACGCTACGTAGCTCGGTGGTGAAGGCACGGCAGCCTGCTGTGGCCACGGGAGGCCTTGGGTGACGGAGAGCTTGGTCTTGCATGTCCCCACGCGCTGCAGCTGGGTCTTGACGTGCGGGAGCAGGAGCATGGTCGCGACGTGCTGGAGCAGGGAGCGCCCGGGCAGCTTCTTGCGGGCGAGGGACTTCTTGGCAGCTCTGCTCTTGCCGCGCTGGCACCTAACGGAGCGGGTTCCGCCCAGGGGCCATGCGCCTTGGAGCCATGGTGCCTTCTTGTGGAGGAGGCGGCTGGGGCGCCGCCGGAGCTTCGTCGCCCGCACGGGGCGGGGTGCGGTGCAGCGGAGCGGACGGCGCAGTAGAGCCCCCTGCTGCGCGGACGAGCTCGGCGACGCGGTTGAGCCATTCTTCGTAGACGTCGTCGACGGGACAGTAGCGCAGGAGCTCGTTTGCTGCAATGAGCACAGCTCGAGCCTCCATGGGTGCGCGGAGTGCGCGGGACGAAGAACCAGCTGGAGCGAGGGAGTAGCGGTGCGGCCATCTTGCCGCATGGACGGATGCTGAGACGATGCCTACTGCTCGTCCCCCGGTGGGCCGTTGGCGGCGTTGACGGCAGGTGACGGGGAACGGCGAGGACACCCGCCGACAGGAGCCGTCTGGGCGACGCGGGAAGCAAGAGCGGCCCGGCGCTCGGTGCGGGCCCGACGAGCGTCAGACATGGGCGCGATGGTCGGAGGAGAACGGGGCGGTGGAAGACGAATTCCGGCACACCCCTACCTGGCGCGCCAAATGTCGGATTTCGGGTTCCGGCAGACCCTTGAGGTTCGAACACTGGGGTGTGCACGGAGATTTCGCCTCCTACCTACCTGCACCCCTCCGCCTTGCTAAGATCTAAGCAATGGAAAGAACAACACGAATGACACAGGGTTTATACTGGTTCGGGCCACCGTTGTGGTGTAATAGCCTACTCCAGTGTGTGGCGTGGTGGATTGCCTCTTGGGCTGATGATGATGAACAATACAAGGAAGAACAGCCTCGTGAGGGTCTGCTCTTGGCTGGGGCGATGAACTGCTGGGAGGAGTTCAGTCACCCTTCTCTCTCTCTCTCTCTTCGTCGCTCTCTCTGTCTGTCCCCGTTCTGTGGGTGGCTGGTCCTATTTATAGAGGCCCTGGTCCTCTTCCCAAATATCGAGCGGGAAGGGAGCCAACAATGGCGGGCTAATTTGAAGGGGGACAGCTAGTACCAGCTATCCTGACAAAAGTAGTCTTCGCCTGCACAAAGCTCTGGTGGTGACGCCGTCTTGGGCTCCACAATGACCTCCGTCTTGCAGTCCTCCTGGTCTTGGTCTTGTTGCACCGAAATGGCAACCTTTGCGTGATGCCTCGGTACTCCGCGGCTGCGCTTGCTCCCTTTGCACCAAAGAGGAAAGGAGGACGCTGCGCGGGCTGGCACCCGCCTGGCGCCTTTGGTCCTCATGGCTTGCGTCACAGGCACCTCGTGAGGTACCCTGCCTTGATCTCTCCGCCTCCTCGCGAGCCAGCCTGATGAGGCCGTGCCTGAGGAAGCTCCGCGTCATCCGCCCCGCGAGGCTTGGCCCCTCGCAAGGGTCTTGGGTCTGTGTTGGTGAAGATGGGCCGTGCTAGGCCCCCCTTTGAGCCACACCGCAGGCAGGCAAGTCTGGGGACCCCCGTTCCCAGAATGCCGACAAGTTAAGGGCTCAAGCTAGCATGAAGACTGAATTTGCATGAATCATGAAGCAAACCACATACCCAGTTATCCCCGTACTGATATAGGTTGATGCTGTCTTGATGGTGTGGCACACCGCTCATTTTGCCACGCCGATCCTTTGCATTGTTGTGGGTGGACAACCATTGGGAGAGCACCACTCATCCACCAACGTCTCCCAACAATCCAGCCTATCCGCACAACATCTCGAGGGCACCTAAGTTAAGTAAGAGAAATTTGAGCGCTACGCCTACGAATCAAATCAAGGAAACTAAATAGAAGGCCTTAAGAATAGGTAATTGCCTTCATGTACTTCTCCTCACTCAGATACTTTGTGCGGCACTTCGACTTGGACATCCTAATACCAATCGAGGCGAAGTAGTGTCGAGTAGCCTGCATCCGAGCCCCGTTCCGCCAGTTTTGAAGTAGCTGCCTGCACTCGGCTTCGATAACCCGAGCCGCGGCCTCCTCCTGTCCCTCAGTACAACTGTAAAAGGTCTGCAATCAAACAAGAAAACACGGATTAGTACAATCACTAGGGTTGCCGATCAAACAAGAAAACACAACATAGACAAGAGAGGAAAAATTACCCAAAACGTCTGGATCACAACGCCGGCCACCGTGTGGCACCCGACACCGCTGATCCTCTCCCCGGCGGGGCCAGGGTAGCCAAGTAGTGCTCCCAGGTCGGACTCATCCCCGCTGTCCACCCCGCTGTCCTCCTCGTTGCTCTCGCTCGAGGACGAGCTCCCATCGTCAGAATCTCCATCAGAGGAGCTCTCCACACAACATTTCAGACGAGTCCCAAGATGTCTGAAGACCTTGACGGAGAGCAGGCCGTCCTCCATTAACTTGAAGTAGAGGACGAGCTCCGCTGTCAAGCTGTGGATGCGGGCGAACGTCTTCCATCCACGGCGGAGATACACAACTCGAGGAGCCGGGAAGTCGACGGTGACCCGCGTACCCCCGTTCCCGCAGCCCCTCATGTGCAACCTGAGGGTCTAGGGCGGGGCACACTCCATCACCTGAGCGAACGGAGTGGGGAGACGAAGACGATGATGCGGGGGCTGGCGGAGCCTGATGAAGAACTCACAAGGCTGGTCGTCAACGTGGCCCTCCATCGGGAAGGGCATCATTGGCAGGGGTGAGGCCGGTGCGCCGCCCCGTCCTCCTCTTCCCCGAGCGCTACGGCCTCTGCCTCGGCCTCGCCCACGGCCTCGCCCCCTCCCCCTTCCCCTCGCGGTCGGTTCCGCCACCACGGATTTAGGAGGGGGAGGGACGCGCTGTCGAGCGGCGACCCTCGCCGCCACCGTCGAAGGACCAGGATTCCCTTTCTCCATGGCAGGTGAGAGGAAAGAGCAGAAGCAGAGAGAGTTAGAAGATAGAAGAATGTGGGGTGCCATTTCCCCCCTTCCTCCTCTTTATAAAGGAACGGGGTTGAGGCTCGGCCGCCCCGCTCGTCCAATCCAGACACCGGAGGTGCGGGGAATCAGGACCGACCCGCCACCCAACCAGCGACGGCCCGGTTTCTCGCCTCCACCGTTTGCCACCACAAGGACGCGTGGCAGACGTGCAGAACTGAGGGGACGGGTGAGGCGGCCTCTCCACTCCCCGTGATCGTGGGGAGTGGACGCCTTGAAGACCGCACCCCGACCCCGCTCAATAAATGAGCCGCGCCTCCACACCTCCCTCTTTTTACGGGGAAGATGCGAGCCGCCTCTTTACTGCGATGTGATGCATGCGTGTGGAAACCGCCCCACGCATGCCACCCACGTCACGCACACCCCTCCACGCCGCGCCACACGCGTGGGTCGTGGGAGGTGGAACGCGCGAAGAAACTTACCACGGTAAAAACAGCCCTGAGGGAGTCCTGGATTAGGGGGTCTCCGGACAGCCGGACTATATCCTTTGGTCGGACTGTTGGACTATGAAGATACAAGATTGAAGACTTTGTCCCGTGTACGGATGGGACTCTCCTTGGCGTGGAAGGCAAGCTAGGCAATATGGATATGTAGATCTCCTCCCTTGTAACCGACCTTGTGTAACCCTAGCCCCCTCCGGTGTCTATATGAACCGGAGGGTTTTAGTCCGTAGGACAAGAGACAATCATACCATAGCTAGCTTCTAGGGTTTAGCCTCTACGATCTAGTGGTAGATCAACTCTTGTAATACTCATATCATCAAGAACAATCAAGCAGGACGTAGGGTATTACCTCCTTCAAGAGGGCCCGAACCTGCGTAAACATCTTGTCCCCCGCCTCCTGTTACCATCCGCCTTAGACGCACAGTTCGGGACCCCCTACCCGAGATCCGCTGGTTTTGACACCGACATTGGTGCTTTCATTGAGAGTTCCACTATGTCATCATCGTAAAGGGGGATGGCTCGTCTCATGGTCAAAGACAACATCACTTCGGGGGAAGCCCTGGCTGTAGGCCAAACTCTCTAACTAGGCGGCTTTGTCATGACCGCCCGCTTGGTCGCTGCGCCAACGATGACTTCTCGGGTGATCAAAAACAGCCTTCACATCGGCTCAAAGTTCGCCGAACAGATGGATCCAATGGAGCTCTCCTCTTTGAACGAGCTCTTAGATCGCATCGCCGCTCTGGGAGTCACTACGGACTATGATCGGATCGGGCTTAAACCCAACCAAAGGGATATTAACTCTCCGCCGGTCACCCATGAAATAGCGGTGGTGGAGGAACAATGCGGCGTTTCTCCCTCTATCCTGAGGACAAACTATGTCCGGATTCCCGAGCTCTCCGAGCCGGATACTCGCACATGGGAGGACATCTCCCTAACCCTGAACCTGGAGTCAGGTCGCATACCGAACCCGTGGAGCAACATCCCGGAGTCCGAACTTCCAAGATCGGAAACTCCTCCGCCCCGGGATCTCAAATTGGGTCAAGGTCTGGACTTAAATCCACCCACCCACCCAGATACAAATGATCTTTCCCACATTAGACAAGCACCCCAAGAGATAGTACATCACTATTGGGTCAGATTCCTCCTTGTAATGAACAAGGTCAAGGACTGTCGCGAGGAAGACGCAATTTCGTTCTTTTGCAACAATTGCATGGACAAGGGATCCTCAATGCCATAAGTCGCCGCGACATTGCACACTTCGCCGACTTGGCGGCCATAGTACGGAAATACTCTGCGATGGAAAGCACTTGGAAAACCCAAACACAATTCTAGGATAATCTGGCCCTGACAAAACCCCCAGTCCGAACTAAAAGGGTGCACTCTCATAAGTCGACCGACTCAATTATAAAGAAACAAAAGCCCACTACAGGGCATGGAACCATATTGGAGGGATGGCTTAATGGGCCCTGCAAAATTCATAGTACAACGGATGCCATACCAACACATAGCCTTAGAGCATGTTGGGTACTCCGGCAGGTGGCCAAAAGCGGTGAGGATCTCCTCATCCAAAACACCCCAGAACACCTCCCCGGGGATCACAATACAGTACTGACAGTCTTCGAGACCTTCGCCTCAAATAATAGGCGTAAGCGAGTACTCCGCAGCCTTGCCGAAGTCTGCCACGTGGCAACAACAAATTCATGGAGCGACACGGCTATCACCTTCAATGCCAGTGACGAACCTCAATTCTGAACAAACTGAGCACCAGCTGCTTTGGTCCTCAGTCCAATTGTGGACGGCTTTCGGCTCACTAAAGTGCTCATTGACGGCGGCAGCAGATTAAACCTCATTTATGAGGAGACCCTTCAAAAAATGGGAATATACAACAACCGTATAGAGCAAAGCAGCACGACCTTCCGAGGAATTATCCCTAGTCGGGAGGCACGTTGCGCTTGGAAAATCACACTAGATGTGGTATTTGGCACTCCGGAGAATTATAGGTCCGAAGAAATCACATTCCAAGCTCAAAATGCCCGGACCCAATGGAATCATCACTCTAGCTAGTGATCCGGACATAGCACTCCGCGCCAAGAACAAAACAGCCGCACTAGCCCTCGAGGCACTATCCGAAGCCCTTGTGGTGGAGGAGTTAACCGCGCTGCGCTCTACAGTGGACAGGTACGACGTGATACTAGACAAAAGATCCAAGTCCACCTCCTTTAAACTAGCGGACGAAATAGTCAAATTCCAAGTCCATCCAACGGATCACACTAAAACAACATCCATCGGGGCATAGTTAAACCCCGCTGTAGACGCCGCACTACGGGAGTTCCTGCGCGAGAATTGGGACATATTTGCTTGGCATCCTTCAGACATGCCAGGAATCCCACGTAGATTGGCCGAGCATAGCCTCAACGTTCTAAAAGGATTCAAGCCGGTCAAGCAGACTCTTCGGTGTTACTCTGAACCTAAGAGACAAGCCATGGGAGAGGAGCTAGTCAAGCTACTGGAGGCCGGATTCATTAGAGAAATAAAACATCCGGACTGGCCAGCCAACCTGGTGATGGTACCAAAGAAGGACAAATCCTGGCGCCTATGCGTCGACTTCAAGGACCTTAATAAGGCTTGCCCAAAGGATCCCTTCCCTCTCCCTCGCATCGATCAAATCATCGATACTACTGCAGGACATGAATCATTGTGCTTCCTCGACGCATACTCCGGTTACCACCAGATTAAGATGGAGGAGTCTGATCAAGCCGCAACGGCATTTATCACTCCATACAGCCCCTTCTGTTTTAACACAATGCCATTCGGGCTCAAAAACGCAGGCGCAACATATCAGCGCATGATTCAGACATGTCTGGAAAAGCAGATCGGCAAGACAGTGGAGGCATACGTAGACGATGTGGTCATGAAAACCAAACACGTTGACTCCTTAATAGACGACTTGAGGCTCACGTTCGACAATCTCCGAACATACGACATTAAGCTCAATCCGGAAAAATGCGTTTTCGGTGTACCCGCCGGAAAGCTCCTGGGCTTCATTGTCTCCAGTAGAGGAATTGAAGCAAATCCGGCTAAAATCCGAGCCCTGTCGCAGTTGGCTACACCAACCGGCCTCAAGCAAATCCAGAAGTTAACTCGATGTGTGGTGGCCCTAAGCTGCTTTATCTCCGATTAGGAGAAAAGGCACTCCCACTTTATCGCCTTCTTCGGCGCACCGAACACCTCGAGTGGACGGACGCAGCCACGGCCGGATTGGAAGACATAAAAGCCATCCTGGCCACCAACCCAATCTTGGCCGCGCCAAATTTCGGCAAACCAATGCTATTATATATAGCGGCAACGCACCAAGTTGTAAGTGCAGTGCTCGTCGTCGAACGAGAGACAGATGGACATAAATTCCCACTTCAAAAGCCAGTATACTATGTATCTACTGTCCTCACTCCATGCAAATCACGGTACGCACATTACCAAAAGATAGCAGACGCGATATTCATGGCATCCCGGAAATTACGACACTACTTTCAAGAGTGTTCAATCACGGTGGCCTCTAAAGTACCACTCAACGACATAATAAACAACCGCGATGCCACGGGCCGGATTGCCAAATGGGCCATCGAGCTCCTCCCGTTCGACATAACATACAAACCACGGCGAGCCATCAAGTCGCAAGTGCTGGCTGATTTCATCGCCGAATGGACAGAAGTCGAACCCCCTAAAGAGTACGACGCGTACTCCAATTGGATCATGCACTTCGACGGCTCTAAAATGTTGGCTGGTCTAGGGGCTGGCGTCGTCCTGACGTCCCCCACCGGAGATACAGTTCAATACATACTCCAAACAATATACACAGACTCCAATAACGCAGCCGAATACGAGGCCCTATTGCACGGTCTCCGGATGGCAGTTTCCATGGGCATTCAACGCCTGGAGGTGCATGGGGATTCAAACCATGCAATATCCCAAATAAATGGAGACTTCGATGCCAAGGATCCAAAAATGGTGGCATATCGCAACGCCGTTCTCAAAATGTCAGCTCGGTTTGAGGGGCTTGAATTCCACCATGTGGCTCGGGAAAATAATCAGGCGGCGGATATTCTCGCCCGTCTCGGCACTAAGCGCGACCCTGTCCCACCTAACATCTTCCTGCAAAAACTATTTAAGCCATCCATGGGAAGGGGACACCAGAAATAATAGCCCGGATCCGGCCACAACACCGGATACCGAACACTCTGACACAATCGGAGGCTCTGCCATTGAAATAACACCTGCAGCCCATGTAATAATGTCTGTCATCGCCCCCTGGACAGAGCCATTCCTGGCCTACCTAACCAGGCAGGAACTACCCGAGGACCAAAATGAGGCACGCTGCATAGTGCGGCAATCTAAATCCTACAAGGTCCATGAGGGAGAGATTTATAAGAAAAGCACTGCCGGAGTCCTTCAAAGGTGCATCTCCGAAGAGGAAGGGCGGAAGCTTTTGGAAGAAATCCATGTCGGACTCGGCAGCCACCACGCCGCAGCCCGGGCCCTTGTAAGCAAGGCCTTCCGTACAGGTTTTTATTGGCCGATGGCCCAGGCAGATGCGCAACATCTGGTCCAACATTGCGTCGGTTGCCAGCTTTTTGCAAACCAAAGCCATATGCCGCCTACCGCCCTCCAAACAATCCCCATTACTTGGCCCTTCACGGTCTGGGGGCTTGACATGGTTGGACCCCTTAAAGGGGGAACCTATAAGAAAAAATACCTACTGGTCATGGTGGATAAATTCACCAAATGGATAGAAGCCAAACCCGTCGAGACGGCTGAATCCGGACTGGTGATAGACTTCATATCTGGGGTTGTACACCATTATGGCACCCCCACAGCATCATCACTGATAATGACACGAATTTTACAGCCGATGAGGTGCAACTCTGGTACAACAATATGGGCATCAAGCTCGACTATGCTTCTGTCTATCACCCGCAAACTAACGGTCAAGTTGAGCGAGCAAATGGTCTTATCATGAGCGGCATTAAACCCAGACTAGTGCAGTCCTTAAAGGAATCAAACATGCACTGGTAGAGGAGCTCGACTCCGTACTATGGGGGCTGCGGACCACACCGAATTGCACTACCGGATACACACCGTTCTTTATGGTGTACGGCGCAGAGGTAGTTTTGCCTTGCAACATAATTCACGACTCACCTCGAGTGCGCATGTACGAGGAAAAAGAGGCCGAGCTCGATCGGCGGGACAGTTTGGATGCCCTGGAGGAGGAGCGCGACATGGCAAAGGCCCGTTCTGCATTTTATCAGCAACAGGCTCAAAGGTATCAAAGCAACGAAGTACGAGCCAAAACCTACAACATTGGTGAACTAGTTCTACGCCTGTCGGAGAAGAAAAATAACAAGCTCAAGCCCAAATGGGAAGGTCCCTTCATTATTGACCAAGTTCTGACCGGTGGAGCGTACCGTCTGCGGGATGCATCGGATAATCGACTCGAGCCAAACCCATGGAATGCAGCCAGACTACGACGATTCTACGCCTAGCGCCGGACTATATGTTCATCCCCTCACCTCCGTCAATTTTTTGCATATCTGTCTTTTCTCTTTCCTCTCCTTTTATTTCTCATCCGGGCCCTAAAGGGCTAAACTTGTGTCTTGGTTGCACAATCGCGTCGCGCTAGCCGCGCTCATTATACCTGGGGGGGTTCTTATATAGAAGCTTAATATAACTATTTTTCCGAACCTTATGTCCCGCACATGTGTTATTCTTCCGCATGTACCCTTTTTTCACCATTATATGCATTGATATGACTTAAGTTTTGGCCAAGCTGGGTTGCCTGGCTCTTGTATTTATGCCCTACATTCCTGTTAATTCGGCTAGGGCATGAGGGGAGCACCTCTGCAATTGTTACTGCCAGGTCAGCCGGATGTGTACCTCAGACTGGTGAAGCCAAAAACTAGCGTTCTTAAGGGAATATTCGGTCGGCAAACAAAAGATGACTTTTATTTAATTTGAAAAATGCCCCCAGATGTTTATAGCCTGCGTTCCTTTTCGCAGTTCGGACATGCACATTAGGGCATGCGTACCCAGGGAAAGGAACCCTTAACGGAACTATTCTCCCTGGAAGATGTTTCTTACTACCCATGTAATATAACATAGCTAGTTGGGTACTTGTCTGTTCAAGCACTTATGACCCCTATGCCTGGTTTCCATGCATACCCCGATTTTTACATAATCGAGCAGGTATTCGGATACACTCCGGACTATCGGGTCCAGAGGTAGAAGCGAAAAGGTCCGCCATGACAAATGATTTACAATTCGGCTAGGGGCATTACATATGTCACTTGAAGTACACAGTCACTAAGACTGATTAAATTCTTCTTCTATACCATCCAACAGGCTGTCTAGCCTACAATCCTGTTGTGAATACTTTGCGGCTAATTCTACTTGATCATACACTAAACTGACGGGAATCTCCTTCCCATCAGGCCCCACAGGTCCGACCTCGGCCATGTGGTTTGGGTTCGCTTTGGTGTATCGCGTCTTCACCATAGCCCAGGCTTCCCTCGCACCTTGTCGGCAAGCTGATATCTTCCATAATAGGAAGCATCGCCGCGCTCCCTTGAGCTTCTCTACAAGCTCTCCCATGCCTCCTGGCAGGGATGCGGATGGCCACAAGGCTTGGGCAATACCCTGCATCACCTGCCGAACTTGCTCGTGCAGTTGTGAGAGCTCTGGTAGAAGATCACCCGAAGACTCGGGCAGATCTTCCGCTGGACGACCCGTCAGCATACCTGCAGACACAACTCTGTCAGCCGGCTTCTTCGCCGAACTCCTTTAAAAGTTCGTTCAAGCACTTGCTAAAAATGCCACGCCGAAGCCGCTTATTCTCCTTCACGGAGTCCGCTAGCTGGGCCCGGACATCTTTCAGTTCCTCGCCCAGCCGGGTATTGGCGTCTTGGAGATTGTTTTTCTCCTACCTGACTCGCGTAAGCACACACTCACCAGCATTGAGCTGTCGACCATCACGTGCCCCATTCACCACTACGGCCTCCGGATTCACTCCAGGGTCACCTGCAACATCTATTGTTAGATTTGCATAAATGCCGCATACTACCTGGTACCTTCCTTCTTTGCAAGGGAAACATGTGTTACCAGAGGGACCCTTCTCGGACTCCCTCAACGCGGCAACAACGGCCCCTAGCTAGGCCTTGCACTCTTCCAGCTCTTGAGACAATTGGGAATTCTTCTCTATAAGAACCTACTCAAATAAATGATGCTTGAATCAGTTGTGTCAACTGTTTCAAGTCTCAGGGGCTACTAATACATATAATTGTCAGATTTACTTACCCGTATATCCCTTACATACTGGTCCGTGGCTCTGGCTAGACCATTTTGAGCAGCACGGATGTACGCGTCTCCGGAATTGAAGGCATCAAATGCCTCTGGTGAGAAACAAGCATCACGGAGTACGGCCCGGCGACGCTTGTGATTCATGGCGCTCTCCACTTCAGAATTTGTAGCGGATAGCATGTCCGCATCCTCTGTAGGAGGAACATCCAGTGTCTGCCTCACGTTAGCTTTCGCCTCTATGTCCGGCCCTGGAGCCTGACTGGTCAAGGCGTGATCGGCAGCCTCTCCGGATATAGTCCGGTGGGCATTTTTTCTAGAAAACACGGATGTCATTATATTTTTAGCAAGATGACAACCACAGAATGAGGTTTTGTGTTATACCTCAGTGCTGGCGTCTCCGTCCTGACCGCCTTCCTTTTTTGCCTACCCGGCTCCGGTGCCTCTTGTTGGCGAGTTGCTGCAGGTTCGGCACGGCGTTCCGAAGGCCTTCCCTGTAAGACACCATACGTGTACGGTAGGTGAACTGCATAAAAGGGAATCCTTTTGGGAGTTGGGACTTTGGTTTTTCTTACATGCGACGCAGGGAGTAGTCCCGGATAGTCGGCCGTTATGGCCACCATGGCGTCGTCGCAGTTCAATTGATAGAATTGCCTGTCTATCAGCTCCACGAATATGTCTGTATCCTCTTCAAGTTCGGGATCGAGGGCCCGGCTAGGGTCCTCTGGTTGTGGAGCTGGGCTGTTGACCTCCCTTATCGCTTTTCGCAGTTCTTGCCGTGAAATGGCAAGGTGAGTACCTACGACGAAGAATGTGGGAAGGTTGAGAGTAAAAAGGGTACAACTCACCCAGCTTGGAGGGTTGTACATGGAGAATCCGTCCCGTGGTTTAATGTCGATGAACTCCTCCTCCTCTCCCTTGAATAACTCGGACAGAACTTTTGCTAAAACAGCAGGTGAGTCCGGTCCCTTACGGCCGCAACGGGTGGCATCATCTTCCCCGTTAAAACACCACAGGGGGTGCCCTCGATATTGAAGTGGTTGCACCCCCCGTGATACGTCTCCAACGTATCTATAATTTTTGATTTCTCCATGCTATATTATCTACTGTTTTGGACTATATTGGGCTTTATTTTCCACTTTTATATTATTTTTGGGACTAACCTATTAACCGGAGGCCCAGCCCGGAATTGCTGTTTTTTCGCCTATTTCAGTGTTTCGGAGAAACAGAATATCAAACGGAGTCCAAACGGAATAAAATCTTCGGGAACGTGATTTTCTCACCAAACGTGATCTGGGAGACTTGGACCCTACTGCAAGGGATCAAAGAGGAGGTCACGAGGGTGGGGGCGCCCACCCCCTAGGGCGCGCCCCCCTGCCTCGTGGGCCCCTTGGTGCTCCACCGACGTACTCCTTCCTCCTATATATACACATGTACCCCCAAACGATCAGAACAGGAGCCAAAAACCTAATTCCACCACCGCAACTTTTTGTATCCACGAGATCCCATCTCGGGGACTGTTCCAGAGCTCCGCCGGAAGAGGGCCATCATCACGGAGGGCTTCTACATCACCATAGCCTCTCCGATGAAGTGTGAGTAGTTTACCTCAGACCTTTGGGTCCATAGTTAGTAGCTAGATGGCTTCTTCTCTCTCTTTGAATCTCAATACAAAGTTCTCCCCCTCTCTCGTGGAGATCTATTCGATGTAATCTTCTTTTTGCGGTGTGTTTGTTGAGACCGATGAATTGTGGGTTTATGATCAAGTCTATCTATGAATAATATTTGAATCTTCTCTGAATTCTTTTATGCATGATTGGTTATCTTTGCAAGTCTCTTCAAATTATCCGTTTGGTTTGGCCAACTAGATTGGTAGTTCTTGCCATGGGAGAAGTGCTTAGCTTTGGGTTCGATCTTGCGGTGTCCTTTCCCAGTGACAGAAGGGGCAGCAAGGCATGTATTGCATCATTGCCATCAAGGATAACAAGATGGGGTTTATTTCATATTGCATGAATTTATCTCTCTACATCATGTCATCTTGCTTAAGGCGTTACTCTGTTTTTAACTTAATACTCTAGATGCATGCTGGATAGCGGTCGATGAGTGGAGTAATAGTAGTAGATGTAGAATCGTTTCGGTCTACTTGTCACGGACGTGATGCCTATATACATGATCATGCCTAGATATTCTCATAATTATGCTCAATTCTATCAATTGCTCAACAGTAATTTGTTCACCCACCGCAGAATACTTATGCTCTTGAGAGAAGCCACTAGTGAAACCTATGGCCCCCGGGTCTTTTCTCCTCATATCAATCTCCATCACTTTAATATTGTTTTGCTATTTACTTTGCTTTTACTTTTTACTTTGCATCTTTATACCAAAAATACCAAAAAAATTCTATCTATGAGATCTCACTCTCGTAAGTGACCGTGCAGGGCTTGACAACCCCTAATCGCGTTGGTTGCGAGTAGCTATCATTTTGTGCAGGTATGAGGGACTTGAGTGTGGCCTCCTACTGGATTGATACCTTGGTTCTCAAAAACTGAGGGAAATACTTACGCTACTCTGCTGCATCATCCCTTCCTCTTCGGGGAAAACCAACGCAAGCTCAAGACATAGCAAGAAGGATTTCTGGCGCCGTTGCCGGGGAGTCTGCGCAAAAGTCAACATACCAATTACCCATCACAATCCCTATCTCTCGCATTACATTATTTGCCATGTTCGTCTCGTCTTCCTCTCCCCCCTTCACCCTTGCCGTTTTATTCGCCCTCTCTCTCTCTATCCTCTCTCTCTATTTGCCTCTTTTGCCTGTTTCTTGTTTGCTCGTATGGTTGGAATAGTCATTTATTTATTACTAAACAGAGAACCTAAGATCTATGGATCCTCATCCGCTTGCTAATCTTTTTAAGAGATCCAATTATGATGAACCAATTGCTAGTGAGTTTTGTGCACTAGATTATCTTTATGAGGTTTTGCCTGAAATTCATGAATCTAAAAAGTGTGATGAATTACTTTATGATGCAATTCACAATATATCTTTGAATAAAAATCATGATTTCAATGATTTTACTATAAACTCTCTTGATGTCAATTGTGCTAATAATATGCAAAACCCTAAGCTTGGGGATGCTAGTTTTGCTATGTCCTCTACTTGTTGGAATGATCATGGTTGGGGTGATTCTTCTTATGATATTGAAAATTTATTTAAGCCCTATGATGAATATGAGATTGATAATAGTGTTCACGATATTATTGAAAGTGGGTTTGGAAGAGTGTCAACTTTAGATCCCACATATTTGGAGAACGTTCAATCTTATGAAAATCTTGATAAAAGTGGGTTTGGAGAAGTCATGCCTTTAGTTAATGTTAATCCCACTATTTTGGAAGAGTGTCAACTTTGCATGCATGTGGATCATGTTGAAAATATTTTATGTGATAGCTATTTTTTTGAATTTTCTTATGATCCTACATGTAATCATTATGAGAGAGGAAAATATGGTGGTAGAAATTTTCATGTTACTAAATTACCTCTCGTTATGTTGAGATTACTATTGTTTCTTTCCTCTTCCATGCATATGCTAGTTTTTGCTTGCCATGATAAATTGTTTTCCTATAAGATGCCTATGCATAGGAAGTATGTTAGACTTAGATGTGTTTGTCACATGCTTTATGATGCTCCTTTTGTGCTTCAATTATTGTCTTTCATGTGAGCATCATTAAAAATTATCAATGCCTAGCTATAAGGCTTTAAAGAAAAGCGCTTGTTGGGAGACAACCCAATATTATTCCTTGATTTTATTTAATAAATAAATTATCTAGCCTCTGTTTTGGTTGTGTTTTTTGTGTTTAATTAGTGTTTGTGCCAAGTAGAACCGTTGGGAAGACTTGGGGAAAGTCTTGTTGAACTTGCTGTAAAAAACAGAAACTTTAGGGCTCACGAGAACTGCTGCAATTTTTATTTGAAGAGTTCTATTTAGTTAATTATTTTTTCATATGATTAATAGATAAATTCCTCACGTCCAGCAATTTATTTTAAAATTTTTGGGGTTCCAGATCTTGCGCTAGCTACAGATTACTACAGACTGTTCTGTTTTTGACAGATTCTGTTTTTCGTATGTTGTTTGCTTATTTTGATGAATCTATGGCTAGTAAAATAGTTTATAATACATAGAGAAGTTGGAATACAGTAGGTTTAACACCAATATAAATAAATAATGAGTTCATTACATTACATTGAAGTGTTCTTTTGTTTTCTTTCGCTAACGGAGCTCACGAGTTTTCTATTTTGAGTTTTGTGTTGTGAAGTTTTCAAGTTTTGGGTAAGAATTTGATGGATTATGGAACAAGGAGTGGCAAGAGCCTAAGCTTGGGGATGCCCATGGCACCCCCAAATAATCCAAGGACACCAAAAAGTCAAAGTTTGGGGATACCCCGGAAGGCATCCCCTCTTTCGTCCACTTCCATCGGTAACTTTACTTGGAGCTATATTTTTATTCACCAACATGATATGTGTTTTGCTTGGAGCGTCTTGTATTATTTGTGTATTTGTTTGTTAGTATGCCACAATCATCCTTGCTGTACACACCTTTTGAGAGAGCCATACATGAATTAAAATTTGATAGAATACTCTATGTGCTTCACTTATATCTTTTGAGCTAAGTAGTTTTGCTCTATGTGCTTCACTTATATCTTTTGAGCGTTATAATTTTGCTCTATATGCTTCACTTATATCTTTTGAGCTAAGTAATTTTGCTCTGTGTGCTTCACTTAGATCTTTTAGAGCACAATGGTGGATTTGTTTTAAAGAAACTATTGATCTCTCATGCTTCACTTAAATTATTTTGAGAATCTCTTAATAACATGGTAATTTGCTTAATAATAATATGCTTGGTATTCAAGATTTGTGAAACTTTCTTTTGAGTGTGTTGAATACTAAGAAAAGATTGAAGCATGATAATTGTTTTGAGATATGGAGGTGATAATATTAAAGTCATGCTAGTGGAGTAGTTGTGAATTTAAAGAATACTTGTGTTGAAGTTTGTGATTCCCGTAACATGCACGTATGGTGAACTGTTATGTGATGAAGTCAGAGCATGATTTATTTATTGATTGTATTCCTTATGAGTGGCGGTCGGCGACGAGCGATGGTCTTTTCCTACCAATCTATCCCCCTAGGAGCATGCGTGTAGTACTTTGCTTTCATAACTTCGAGATTTTTGCAATAAGTATATCAGTTCTTTATGACTAATGTTGAGTCCATGGATCATACGCACTCTCACCCTTCCACCTTTGCTAGCCTCTATAATACCGTGCAACTTTCGCCGGTATCATACACCTACCATATACCTTCCTCAAAACAGCCACCATACCTACCTATTATGGCATTTCCATAGCCATTCCGAGATATATTGCCATGCACCTTTTCATCATCTAGTTCATCATGACACATCCATCATTGTCATATTGCTTAGCATGATCATGTAGTTGACATAGTTTTGTGGCAAAGCCACCGTTCATAATTTTCATACTTGTCACTCTTGATTCATTGCATATCCCGGTACACCACCGGAGGCATTCATATAGAGTCATACCTTGTTTTAGTATCAAGTTGTAATCATTGAGTTGTAAATAAATAGAAGTGTGATGATTATCATTTAATAGAGCATTGTCCCAAAAAAATAAAAAAAATAAAGGCCAAAAAAAAGAGAAGGCCCAAAAAAAGGGGCAATGCTACTATCCTTTTTCCACACTTGTGCTTCAAAGTAGCACCATGATATAGCGAGTCTCATACATTGTGCTTCAAAGTAGCACCATGTTCTTCATATAGAGAGTCTCATATGTTGTCACTTTCATATACTAGTGGGAATTTTACATTATAGAACTTGGCTCTGTATATTCCAATGATGGGCTTCCTCAAATTGCCCTAGGTCTTCGTGAGCAAGCAAGTTGGATGCACACCCACTAGTTTCTTTTGTTGAGCTTTCATACATTTATAGCTCTAGTGCATCCGTTGCATGGCAATCCCTACTCACTCACATTGATATCTATTGATGGGCATCTCCATAGCCCGTTGATATGCCTAGTTGATGTGAGACTATCTTCTCCTTTTTGTCTTCTCCACAACCACCATTCTATTCCACCCATAGTGCTATATCCATGGCTCACGCTCATGTATTGCGTGAAGATTGAAAAAGTTTTGAAAAAGTTAGAGTATGAAACAATTGCTTGGCTTGTCATCGGGGTTGTGCATGATTTAAATTCTTTGTGTGGGGAAGATGGAGCATAGCCAGACTATATGATTTTGTAGGGATAACTTTCTTTGGCCATGTTATTTTGAGAAGACATAATTGCTTTGTTAGTATGCTTGAAGTATTATTATTTTTATGTCAATATAAACTTTTGTCTTGAATCTTTCTAATCTGAATATTCATACCACAATTAATAAGATTTGCATTGAAATTATGCCAAGTAGCAGTCCGCATCAAAAATTCTCTTTTTATCATTTACCTACTCGAGGACGAGCAGGAATTAAGCTTGGGGATGCCTGATATGTCTCCAACGTATCTATAATTTTTGATTGCTCCATGCTATATTATCTACTGTTTTGGACTATATTGGGCTTTATTTTCCACTTTTATACTATTTTTGAGACTAACCTATTAACCGGAGGCCCGGCCCAGAATTGCTGTTTTTTTCCTATTTCAGTGTTTCGGAGAAAAGAATATAAAACGGAGTCCAAACAGAATAAAATCTTCGGGAACATGATTTTCTCACCGAACGTGATCCGAGAGACTTGGACCCTACTGCAAGGGATCAAAGAGGAGGTCACGAGGTTGGGGGGTGCCCCCCCTAGGGCGAGCCCCCTGCCTCATGGGCCCCTCGGTGCTCCACCGACGTACTCCTTCCTCCTATATATACACACGTACCCCCAAACGATCAGAACAGCAGCCAAAAACCTAATTCCACTACCGCAACTTTCTGTATCCACGAGATCCCATCTCGGGGCCTGTTCCGGAGCTCCGCCGGAAGAGGGCCGTCATCATGGAGGGCTTCTACATCACCATAACCTCTCCAATGAAGTGTGAGTAGTTTACCTCAGACCTTCGGGTCCATACTTAGTAGCTAGATGGCTTCTTCTCTCTCTTTGAATCTCAGTACAAAGTGCTCCCCCTCTCTCGTGGAGATCTGTTTGATGTAATCTTCTTTTTGCGGTGTTTGTTGAGACCGATGAATTGTGGGTTTATGATCAAGTCTATCTATGAATAATATTTGAATCTTCTCTGAATTCTTTTATGCATGATTGGTTATCTTTGCAAGTCTCTTCGAATTATCGTTTGGTTTGGCCAACTAGATTGGTAGTTCCTGGCATGGGAGAAGTGCTTAGCTTTGGGTTCGATCTTGCGGTGTCCTTTCCCAGTGACAGAAGGGGTAGCAAGGCATGTATTGCATCGTTGCCATAGAGGATAATAAGATGGGGTTTATTTCATATTGCATGAATTTATCTCTCTACATCATGTCATCTTGCTTAAGGCGTTACTCTGTTTTTAACTTAATACTCCAGTTGCATGCTGGATAGCGGTCGATGAGTGGAGTAATAGTAGTAGATGCAGAATCGTTTCGGTCTACTTGTCACAGACATGATTCCTATATACATGATCATGCCTAGATATTCTCATAATTATGCTCAATTCTATCAATTGCTCAACAGTAATTTGTTCACCCACCGTAGAATACTTATGCTCTTGAGAGAAGCCACTAGTGAAACCTATGGCCCCCGGGTCTATTGTCATCATATCAATCTCCATCACTTTAATATTGTTTTCCTATTTACTTTGCTTTTACTTTTTACTTTGCATCTTTGTACCAAAAATACCAAAAATATTCTATCTATCAGATCTCACTCTCGTAAGTGACCGTGAAGGGCTTGACAACCCCTAATCGCGTTGGTTGCGAGTAGCTATCATTTTGTGCATGTACGAGGGACTTGAGCGTGGCCTCCTACTGTATTGATACCTTGGTTCTCAAAAATTGAGGGAAATACTTACGCTACTCTGCTGCATCATCCCTTCCTCTTCGGGGAAAACCAACGCAAGCTCAAGACGTAGCACCCCGCATTATGCATATTGACATAACCTCGATTGTTGTCAATCCTGATTGAGCCAGCGCTTTAATCCGGTTCATCAGATAAAGAACTTCTCTGTTATCTTCCTCCTGGGGGCTCCGTGGGCGCCAACTTCGACGTTTCTTCAGAGGAGCATTGTCGAACTCAGGAAGACCCCGCCGAACAGGGTCTGGAAGAGGGACGTCCTCCATGTAAAACCACTCCGAAGGCCAGTCTTCGGGCATCTTCTTTGGAGTACCAGATCGGTATCCGGTCTTGGCGATGCGCCATATTTCGGCTCCTCCCACTTGATAAAGTGACCCCTTCTGTGTGCGGGGCACAAGGCGGAATAGCCTTTTCCACAGCTCGAAATGAGCCTCGCAGCCCAAAAATAGCTCACAAATGGCAACATAGCCGGCGATGTGTAATATGGAAGCGGGGGTGAAATTATGCAACTGGAGGCCGTAAAACTCCAGGAGTCCGTGGAGGAACGGATGAATCGGAAATCCGAGTCCCCTTAGTAAGTAAGGGACAAGGCATACCCGCTCCCCCTTGGAGGGATTGGGGAAGCTCTCCACTTGCTCCCCGCCATTATAAGTGGCGAGCCCGACTCTGACGGGAAATATATACGCCGGAGGGAGAAATCCCTGGGTCTGCAACTCTACTAATCGGCCGTGTGGGACGGAACACTTCTCCCAATCACTGGGTTTGGGGCTACGGGAGAGAGAGGAGGAGCTGCGATGGCCGGCCATGATGGAATGGATTTTTTCGAGCGCGCTCTGATGGATTCTCGCCGTGGGAAGATGGTGTGGATTGGATCTAAGAATCCCCATCCCTTTAATAGGCGATTTACTTACCTGGTGAGGGGGGCAAATGTAAAAACGCCCTGGCTCCTCGCATTCGCTCTACGCGTGGAAGATGGCCTTATTGGGCGCCGAAGCCAAGAAGTCCAACATTTATGGGAGCCGGACACTACTTAGATATTCAGGATTTGGAGAAGAACCCGCCTTGCAATGCCGAAGACAATATTGCGCTCTGGACTCGTCGTCATTGAAGCCTGGTTCGGGGGCTACTGAGGGAGTCCTGGATTAGGGGGTCTCCGGACAGCCGTACTATATCCTTTGGCTGGACTGTTGGACTATGAAGATACAAGATTGAAGACTTCGTCCCGTGTCCGGATGGGACTCTCCTTGGCGTGGAAGGCAAGCTAGGCAATATAGATATGTAGATCTCCTGCCTTGTAACCGACCTTGTGTAACCCTACCCCTCCGGTGTCTATATAAACCGGAGGGTTTTAGTTCGTAGGACAACAGACAATCATACCATAGGCTAGCTTCTAGGGTTTAGCCTCTACGATCTCGTGGTAGATCAACTCTTGTAATACTCATATCATCAAGAACAATCAAGCAGGACGTAGGGTATTACCTCCTTCAAGAGGGCCCGAACCTGGGTAAACATCTTGTCCCCCACCTCCTGTTACCATCCTCCTTAGACACACAGTTCGGGACCCCCTACCCGAGATCCGCCAGTTTTGACACCGACACGCCCACCTGCCCGCGCACCGTTTTGGGCCTGCCCAACAACGCGCCGCGCTTATGTGTGACCCAGGCCCGAGGGCTCCTGTCGGTGTACAAAAATAGGGGCACATCTTTGTACCCCTTTTCTTGTGCACATGCAGTCAGAGCCGCACCCACCGCCACACCAAGCAGAACGAGGGAGGTGAACCAAGGTAAGATCGAAGCCCAAGGAAATCAAAGCAACGCCAAGGACAAGACCACAAAGAGCAGAGGGACGAAGCAAGTTACCCCGGCAAGACCCTTGCCAGGTGGCCTCAGCGGCCCTGGTAAGACTCTTGCCGGGACAGCTCGCCCCGCACCAATAGAGCGAGCCACCCTTCAGCCCACGGCCCCCAGTGCCATCATCAGCATGGGGCCAGGGCTCGAGAAGGCACCCATGTGGTGACATATAGATCTTTGTGAAGGCATATTCAAGATCAGATCAGAAGACGGCGATGTTGGGGAGCGTAGTAATTTCAAAAAAAATCCTACGCACACGCAAGATCATGGTGATGCATAGCAACGAGAGGGGAGAGTGTTGTCCACGTACCCTCGTAGACCGAAAGCGGAAGCGTTAGCACAACACGGTTGATGTAGTCATACATCTTCACGATCCGACCGATCAAGTACCGAACGTGCGGCACCTCCGAGTTCAGCACACGTTCAGCTCGATGACGTCCCTTGAAATCTGATCCAGCCGAGTGTTGAGGGAGAGTTTCGTCAGCACGACGGCGTGGTGACGATGTTGATGTTCTACCGACGCAGGGCTTCGCCTAAGCACCGTTACAGTATTATCGAGGTCGATTATAGTGGAGGGGGGCACCGCACACGGCTAAGAGATCAATGATCTAATGCTGTGTCTCTAGGGTGCCCCCTGCCCCTGTATATAAAGGAGCAAGGGGGGGGGCGGCCTAGGAGGAGGGTGCGCCAACAGAGGAGTCCTACTCCCACCGGGAGTAGGACTCCTCCTTTCCTTGTTGGAGTAGGAGTGAAGGAAAGAGGAGGAGAGGGAGAAGGAAAAGGGGGCTGCACCCCTTGTCCAATTCGGACCAGAGGGGGGCGCAGGCCTCCTTCCTTTTGGCCTATCTCCTCTATTCCTGTATGGCCTAATAAGGCCCATATACTCCCCAGCGAATTCCCGTAACTCTCCGGTACTCCGAAAAATACCCGAATCACTCGGAACCTTTCCGAAGTCCGAATATAGTCGTCCAATATATCGATCTTTACATCTCGACCATTTCGAGACTCCTCGTCATGTCCCTGATCTCATACGGGACTCCGAACTCCTTCGGTACATCAAAACATATAAACTCATAATATAACTGTCATCGTAGCGTTAAGCGTGCGGACACTACGGGTTCGAGAACTATGTAGACATGACCGAGACACGTCTCCGGTCAATAACCAATAGCGGAACCTGGATGCTCATATTGGCTCCTACATATTCTACGAAGATCATTATCGGTCAAACCGCATAACAACATACGTTGTTCCCTTTGTCATCGGTATGTTACTTGCCCGAGATTCGATCGTCGGTATCTCAATACCTAGTTCAATCTTGTTACCGGCAAGTCTCTTTACTCGTTCCGTAATACATCATTCCGCAACTAACTCATTAGTTACAATGCTTGCAAGGCTTATAGTGATGTGCTTACCGAGTGGGCCCAGAGATACCTCTCCGACAATTGGAGTGACAAATCCTAATCTCGAAATACGCCAACCCAACAAGTACCATCGGAGACACATGTAGAGCACCTTTATAATCACCCAGTTACGTTGTGACGTTTGGTGGCACACAAAGTGTTCCAGCGGTAAACGGGAGTTGCATAATCTCATAGTCATAGGAACATGTATACGTCATGAAGAAAGCAATAGCAACAAACTAAACGATCGTGTGCTAAGCTAACGGAATGGGTCAAGTCAATCACATCATTCTCCTAATGATGTGATACCGTTAATCAAATGACAACTCATGTCTATGGTTAGGAAACTTAACCATCTTTGATTCAACGAGATAGTCAAGTAGAGGCATACTAGTGACATACTGTTTGTCTATGTATTCACACATGTATTATGTTTCCGGTTAATACAATTCTAGCATGAATAATAAACATTTATCATGATATAAGGAAATAAATAATAACTTTATTATTGCCTCTAGGGCATATTTCCTTCAGTCTCCCACTTGTACTAGAGTTAATAATCTAGTTCACATCGCCATGTGATTTAACATCAATAGTTCACATCGTCATGTGACCATCACCCAAAGGGTTTACTAGAGTCAATAATCTAGTTCACATCGCTATGTGATTAATACCCAAAGAGTACTAAGGTGTGATCATGTTTTGCTTGTGAGGGAAATTTAGTCAACGGGTCTGCCACATTCAGATCCGTATGTATTTTGCAAATTTCTATGTCAACAATGCTCTGCACGGAGCTACTCTAGCTAATTGCTCCCACTTTCAATATGTATCCAGATTGAGACTTTGAGTCATCTGAATCAGTGTCAAAACTTGCATCGACGTAACCCTTTACGACGAACCTTTTGTCACATCCATAATCGAGAAACATATCCTTATTCCACTAAGGATAATTTTGACCAATGTCCAGTGATCTACTCCTAGATCACTATTGTACTCCTTTGCCAAACTCAGGGCAGGGTATACAATAGGTCTGGTACACAACATGGCATACTTTATAGAACCTATGGCTGAGGCATAGGGAATGACTTTCATTCTCTCTCTATCTTCTGTCGTGGTCGGGTTTTGAGTCTTACCCAACTTCACACCTTGTAACACAGGCAAGAACTCCTTCTTTGACTGTTCCATTTTGAACTACTTCAAAATCTTGTCAAGGTATGTACTCATTGAAAAACTTACCAAGCGTCTTGATCTATCTCTATAGATCTTGATGCTCAATATGTAAGCAGCTTCACCGAGGTCTTTCTTTAAAAACTCCTTTCAAACATTCCTTTATGCTTTGCAAAATAAATCTACATTATCTCCAATCAACAATATGTCATATACATATCTTTATCAGAAATGTTGTAGTGCTCCCACTCACTTTCTTGTAAATATAGGCTTCACCGCAAGTCTGTATAAAACTATATGCTTTGATCAACTTATCAAAGCGTATATTCCAACTCCGAGATGCTTGCACCAGTCCATAGATGGATCGCTGGAGCTTGCCTATTTTGTTAGCACCTTTAGTATTGACAAAACCTTCTGGTTGCATCATATACAACTCTTCTTTAATAAATCCATTAAGGAATGCAGTTGTTTTATCCATTTGCCAAATTTCATAAAATGCGGCAATTGCTAACATGATTCGGATAGACTTAAGCATAGATACGAGTGAGAAACTCTAATCGTAGTCAACACCTTGAACTTGTCGAAAGCCTTTTTGCGACAATTCTAGCTTTGTAGATAGTAACATTACTATCAGCTTCCGTCTTCCTCTTGAAGATCCATTTAATCTCAATGGCTCGCCGATCAATGGGCAAGTCAATCAAAGTCCATACTTTTTCTCATACATGGATCTCATCTCAGATTTCATGGCCTCAAGCCATTTCGCGGAATCTGGGCTCATCATCGCTTCCTCATAGTTCGTAGGCTCGTCATGGTCAAGTGACATGACCTCCAGAACAGGATTACCGTACCACTCTGGTGCGGATCTCACTCTTGTTTACCTACGAGGTTCGATAGTAACTTGATCTGAAGTTACATGATCATCATCATTAGCTTCCTCACTAATTGGTGTAGGAGTCACAGAAATAGATTTCCGTGATGAACTACTTTCCAATAAGGGAGCAGGTACAGTTACCTCATCAAGTTCTACTTTCCTCCCACTCACTTCTTTCGAGAGAAACTCCTTCTCTAGAAAGGATCCATTCTCAGCAATGAAAAACTTGCCTTTGGATATGTGATAGAAGGTGTACCCAACATTTTCTTTTGGGTATCCTATGAAGACGCACTTCTCCGATTTGGGTTTGAGCTTATAAGGTTGAAACTTTTCCACATAAGCATTGCAACCTCAAACTTTAAGAAACGACAACTTTGGTTTCTTGCCAAACCACAGTTCATACGGTGTCGCCTCAACGGATTTAGATGGTGCCCTTTTTAACGTGAATGCAGTTGTCTTTAATGCATAACCCAAAAAATATAGTGATTAATCGGTAAGAAACATCATAGATTGCACTATATCCAATAATAGTACGGTTATGACGTTCAGACACACCATTATGCTGTGGTGTTCCAGGTGGCATGATTTTGTGAAACTATTCCACATTGTTTTAATTGAAGACCAAACTCATAACTCAAATATTTGTCTCTGCGATTAGATCGTAGAAACTTTTTTTCTTGTCACGATGATTTTCCACTTCACTTTGAAGTTCTTTGAACTTTTCAAATGTTTCAGACTTATGTTTCATCAAGTAGATATACCCATATCTGCTCAAATCATCTGTGAAGGTCAGAAAATAACGATACCTTCCGCGAGCCTCAACACTTATCGGACTGCATACATCAGTATGTATTATTTCCAATATGTCAGTTGCTCGCTCCATTGTTCTGGAGAATGGAGTCTTAGTCATCTTGCCCATGAGGCATGGTTCGCAAGCATCAAAATGATTCATAATCAAGTGATTCCAAAAGCCCATCAGCATGGAGTTTCTTCATGCGCTTTACACCAATATGACCTAAACGGCAGTGCCACAAATAAGTTGCACTATCATTATTAACTTTCCATCTTTTGGCTTCAATATTATGAATATGTGTATCACTACCATCGAGATCCAACGAACCATTTTCATTGGGTGTAAGACCATAGAAGGTTTTATTCATGTAAACAGAAAAACAATTATTCTCTAACTTAAATGAATAACCGCTTTGCAATAAACATGATCAAATCATATTCATGCTCAACGCAAACACCAAATAACATTTATTTAGGTTTAACACTAATCCCGAAAGTATAGGGAGTGTGCGAGATGATCATATCAATCTTGGAACCACTTCCATCACACATCGTCACTTCACCCTTAACTAGTCTATGTTCATTCTGCAACTCCCGTTTCGAGTTACTACTCTTAGCAACTGAACCAGTATCAAATACCGAGGGGTTGCTATAAACACTAGTAAAGTGCACATCAATTACATGTATATCAAATATAGCATTGTTCACTTTGCCATCCTTCTTATCCATTAAATACTTGGGGCAGTTCCGCTTTTAGTGACCAGTCCCTTTGCAGTAGAAGCACTTAGTCTCAGGCTTAGGTCCAGACTTGGGCTTCTTCACTTGAGCAGCAACTTGCTTGCCGTTCTTCTTGAAGTTCCCTTTCTTTCCGTTTGCCCTTTCTTTGAAACTAGTGGTCTTGTTAATCATCAACACTTGATGCTCTTTCTTGATTTCTACCTTCATTGATTTCATCATCATGAAAAGCCCGGGAATCGTTTTCGTCATCCCTTGCATACTATAGTTCATCACGAAGTTCTACTAACTTGGTGATGGTGACTAGAGAATTCTGTCAATCACTATTTTATCTGGAAGATTAACTCCCACTTGATTCAAGCGATTGTAGTACCCAGACAATCTGAACACATGCTCACTGCTTGAGCTATTCTCCTCCATCTTTTAGCTATAGAACTTGTTGGAGACTTCATATCTCTCAACTCGGGTATTTTCTTGAAATATTAACTTCAACTCCTGGAACATCCATATGATCCATGACGTTCAAAACGTCTTTGAAGTCCCGATTCTAAGCTGTTAAGCATGGTGCACTAAACTATCAAGTAGTCATCATATTGAGCTAGCCAAACGTCCATGACGTCTGCATCTGCTCCTCCAATAGGTCTGTCACCCAGCGGTGCATCAAGAACATAATTCTTCTGTGCAGCAATGATGATAAACCTCAGATCACGGATCCAATCCGCATCATTGCTACTAACATCTTTCAACTTAGTTTTCTCTAGGAACATATCAAAAATAAAACAGGGGAGCTAAACGCGAGCTATTGATCTACAACATAGATATGCTAATACTACCAGGACTAAGTT
Organism: Triticum urartu; assembly: GCF_056163025.1. NCBI lineage: Eukaryota > Viridiplantae > Streptophyta > Magnoliopsida > Poales > Poaceae > Triticum > Triticum urartu. The sequence continues at coordinate 144,900,930 of NC_141877.1, read as the reverse complement.
CATGATAAATTTAAGTTTAATTAATCATATTACTTAAGAACTCCCACTTAGATAGACATCCCTCTAATCCTCTAAGTGATCACGTGATCCAAATCAACTAAACCATAAAGGATCATCACGTGAAATGAAGTAGCTTTCAATGGTGAACATCACTTATGTTGATCATATCTACTATATGATTCATGCTCGACCTTTCGGTCTCAGTGTTATGAGGCCATGTCTCCATATGCTAGGCTCATCAAGTTTAACCTGAGTATTCTGCGTGTGCAAAACTGGCTTGCACCCATTGTAGATGGACGTAGAGCTTATCACACCCGATCATCACGTGTTGTCTGGGCACGACGAACTTTGGCAACGGTGCATACTCAGGGAGAACACTTTTATCTTGAAATTTAGTGAAAGATCATCTTATAATGCTACCGTCGAACTAAGCATAATAAGATGCATAAAAGCGAAACATGACATGCAATCAAAATATGTGACATGATATGGCCATCATCATCTTGTGCCTTTGATCTCCATCTCCAAAGCATCGTCATGATTTCCATCGTCACCGGCATGACACCATGATCTCCATCATCTTGATCTATATCAATGTGTCGTCACATGGTCGTCCGCCAACTATTGCTCTTGCAACTATTGCTATCGCATAGCGATAAAGTAAAGAAATTATTTGGCTCTTGCATCTTATGCAATAAAGAAACAACCATAAGGCTTCTGCCAGTTGCCGATAACTTCAACAAAACATGATCATCTTATACAACAACTTATATCTCATCACGTCTTGACCATATCACATCACAACATGCCCTGCAAAAACAAGTTAGACGCCCTCTACTTTGTTGTTCCAAGTTTTACGTGGCTGCTACGGGCTGAGCAAGAACTGTTCTTACCTACGCATCAAAACCACAATGATAGTTTGTCAAGTTAGTGCTGTTTTAACCTTCTCAAGGACCGGGCGTAGCCACACTCGGTTCAACTAAAGTTGGAGAATCTGACACCCGCTAGTCACCTGTGTGCATAGCATGGCGGTAAAACCAGTCTCGCATAAGCGTACGCATAATGTCGGTCCGGGCCGCTTCATCCAACAATACCGCCGAACCAAAGTGTGACATGCTGGTAAGCAGTATGACATATATCGCCCACAACTCACTTGTGTTCTACTCGTGCATATTAGATCAACGCATAAAACCTGGCTCGGATACCACTGTTGGGGAACATAGTAATTTCAAAAAAAATCCTATGCACACGCAAGATCATGGTGATGCATAGCAACGATAGGGGAGAGTGTTGTCCACGTACCCTCGTAGACCGAAAGTGGAAGCATTAGCACAACGCGGTTGATGTAGTCGTACATATTCACGATCCGACCGATCAAGTACCGAACGCACGGCATCTCCGAGTTCTACACACGTTCAACTCGATGACGTCCCTCGAACTCCGATCCAGCCGACTGTTGAGGGAGAGTTTCGTCAGCACGACGGCGTGGTGACGATGATGATGTTCTACCGACGTAGGGCTTCGCCTAAGCACCTCTACGATATGTTCGAGGTGGATTATGGTGGAGGGGGGCACCGCACACGGCTAAGAGATCCAAGGGATCAATTGTTGTGTCTATGGGGTGCCCCTGCCCCCGTATATAAAGGAGCAAGGGGGGAGGAGGTCGGCCTAGGAGGAGGGCGTGCCAAGGGGGGAGTCCTACTCCCACCGTGAGTAGGACTCCTCCTTTCCTTGTTGGAGTAGGAGAGAAGGAAAGAGGAGGAGAGGAACAAGGAAAAGGGGGCTGCACCCCTTGTCCAATACGGACCAGAGGGGGGGGGGCGCCTCCTTCCTTTTGGACTCTCTCCTCTATTCCCGTATGGCCCAATAAGGCCCATATACTCCCCGGCGAATTCCCGTAACTCTCCAGTACTCCGAAAAATAGCCGAATCACTCGGAACCTTTCCGATGTCCAAATATAGTCGTCCAATATATCGATCTTTACGTCTCGACCATTTCGAGACTCCTCGTCATGTCCCCGATCTTATCCGGGACTCCGAACTCCTTTGGTACATCAAAACTCATAAACTCATAATATAACTGTCATCGAAACCTTAAGCGTGCGGACCCTACGGGTTCGAGAACAATGTAGACATGACGGAGACATGTCTCCGGTAAATAACCAATAGCGGAACCTGGATGCTCATATTGGCTCCCACATATTCTACGAAGATCTTTATCGGTCAGACCGCATAACAACATACGTTGTTCCCTTTGTCATCGGTATGTTACTTACCCGAGATTCGATCGTCGGTATCTCAATACCTAGTTCAATCTCGTTACCGGCAAGTCTGTTTACTCGTTCCGTAATACATCATCTCGCAACTAACTCATTAGTTGCAATGCTTGCAAGGCTTTAGGTGATGTGCATTACCGAGAGGGCCCAGAGATACCTCTCTGACAATTGGAGTGACAAATCCTAATCTCGAAATACGCCAACCCAACAAGTACCTTCGGAGACACATGTAGAGCACCTTTATAATCACCCAGTTACGTTGTGACGTTTGGTAGCACACAAATTGTTCCTCCGGTAAACGGGAGTTGCATAATCTCATAGTCATAGGAACATGTATAAGTTATGAAGAAAGCAATAGCAACAAACTAAACGATCAAGTGCTATGTAACATCCCAAATTTTCAATTTGGAATGTTATACATAGATCATCCATGCATATCATGATTTAGTGCATTTCCGTTCCGCAATCCTCGAAATCCGAAGCAACTCAAGGACCCACGGAGAGAGTTGGGGATTTTCCGGTTTTCATATTTGATTTTTATCAAATAATGAAACGAGGATTTTGATTTTTATAATTTTTCTCTCCGAAAAATATTTCATATAAAATCAAATGAGTGGAGATAATAGGACTTCTCCAAAAATAATTGAAAAATTGGAGGAAAAAATATTAAAATCATTTATTGGATTTTATTTGGTTTTATTCAGATTTTATTTGCATTAGAAAAATTGCACGTTTTCAAAATTGCATTTTAGGGTCGAGAAAATGTTCAACTCATCCTAAATATTTTATTTAGACGGTGAAAATTTGTTTTGGCATTTCTAGATTTTTATTTTAATTTCTAGGATTTTATTTTTGTCGGCGAAACTGTTTTTTTTAAAAAGGGGTTCCCGCGCCGACTGGGCCTAAGGCCCAGCCGTGCTAGGCCGCCGCAGCCGCCACCCCCGCGCGCGAGCGCCGCCGCCGCTGCCGACTCGGACAGAGTCCGAGCCGGACTCCGCGTCCGCCGCCGCGCCTTGCCCCCTACTCCAAGTCGCCCCCCTCCTATATATACGCGCCACCCCGCCCCCCCACCACACCGCGACCACCGCCCGCGCCGCCGCCGAGCCCGCCACCCGAGCCGCGCCGCCGCCTCCCGCCGCCGCCGAGCCCCCCCGCCGCCGCTGCAGCGCGCCGCCGCCGCCTGCCGCCCGCGCCGCCGCCGCACCCCGCCGCCCCGCCGCCCAAGCCCTCGCCGGAGCCCCTTGCCGGAGGTAGCCGCCGGTTCCAACCACCGGTTTTTCTAAAAAAACCGTTCGGTTTTTTCAAAACCCTAGTTTTCGTTTTTTTTAATAAATCGGTTTTTCTTCGGTTTATTTTTTTAGCGAGTGTTCGCCCATTCGTTCGTTTTAACGAACACGTTCTTCGTTTAGATCCAGTTAACGAACGTTCGTTTGTTAATCTGTTCGTCATTTTTCTTTTTCTCGGATTTATTCTTGATTTTTCTGATCGTGATTTCTGATCCGATCTTAATTTCTGTTTATCTTTTCGCTCGTTTATCGGAATCAGGCGATTCAAGCGCCTGGAGTTTCGTCTCGAAACCCTCTTTCCGGTTAACCAACTCAACCAAGTTTTTGTTACTGTAAAATTTGACCTAGTTTCAGATTAGTAAACGAAGCTTCTTTCTTTCGCCGTTTGACTTTCGTTGCTTCGTTTGATTTGATTCTTTTGCGTACCGGAGTTCTTAAGTTGAACTTTCTGGTCAACCTCTCTTATTTGAGTTTTGCTTGTGCATCGTTGATTGTTAATTATGTATATTATTGTTTGATTGCGATAGAATTCCCGGAGTGTGAAGCGTGTTACTACAAGTCTCTAGGATTCGCGGATCGTCAGCAAGGCAAGTAACACTTTGATCATATCCCATTATTACCCAGTTTTTATGCATTAGTTCCAATTCTCAAACATTGCATGATTAGGATGTCATTAACTTGTGGGTTGGGAAGTAGTTGCTGAGGTAGAACCTATTGCCATGTTATATTCAAACCCTTGGGAGTTACTTCTATGTATTGCTTATATTGCTATGCTATGCTCGTAGACGTGGTTTGGGTTTGAGTGAGATTCATGACAGTTGTGAGATTGCTAAATAATGGTTCAACTTACGGTGGCAACTTAATAAAACAACTGGGTGGAATGAGGCACCTGGGGAACCCAGTGTTGTCTATATTTTTTTTGGAAATCCCGGGGTACCCGTGTGATCTTCCTATGGACCGCCACCCAGGCTCAAAGGGAACTAGGATGATTCATGCTAGAAACTTCTGTGTGCAGCCACAAGCTATTATGGGCTCTAGCTTAGTTTAGTAAGTTACGTGAAGCTCTTGAAGAGGTAGATCAGCAGGTAGTGGGTTTTGTAGGTTTGGTATGGTCTACCCGGAGTAGAGAGTTAACGTTTCTGAAAGACCGTGTCTCAGTCATCCGTTTCTCAAACACCATGTAGTGCGAGAAATCCAACGGAGGCGATCGAGTCTTGTGGGGAAAAGTGCGCAAACCTCTGCAGAGTGTACAATCTAATCATGGTTAGCCGTGTCCCCGGTTATGGACAATTCTTGAGTATCTAGTACTTGGGTTATCACATGTATCTCACCATGTTTAATTAATACTGTTGGGTTGTTAATCACTTTAATTGGGATTGAGTTGGGGGTACCTTTTCAATGATGTTTCAACCACCATGATAGTTAAATAAAAATCTACTCCTTTGTTGTAGGGAAAAATTGGCTTTTCGCAAAAACTATAACCATAGAGCTTTCCACCAGCCATATATGCATGTAGTGATAGCATTATTCTGTTTCTGCTCTACTGTGTTATATTGCCAGCATATTCCATGTGCTGACCCGTTTTCGGGCTGCAACGTATTATGTTGCAGACTTTTCAGACGAGGAGTAAGGTTCATTAGGTCGTTGCCGTGCAGCTCAGCTATGCCGTTGGAGTTGATGGACTCACCCTATCTCCCAAGCCTTCCGCTGTTATCGCATTAGATGGCCTTAAGCCATATTAGTGTAATAAGTTCTCTTTGGAGACATTCGATGTAATAGTGTGTGATTTCTACTCTGTTATAAATCCTTCGAGTACTGTGTGTGTCAGCATTACCGATCAAGGGATGACACTGAAGCACAGAGACTTGACCATCTGAGGTCGGGTCGCTACATGCTAAGCTAATGGAATGGGTCAAGTCAATCACATCATTCTCCTAATGATGTTATCCCGTTAATCAAATGACAACTCGTGTCTATGGTTAGGAAACATAACCATCTTTGATCAACGAGCTAGTCAAGTAGAGGCATACTAGTGACACTCTGTTTGTCTATGTATTCACACATGTACTATGTTTCCGGTTAATACAATTCTAGCATGAATAATAAACATTTATCATGATATAGGGAAATAAATAATAACTTTATTATTGCCTCTAGGGCATATTTCCTTCAGTCTCCCACTTGCACTAGAGTCAATAATCTAGATTACCCAGTAATGATTCTAACACCCATGGAGCCTTGGTGCTAATCATGTTTTGCTCGTGGAAGAGGCTTAGTCAGCGGGTCTGCAACATTCAGATCCGTATGTATCTTGCAAATTTCTATGTCTCCCACTTGGACTAAATCCCGAATGGAATTGAAGCATCTCTTGATGTGCTTGGTTCTCTTGTGAAATCTGGATTCCTTTGCCAAGGCAATTGCACCAGTATTGTCACAAAAGATTTTCATTGGACCCGATGCACTAGGTATGACACCTAGATCGGATATGAACTCCTTCATCTAGACTCCTTCATTTGCTGCTTCCGAAGCAGCTATGTACTCCACTTCACATGTAGATCCCGCCACGACGCTTTGTTTAGAACTGCACCAAGTGACAGCTCCACCGTTCAATATAAACACGTATCTGGTTTGTGATTTAGAATCGTCCGGATCAGTGTCAAAGCTTGCATCAACGTAACCATTTACGATGAGCTCTTTGTCAGCTCCATATACGAGAAACATATGCTTAGTCCTTTTCAGGTACTTTAGGATGTTCTTGACTGCTGTCCAGTGATCCACTCCAGGATTACTTTGGTACCTCCCTGCTAGACTTATAGCAAGGCACACATCAGGTCTGGTACACAACATTGCATACATGATAGAGCCTATGGCTGAAGCATAGGGAACATCTTTCATTTTCTCTCTACCTTCTGCGGTGGTCGGACATTGAGTCTTACTCAACTTCACACCTTGTAACACAGACAAGAACCCTTTCTTTGCCTGATCCATTTTGAACTTCTTCAAAATTTTGTCAAGGTATGTGCTTTGTGAAAGTCCAATTAAGCGTCTTGATCTATCTCTATAGATCTTAATGCCTAATATGTAAGCAGCTTCACCGAGGTCTTTCATTGAAAAACTCTTATTCAAATATCCCTTTATGCTATCCAGAAATTCTATATCATTTCCAATCAATAATATGTCATCCACATATAATATCAGAAATGCTACAGAGCTCCCACTCACTTTCTTGTAAATACAGGCTTCTCCAAAAGTCTGTACAAAACCAAATGCTTTGATCACACTATCAAAGCATTTATTCCAACTCCGAGAGGCTTGCTGTAACGCCCCGAGACCGATGTGCCAGGTGTCGTCCAGTTATTCGTTGTTGTTGCTTTGTCATTGCTTGTGTGTCATGCATTGCATATCATGTCATCATGTGCATTTCATTTGCATACATGTTCGTCTCATGCATCCGAGCATTTTCCCCGTTGTCCGTTTTGCATTCCGGCGCTTCGTTCTCCTCCGGTGGTCATTTCTACCTTTCTTTCATGTGTGGGGATTAAACATTTCCGGATTGGACCGAGACTTGCCAAGCGGCCTTGGTTTACTACCGGTAGACCGCCTGTCAAGTTTCGTACCATTTGGACTTCGTTTGATGCTCCAACGGTTAACCGAGGGACCGAAAAGGCCTCATGTGTGTTGCAGCCCAACACCCTTCCAATTTGGCCCAAAACCCACCTAAACCTCCTCCATCATCTTGATTGTTCGATCACGATCGCGTGGCTGCAAACCGCACCTCATTTGGACTCTCCTAGCTCCCTCTACCTGTAAATATGTGATCCCCTCCGAAATATTCGCGGTACAAACCCTAGATCATACTCCCTCATCGCCGCCGGACATTTCTTCCCGCGCCGGACATGTCCACCCCGCCGCCACATCACTCCGGCCAATCGGGAGCCGCCACGTCACCTGCGCCGCCTCCCTCCCCCATTAGGGTGCCACCACCTCAGCCCCCAACCGCCCCGCGCCTGCCGCGGCCCGCCAGGCCCGCGTCCGGCCCGCGGACCCAGCACTGCGCCCGCCGCCCATCCGCGCGCCCCGCCGCCTGTGTTCGCCGGTGCCGCCCCGCTCACTTCGCCGCCGGCCGCCGCCTTGACTCGCCTGCGCCGCCGTGCTCCGCCGCCCGGCTCTCCTGCGAGCACGTCGCCACCGCAACGGCGCCCCTCGTCGCCCCGCTCCCGTGTCGCCGTGCTCCGGCCCCCTCACCTCCCTGCCGTTTGGAGCTCGCCGGAGACGAACTCCGGCTCATCCGGAGCTCGCCGGAGCCCCGACCCAGGTCGCCACCGTCGCCGGTGGACCTCGCAGCCGCGGGAGCTCCTTCCTCCCCTGCCGGATCTGACACCTAGGCCCTCCTCTCCGGCCTCCCTCCTCCTCTCCAGCCAAGTCCGGCGACTCTCCGACGAGATCCGGACCTGCCTCGACTTCCGTGCCAAAGTCAACCCTAGACCCGGAGGGTAAAATTTCACTAAGTCCCCGAAATTCCCAGATTCACATGCCCATGTTTATCATGTCATAACTTTGCACCCGTAGCTCCGATTCATGCATATAGCATATCAAATTGTTCGTCTAAGAGAGCACATCATTTCATCTCATTGCATCATTTTCTTTTGAGTTCATCTTGATGCCCGAAATTCTGTTGGAAGAATGCTATTTGAGTTTATTGTCAGATCTGCTGCTCCATTTAGATATTTGTCATTTTTGCCATGATTATTGTGTGCATGATATGCCCATGAGCTCTACATATGTTTTGTTATAGGTTTTGCCATCTTTTCAGTGGTGCCATCCATGTATTTTTGTGATGTGTGTGGTGACTAGCACAAGCTTGCAAAGTGGTGCACTTGTTAATGCTGATTTCAGGGACTTGGCATTCCACTAAGTCCTTGGTCTGTTTATCTCATGATGCCATATGTTCATGTTGTTTCCTAGTGATCCGTGCCTCTTTTGAGGATGATCAGTAAGGATAATTTGTTAATCTTGTAGTGCTCTATCCATAAATGTCTTTGTTTGCAATTATGGAGCACCCTAGCTTGAGTCAATCGATCTCTACTTTTGTCATTTCGTGAATCTGGGAAGATTGTCTACTTGTTAGCGATTTTGCCGATGTTGTTGTAGTTGATCCGTGCATGCCATGTTGTTGTTCTTGCCATTTCTAGCTTGTATTTTGTGTATTCTTGATGGGTGTATGCTTAGATTGTCATGACATTCTCTGTAGTGAGTGCATCGAGCTCGTAATCATGCCTACTTGATATCTGATTTTTGCATGCTCCAGTTTTCACTAAGTCTGTGATCTGATTATGTTTTTGCCATGTTCACATGCTTGCAATTGTATTTTCTGATCCATTTTGGCTCAAGGTCACTAAGGGACTTTTGTTAAGCTCTTTGAGTATCTCCATGCAATGCTTTACTTTGTCATGTTCAGGCCCTGTAGCATCTAGTTTTCATGCTCCAAAGAGTGATATCTGATCTGAAATTCCAGACAAGTGTTAAATTCACTAAGTCTGAAATCTGGTTACCGTTTGCATTTTTGCCATGCTTGTTTGAACCTGTTAATGGATGAATTGGCCGTAGCTCAGTGCTAGTATTTTGTTAAGCATCATGAATGGATTCCTACTATGCATTTTGATGCCATGTTTGGGTGCTGTAGCATGTTCATCTCATTGCATTTAGTTGGCTACTTGCTGTAAATCGCAGACCGGTGCCATATTTGAATTGCTTGCCATTTCCAAACCGTAACTCCGATTCCGGTGTTCTTTATATCGTTTTCAAGCGATTTCATCTCATCTTTGCAGTGGAACACTTGGATTTCCAAGTTGAGGCCAGGTTCATTCATCTCTTGTCAAATCATGCATATGCATCGCATACCGCATCTCGCATATCATACCATGTTCATGTGTGGTTTGTTTACTATGTTGTGTGCTTCTTTCCGGTGTTTGCTTCTTCGGGTTGGTTCTGGTAACGCCACGTTTGTGAGGACCCGCTTGACTACGTCCGTTTGTCTTCTTCATGGACTCGTTCTTCTTCCTTGCGGGATTTCAGGCAAGATGACCATACCCTCGAAATCACTTCTATCTTTGCTTGCTAGATGCTCGCTCTTTTGCTATGCCTATGCTGCGATACCTACCACTTGCTTATCATGCCTCCTATATTGTTGAACCAAGCCTCTAAGCCACCTTGGCCTAGCAAACCATTGTTTGGCTATGTTACCGCTTTGCTCAGCCCCTCTTATAGCGTTGTTAGTTGCAGGTGAAGATTGAAGTTTGTTCCTTGTTGGAACATGGAGATGTTGTTCCTTGTTGGAACATGTTTACTTGTTGGGATATCACAATATACCTTATTTAATTAATGCATCTATATACTTGGTAAAGGGTGGAAGGCTCGGCTTTATGCCTGGTGTTTTGTTCCACTCTTGCCGCCCTAGTTTCCGTCATATCGGTGTTATGTTCCCAGATTTTGCGTTCCTTACGCGGTTGGGTAATAATGGGAACCCCTTGACAGTTCGCCTTGAATAAAACTTCTCCAGCAATGCCCAACATTGGTTTTACCATTCGCCACCTAGCCTTTTTCTTTCCCTTGGGTCGGCCAGCCCAAGGGTCATCATTATTTTACCCCCCCTGGGCCAGTGCTCCTCTGAGTGTTGGTCCAAACTAGAGTCCTGAGCAGCGCCCCCTCGGGGAAACTCGAGGTTTGGTTTTAGTTGTATGGAGCGCTCATCTGAGTGTGCCCTGAGAATGAGATATGTGCAGCTCCTATCAGGATTTGTCGGCACATTCGGGCGGTGTTGCTGGATTTGTTTTAACTTGTCGAAGTGTCTTGTAGAACTGGGACACCGAGCCTGATCGGAATGTCTCGGGAGAAGGTCTATTCCTTCGTTGACCGTGAGAGCTTGTCATGGGCTAAGTTGGGACCCCCTGCAGGGATTTGAACTTTCAAAAGCCGTGCCCGCGGTTATGGGCAGATGGGAATTTGTTAACGTCCGGTTGTAGAAAACCTAAAGTTGACCTTATTTAAAATGCATCAACCGCGTGTGTAACCATGATGGTCTCTTTCCGGCGGAGTCCGGGAAGTGAACACGGTGTTGGAGTTATGTTTGACGTAGGTTGCTTTAGGATCACTTCTTGATCATAGTTGTTCGACCATGCTTTGCCTTCTCTTCTCGCTCTCTTTTGCGAACAAGTCAGCCACCATATATGCTAGTCGCTTGCTGCAGCTCCACATATTTACCTTGCCTTACCTATAAGCTTAAATAGTCTTGATTGCGAGGGTGCGAGATTGCTGAGTCCCCATGGCTCATAGATACTTCCAAAACCAGTTTGCAGGTGTCGTTGAACCGAGAAGGTGACGCAACCAAGCTCAGGAGGATCTCGATGAAGATCTTGTCCTTTGTGTTGTTTCGTTCTAGTTGATCAGTAGTGGAGCCCAGCTGGGGTCGATCGGGGACCTTGTCGCATTTGGGGTTCTTCTTTTCTTTTGGTACCGTAGTCGGACCTTGATTGAATCTGGTTGATGTAATGTTTTATTCATGTAATTGTGTGAAGTGGCGATTGTAAGCCAACTATGTATCTTTTTCCCTTATGTATTACATGGGTTGTGTGAAGATTACCTCACTTGCGACATTGCTTTCAATGCAGTTATGCCTCTAAGTCGTGCTTCGACACGTGGGAGATATAGCCGCATCGAGGGCGTTACACTTGCACCAGTCCATAAATGGATCGCTGGAGCTTGCACACTTTGTTAGCTCCCTTTGGATCGACAAAACCTTCTGGCTGCATCATATACAACTCTTCTTCCAGAAATCCATTCAGGAATGCAGTTTTAACATCCATTTGCCAAATTTCATAATCATAAAATGCGGTAATTGCTAACATGATTCGAACAGACTTAAGCATCACTACGAGTGAGAAGGTCTCATCGTAGTCAATCCCTTGAACTTGTCAAAAACCTTTTGCAACAAGTTGAGCTTTGTAGACAGTAACATTACTGTCAGCGTTAGTGTTCTTCTTGAAGATCCATTTATTCTCAATTGCTTGCCGATCAATGGGCAAGTCAACCAAAGTCCACACTTTGTTCTCATACATGGATCCCATCTCAGATTTCATGGCTTCTAGCCATTTTGAGGAATCTGGGCTCACCATCGCTTCTTCATAGTTCGTAGGTTCGTCATGATCTAGTAGCATGACTTCCAGAACAGGATTATCGTACCACTCTGGTGCGGATCTTATTCTGGTTGATCTACGAGGTTCGGTAATAACTTGATCTGAAGTTTCATGATCATTATCATTAGCTTCCTCACTAATTGGTGTAGGTGTCATAGAAACCAGTTTCTGTGATGTACTACTTTCCAATAAGGGAGCAGGTACAGTTAACTCATCAAGTTCTACTTTCCTCCCACTCACTTCTTTCGAGAGAAACTCCTTCTCTAGAAAGGATCCATTCTTAGCAACGGAAGTCTTGTCTTCGGATCTGTGATAGAAGGTGTACCCAACAGTTTCCTTTGGGTATCCTATGAAGACACATTTCTCTGATTTGGGTTAGAGCTTATCAGGTTGAAGCTTTTTCACATAAGCATCGCAGCCCCAACCTTTCAGAAACGACAACTTTGGTTTCTTGCCAAACCATAGTTCATAAGGCGTCGTCTCAACGGATTTCGATGGTGCCCTATTTAACGTGAATGCAGCCGTCTCTAAAGCATAATCCCAAAACGATAGCGGTAAATCTGTAAGAGACATCATAGATCGCACCATATCTAGTAAAGTATGATTATGACGTTCGAACACACCATTACGCTGTGGTGTTCCGGGTGGCGTGAGTTGCGAAACTATTCCGCATTGTTTCAAATGTAGACCAAACTCGTAACTCAAATATTCTCCTCCACGATCAGATCGTAGAAACTTTATTTTCTTATTACAATGATTTTCAACTTCACTCTAAAATTCTTTGAACTTTTCAAATGTTTCAGACTTATGTTTCATTAAGTAGATATACCCATATCTGCTTAAATCATCTGTGAAGGTGAGAAAATAATGATATCCGCCACGAGCCTCAATATTTATCGGACCACATACATCTGTATATATGATTTCCAACAAATCTGTTGCTCTCTCCATAGTACCGGAGAACGGCATTTTGGTCATCTTGCCCATGAGGCACGGTTCGCAAGTACCAAGTGATTCATAATCAAGTGATTCCAAAAGTCCATCAGTATGGAGTTTCTTCATGCGCTTTACACCGATATGACCTAAACGGCAGTGCCACAAATAAGTTGCACTATCATTATCAACTCTGCATATTTTGGTTTCAACATTATGAATATGTGTATCACTACTCTCGAGATTCATCAAAAATAGACCACTCTTCAAGGGTGCATGACCATAAAAGATATTACTCATATAAATAGAACAACCACTATTCTCTGATTTAAATGAATAACCGTCTCGCATCAAACAAGATCCAGATATAATGTTCATGCTCAACACTGGCACCAAATAACAATTATTTAGGTCTAAAACTAATCCCTGAAGGTAGATGTAGAGGTAGCATGCCGACCGCGATCACATCGACTTTGGAACCATTTCCCACGCGCATCGTCACCTCGTCCTGTGCCAGTGTTCGCTTAATCCGTAGTCCCTGTTTCGAGTTGCAAATGTTAGCAACAGAACCAGTATCAAATACCCAGGTGCTACTGCGAGCTCTAGTAAGGTACACATCAATAACATGTATATCACATATACCTTTGTTCACCTTGCCATCCTTCTTATCCACCAAATACTTGGGGCAGTTCCGCTTCCAGTGTCCAGTCTGCTTGCAGTAGAAGCACTCAGTTTCAGGCTTAGGTCCAGATTTGGGTTTCTTCTCCTGAGTAGTAACTTGCTTACTGTTCTTCTTGAAGTTCCCCTTCTTCTTCCCTTTGCCCTTTTTCTTGAAACTGGCGGTCTTGTTGACCATCAACACTTGATGCTCCTTCTTGATTTCTACCTCCGCAGCCTTTAGCATTGCGAAGAGCTCGGGAATTGTCTTATCCATCCCTTGCATGTTATAGTTCATCACGAAGCTCTTGTAGCTTGGTGGCAGTGATTGAAGAACTCTATCAATGACACTATAAACAGGAAGATTAACTCCTAGTTGAGTCAAGTGATTATGATACCCAGACATTTTGAGTATATGTTCACTGACAGAACTATTCCCCTCCATCTTGCAGCTATAGAATTTATTGGAGACTTCATATCTCTCAATCCAGGCATTTGCTTGAAATATTAACTTCAACTCCTGGAACATATCATATGCTCCATGACGTTCAAAACATCGTTGAAGTCCCGATTCTAAGCCGTAAAGCATGGCACACTGAACTATCGAGTAGTCATCATCTTTGCTCTGCCAGACATTCATAACATCTGGTGTTACTCCAGCAGCAGGCCTGGCACCTAGCGGTGCTTCCAGGATGTAATTCTTCTGTGCAGCAATGAGGATAATCCTCAAGTTACGGACCCAGTCCGTGTAATTGCTACCATCATCTTTCAACTTTGCTTTCTCAAGGAATGCATTAAAATTCAACGGAACAACAACACGGGCCATCTATCTACAATCAAACATAGACAAGCAAGATACTATCAGGTACTAAGTTCATGATAAATTTAAGTTCAATTAATCATATTACTTAAGAACTCCCACTTAGAAAGACATCCCTCTAATCTTCTAATTGATCACGTGATCCAAATCAACTAAACCATAACTGATCATCACATGAAATGGAGTAGCTTTCAATGGTGAACATCAATATGTTGATCATATCTACTATATGATTCACGCTTGACCTTTCGGTCTCAGTGTTCCGAGGCCATATATGGATATGCTAGGCTCGTCAAGTTTAACCTGAGTATTCTGCGTGTGCAAAACTGGCTTGCACCCATTGTAAATGGACGTAGAGCTTATCACACCCGATCATCACGTGGTGTCTGGGCACGACGAACTTTGGCAACGGTGCATACTCGGGGAGAACACTTTTATCTTGAAATTTAGTGAGAGATCATCTTATAATGCTACCGTCAATCAAAGCAAGATAAGATGCATAAAAGATAAACATCACACGCAATCAATATAAGTGATATGATATGGCCATCATCATCTTGTGCTTGTGATATCCATCTCCGAAGCACCGTCATGATCACCATCATCACTGACGCGACACCTTGATCACCATTGTAGCATCGTTGTCGTCTCGCCAATCTTATGCTTCCACGACTATCGCTACCGCTTAGTGATAAAGTAAAGCATTACAGCGCAATTGCATTGCATACAATAAAGAGACAACCATATGGCTCCTACCAGTTGCCGATAACTCGGTTACAAAACATGATCATCTCATACAATAAAATTTAACATCATGTCTTGACCATATCACATCACAACATGCCCTGCAAAAACAAGTTAGACGTCCTCTACTTTGTTGTTGCAAGTTTTACGTGGCTGCTACGGGCTTAGCAAGAACCGTTCTTACCTACGCATCAAAACCACAACGATAGTTTGTCAAGTTGGTGCTGTTTTAACCTTCGCAAGGATCGGGCGTAGCCACACTTGGTTCAACTAAAGTTGGAGAAACTGACACCCGCCAGCCACCTGTCTGCATAGCACGTCGGTAGAACCAGTCTCGCGTAAGCGTACGCGTAATCTCGGTCCGGGCCGCTTCATCCAACAATACCGCCGAACCAAAGTATGACATGCTGGTAAGCAGTATGACTTATATCACCCACAACTCACTTCAGTTCTACTCGTGCACAACATCAACGCATAAAACCTAGGCTCGGATGCCACTGTTGGGGAACGTAGTAATTTCAAAAAATTTCCTACGCACACGCAAGATCATGGTGATGCATAGCAATGAGAGGGGAGAGTGTTATCCACGTACCCTCATAGACCGAAAGCGGAAGCGTTAGCACAACACGGTTGATGTAGTCGTACGTCTTCACGATCCGACCGATCCAAGTACCGAACACACGACACCTCCAAGTTCAGCACACGTTCAGCTCGATGACGCCCCGCGAACTCCGATCCAGCAGAGCTTCACGGGAGAGTTCCGTCAGCACGATGGCGTGGTGACAGTGATGATGTTGCTACCGACGCAGGGCTTCGCCTAAGCACCGCTACGATATGACCGGGGAAGAATATGGTGGAGGGGGCACCGCACACGGCTGGGAGAGATCAACAGATCAACTTGTGTGTCTAGAGGTGCCCCCTACCCCTGTATATAAAGGAGCAAGGGGGGAGGCCGGCCGACCCTTTATGGGCGTGCCAGGAGGAGGAGTCCTGCTCCTAGTAGGAGTAGGACTTCCCTTTCCTACTCCTACTAGGAGGAGGAAAGGAAGGAGGAGAAGGAGAAGGAAGGAGAAGGAGGAAAAGGAGGAAAGGGGGGCCGCCCCCCTAGTCCAATTCGGTTTGGGCTAGGGGGGCGCGCGCCCTGCCTCCTCTCTTCCACCACTTGTCCCATGAGGCCCATTACTTCTTCCTCGTATTCCTGTAACTCCCCGGTACCCCCGAAAATACCCGAATCACTCGGAACCTTTCCGATGTCCGAATATAGTCGTCCAATATATCGATCTTTACGTCTCGACCATTTCGAGACTCCTCGTCATGTCCCTGATCTCATCCGGGACTCTGAACTACCTTCGGTACATCAAATCACATAAACTCATAATACAATCGTCACCAAAACTTTAAGCGTGCGGACCCTACAGGTTCGAGAACTATGTAGACATGACCGAGACATGTCTCCGGTCAATAACCAATAGCGGAACCTGGATGCTCATATTGGCTCCCACATATTCTACGGAGATCTTTATCGGTCAGACCACATAACAACATACGTTGTTCCCTTTGTCATCGGTATGTTACTTGCCCGAGATTCGATCGTCGGTATCTCAATACCTAGTTCAATCTCGTTACCGGCAAGTGTCTTTACTCGTTCCGTAATACATCATCGCAAGTCTTTAGGTGATGTGCATTATCGAGAGGGCCTAGAGATACCTCTCCGAAAATCGGAGTGACAAATCCTAATCTCGAAATACGCCAACCCAACAAGTACCTTCGGAGACACCTGTAGAGCACCTAATAAACGTATAGATCAAGACGCTTGATAAGTTTTTCAACTGCGTATATTCCAACTATAAATTCAACCGTGTTCATAGATGCTTGATCCATTAGATATTGAGCACCTAATAAACGTATAGATCAAGACGCTTGATAAATTCACCGCAAGTATGTATAAAACTATATGCTTTGATAAACTTATCAAAGCGTATATTCCAACTCTGAGATGCTTGCACCAGTCCATAGATGGATCGCTGGAGCTTGCATATTTTGTTAGTACCTTTAGGATCGACAAAACCTTCTGGTTGCATCATATACAACTCTTCTTTAATAAATGCTATTAAGGAATGCAGTTTTGTTTATCCATTTGCCAGATTTCATAAAATGCGGCAATAGCTAACATGATTCGGACAGACTTAAGCATAGACACGAGTGAGAAATTCTCATCGTGGTCAACACCCTGAACTTGTCGAAAACCTTTTTGCGACAATTCTAGCTTTGTAGATAGTAACACTACTATCAACGTCCATCTTCCTCTTGAAGATCCATTTAATCTCAATGGCTCGCCGATCTTTGGGCAAGTCAATCAAAGTCCATACTTTGTTCTTATACATGGATCTCATCTCAGATTTCCTGGCCTCAAGCCATTTCGCGGAATCTGGGCTCATCATCGCTTCCTCACAGTTCATAGGTTCATCATGATCTAGTAGCATGACTTCCAGAACAGGATTACCATACCACGCTGGTGCGGATCTTACTCTGGTTGATCTGCGAGGTTCGGTAGTAACTTGATCTGAAATTTCATGATCATTATCATTAGCTTCCTCACTAATTGGTATAGGTGTCACAGAAACCGGTTTCTGTGATGTACTACTTTTCAATAAGGGAGCAGATACATTTACCTCATCAAGTTCTACTTTCCTCCCACTCACTTCTTTCGAGAGAAACTCCTTCTCTAGAAAGGATCCATTATCAGCAATGAATATCTTGCCTTTGGATCTGTGATAGAAGGTGTACCCAACATTTTCTTTTGGGTATCCTATGAAGATTTACTTCTCCGATTTGGGTTCGAGCTTATCATGTTGAAACTTTTTCACATAAGCATCGCAGTCCCAAACTTTAAGAAACGACAGCTTAGGTTTCTCGCCAAACCACAGTTCATACAGTGTCGTCTCAACGGATTTAGATGGTGCCCTATTTAACGTGAATGTAGCTGTCTCTAATGCATAACCCCAAAACGACAGTGGTAATCGGTAAGAGACATCATAGATCGCACCATATCTAATAAAGCACGGTTATGACGTTCGGACACACCATTACACTGTGGTGTTCCAGGTGGCGTGAGTAGTGAAACTATTTCACATTGTTTTAACTGAAGGCCAAACTCGTAACTCAAATATTTTACTTCTGCGATCATATCGTAGAAACTTTTATTTTTGTTACAATGATTCTCCACTTCACTCTAAAATTCTTTGAACTTTTCAAATATTTCAGACTTGTATTTCATCAAGTAGATATACTCATATCTGCTCAAATCATCTGTGAAGATCAGAAAATAATGATACCTGCCGCGATCCTCAATATTCATCGGACCACATACATCAGTATGTATGATTTCCAACAAATCTGTTGCTCGCTCCATTGTTCCGGAGAACGGAGTCTTAGTCATCTTGCCCATGAGGCATGGTTCGCAAGCATCAACTGATTCATAATCAAGTGATTCCAAAAGCCCATCAGCATGGATTTTCTTCATGCGCTTTACACCAATATGACCTAAACGACAGTGCCACAAATAATTTGCACTATCATTATTAACTTTGCATCTTTTGGCTTCAATATTATGAATATGTGTATCACCACGATCGAGATCCAACAAACTATTTTCATTGGGTGTATGACCATAGAAGGTTTTACTCATGTAAACAGAACAACAATTATTCTCTAACTTACATGAATAATCGTATTGCAATAAACATGATCCAATCATATTTATGCTCAACACAAACACTAAATAACTTTTATTTTAGGTCTAACACTAATCCCAAAAGTATAGGGAGTGTGCGATGATGATCATATCAATCTTGGAACCATTTCCAATACACATCGTCACTTCACCCTTAACTAGTCTCCGTTCATTCTGCAACTCCCATTTCGAGTTACTATTCTTAGCAACTGAACTAGTATCAAATACTGAGGGGTTGCTATAAACACTAGTAAAGTACACATTAATAACATGTATATCAAATATACCTATGTTCACTTTGCCATCCTTCTTATCCGCCAATTACTTGGGGTAGTTCCGCTTCTAGTGACCAGTCCCTTTGCAGTAGAAGCACTCAGTTTCAGGCTTAGGTTCAGACTTGGGTTTTTTCACGTGAGCAACAACTTGCTTGCCGTTCTTCTTGAAGTTCCCCTTTCTTCCCTTTGTCCCTTTACTTGAAACTAGTGGTTTTGTTTACCATCAACACTTGATGCTTTTCTTGATTTCTACCTTCGTCGATTTCAGCATCATGAAGAGCTTGGGAATCGTTTTCGTTATCCCTTGCATATTATAGTTCATCACCAAGTTGTAGTAACTTGGTGATGGTGACTAGAGAATTCTATCAATCACTATTCTATCTGGAAGATTAACTCCCACTTGATTCAAGCGATTGTAGTACCCAGACAATCTGAGCACATGCTCACTGCTTGAGCTATTCTCCTCCATCTTTTAGCTATAGAACTTGTTGGAGACTTCATATCTCTCAACTCGGGTATTTTCTTGAAATATTAACTTCAATTCCTGGAACATCTCATATGATCCATGACGTTCAGAACGTCTTTGAAGTCCCGATTCTAAGCTGTTAAGCATGGTGCACTAAACTATCAAGTAGTCATCATATTGAGCTAGCCAAATGTTCATAATGTCTGCATCTGCTCCTGCATAGGTCAGTCACCTAGCGGTGCATCAAGGACATAATTCTTCTGTGCAGCAATGAGGATAATCCTCAGATGCCGGATCCAATCCGCATCATTGCTACTAACATTTTTCAACTTAGTTTTCTATAGGAACATATAAAAATTAAACGGGGAGCAACATCGCGAGCTATTGATCTACAACATAGATATGCTAATACTACCAGGACTAAGTTCATGATAAATTAAAGTTCAATTAATCATATTACTTAAGAACTCCCAGTTAGAAAGACATCCCTCTAATCTTCTAAATGATCACATGATCCAAATCAACTAAACCATAACCGATCATCACGTGAAATGGAGTAGCTTTCAATGGTGAACATCAATATGTTGATCATATCTACTCTATGATTCACGCTCGACCTTTCGGTCTCAGTGTTCCGAGGCCATATCTGCATATGCTAGGCTCATCAAGTTTAACCTGAGTATTCTGCATGTGCAAAGCTGGCTTGCACCCGTTGTAGATGGACGTAGAGCTTATCACACCTGATCATCACGTGGTGTCTGGGCACGACGAACTTTGGCAACGGTGCATACTCAGGGAGAACACTTTTATTTTGAAATTTAGTGAGAGATCATCTTATAATACTACCATCAATCAAAGCAAGATAAGATACATAAAAGATAAACATCGCATGCAATCAATATAAGTGATATGATATGTCCATCATCATCTTGTGCTTGTGATTTCCATCTCTGAAGCACCTTCATGATCACCATCATCACCGGCGCGACACCTTGATCTCCATCATAGCATCGTTGCTGTCTCGCCAATCTTATGCTTCCATGACTATCGCTACCGCTTAGTGATAAAGTAAAGCATTACAGGGCGATTGCATTGTATACAATAAAGCGAAAACCATATCTTGACCATATCACATCACAACTTGCCCTGCAAAAACAAGTTAGACGTCCTCTACTTTGTTGTTGCAAGTTTTACGTGGCTGCTACGGGCTTAGCAAGAACCGTTCTTACCTACGCATCAAAACCACAATGATAGTTTGTCAAGTTGATGCTGTTTTAACCTTCGCAAGGACCGGGCGTAGCCACACTTGGTTCAACTAAAGTTGGAGAAACTGACACCTGCCAGCCACCTGTGTGCAAAGCACGTCGGTAGAACCAGTCTCGCATAAGCGTACGCGTAATGTCGGTCCGGGCCGCTTCATCCAACAATACCGCCGAACCAAAGTATGACATGCTGGTAAGCAGTATGACTTATATCGCCCACAACTCACTTGTATTCTACTCGTGCATATAACATCAACGCATAAAACCTCGCTCGGATGCCACTGTTGGGGAACGTAGTAATTTCAAAAAAATTCCTACGCACACGCAAGATCATGGTGATGCATATCAACGAGAGGGGAGAGTGTTGTCCACGTACCCTCGTAGACCAAAAGCGGAAGTGTTAGCACAACGCGGTTGATGTAGTCGTACGTCTTCATGATCCGACCGATCAAGTACCGAACGTACGACACCTCCGAGTTCAGCACACGTTCAACTCGATGACGTCCCTCGAAATCCAATCTAGCCGAGTGTTGAGGGAGAGTTTCGTCAGCACGACGGTGTGGTGATGATGTTGATGTTCAACCGACGCAGGACTTCGCCTAAGCACCGCTACAGTATTATCGAGGTGGACTATAGTGGAGGGGGGCACCGCACACGACTAAGAGATCAATGATCTAATGTTGTGTCTCTAGGGTGCCCCGTGCCCCTATATATAAAGGAGCAAGGGGGGAGGCGGCCGGCCTAGGATGAGGGCGCGCCAAGGGGGGAGTCCTACTCCCACCGGGAGTAGGACTCCTCCTTTCCTTATTGGAGTAGGAGTGAAGGAAAGAGGAGGAGAGGGAGAAGGAAAACGGGGCTGCACCCCTTGTCCAATTCGGACCAGAGGGGGGGCGCAGGCCTCCTTCCTTTTGGCCTATCTCCTCTATTCCCGTATGGCCTAATAAGGCCCATATACTCCTCGACGAATTCCCGTAACTCTCTGGTACTCCGAAAAATACCCGAATCACTCGGAACCTTTACGAAGTGCGAATATAGTCGTCCAATATATCGATCTTTACGTCTCGACCATTTCGAGACACCTCGTCATGGCCCCGATCTCATACGGGACTCCGAACTCCTTTGGTACATCAAAACATATAAACTCATAATATAACTATCATCGTAGCGTTAAGCGCGCGGACCCTATGGGTTCAAGAACTATGTAGACATGACCGAGACACGTCTCCGGTGAATAAACAATAGCGGAACCTGGATGCTCATATTGGCTCCTACATATTCTACGAAGATCTTTATCGGTCAAACCGCATAACAACATACGTTGTTCCCTTTGTCATCGGTATGTTACTTGCCCGAGATTCGATCGTCGGTATCTCAATACCTAGTTCAATCTTGTTACCGGCAAGTCTCTTTACTCGTTTCGTAATACATCATTCCACAACTAACTCATTAGTTGCAATGCTTGCAAGGCTTATAGTGATTTGCATTACCGAGTGGGCCCAGAGATACCTCTCCGACAATCGGAGTGACAAATCCTAACCTCGAAATACGCCAACCCAACAAGTACCTTCGGAGACACCTGTAGAGCACCTTTATAATCACCTAGTTACGTTGTGACGTTTGGTGGCACACAAAGTGTTCCTCCGGTAAACGGGAGTTGCATAATCTCATAGTCACAGGAACATGTATAAGTCATGAAGAAAGCAATAGCAACAAATTAAACGATCGTGTGCTAAGCTAACGGAATGGGTCAAGTCAATCACATCATTCTCCTAATGATATGATCTCGTTAATCAAATGACAACTCATGTCTATGGTTAGGAAACTTAACCATCTTTGATTCAACGAGCTAGTCAAGTAGAGGCATACTAGTGACATACTGTTTGTCTATGTATTCACACATGTATTATGTTTCCGGTGAATACAATTCTAGCATGAATAATGAACATTTATCATGATATAAGGAAATAAATAATAACTTTATTATTGCCTCTAGGGCATATTTCCTTCAGACGATTCTCGGCAAGATCCTTGCCAAGGAAGGCCACCAGACCCCCGGCAAGATCCTTGCCGGGGACGATAACACGCCACGGCGAGACCCTTGCCGGGCCACCCGGCAAGGCCCTAGCCATAGACGCCGGCAAGGCCACCGCCAAGCCCACGTCAATCAAGCTTCCACCGCCGTTCTCATGCAGCTGCCAGCCCAACCAGCTGGGCGGGCACCTGCGTGGCAACATGCACCTTGTTCTGTAATACGAGGGATAACCTCGTGCCACTATAGACCTTTTCCACCTCCCGTGGCCACTGTGGCAACCCCTTTTTCCTATAAAAGGAGGCCCGAGGCGACGAGGGGAGGGATTCGGCTCTTTGGAACCACACGCTGACCACAGCTAGTTCGAGATCTCAAGAACTATCAGAAATACACCCACCAAAGCAGGACTAGGGTTTTACGCATCCTCGCGGCCCGAACCTGGGTAAACGATCCTTGTTCTGTCTACTAGCCCTGCTCTCCTCGCAACCCTGCGCCCCGGCAACCGTAGTAGGGATTCTTGTGATCCCATAGGTGTCGTTCCACACCGACAAGGCCCAAAGACGTTGGGCTTAACTGTTGCAACCTTTATCACGGGCCGTTAGTGGGCCCGATGTCCCGTCGGACCATATATGGCCCATGGGCAGCACGGGCCATTCCCAGGCCGAAAGTCACACTGGGCTGAAATGGGCCCATGTCTACATCGGGCCTCTAATAGGCCGAAATTCACTGGGCTGTAATTGGGCCCAAATATTCGGCGAACAATTAACGGGCCTAATCTGGCTTAGGGCCATAAATGGGCCTTTATTAAGCAGACCGTTATTGGGCTGGCCCACTAGTACCTGAGTAAGTACTACGGGCCTTTGACTATGCCGGCCTTTTTAACCTATATGGGCCTCTGTTGGGCCCAGCCACGTGTCGACGTATCATAGGCATGTCTCCTCCAATCGACGAGCGACATCTGGCCCACTAACAAGCTGACAGGTGTTCCCTCCGGCCAATCAGAATTTTACACATGGAAATTTCCCATTGGTCCCGGCTATTAACGGGTTATCGGATCCAAAACCGGACCCGATAGCTTAACGACGTTCCGTTACGGTGGATGCCACGTGTCGATCACCCTTGACGAAATCATTTCTGTGATGCATGATTTATCGTCATGGAAGTGGACACTTCCGTGATGATAATTTTGGTAATGTCATGGAACACTTCTACGACAACACAGGTATGACTATCTTGATTCTGTCATAAAATCGTCATGGATGTACATGCATGACAAAAAACATGACCTACTGTGACAAAAACGTATCATCACGGAAGTGTATTTTTTTGTAGTGCAACAAAGGGGGTGATGGAGTTTAACTGCATCAAGCCAGCTTTGACTCTGTGGCTATCCTATACTACGACTACGAGTAACTCTTTGAGGTGAGAAAGCGCACACGAGTCCACTAATCACCACAACAATACACTACTATGGATACTCTTTAGTCTCCCTACAGAAGTGCCATCCTTAGCACTCACGCTTATCTTGCGTGTTTTAGAGTATCCACTTTAAGTTGTCTATGACCATATAAGTCACCAAGTAGTCCATATCTGCGGACGCGGCTATTCGAATAGATCATTACCCTGTAGGGGTGTACTTCATCACACATGCTTCCACCACTTAGCGTCTGCACACGACATGTGCTCGGCAGATTTCAAGAGAAATTAAGCCGATGTGGGAGTAGACAACGACCTGACTAACCACACAAGACTCTAGTTCAGGTTTATCGCCTATTTGAGAACTGACCCATAATGGAGTCCGGCCAAGGTTTCCATCATGGCCTCAAATGATGTGTACATGGTTCCCAAGTCCACCTCGTCGGATGGTTCTACGCTTGGTACACCCTGTTGATACGTCTCCAACGTATCTATAATTTTTGATTGTTCCATGCTATTATATTATCTGTTTTGGATGTTTTGTATGCATTAATATGCTATTTTATATGATTTTTGGGACTAACCTATTAACCTAGAGCCTAGTGGCAGTTTCTATTTTTTTCCTTGTTTTGGAGTTTCACAAAAAAGGAATACCAAACGGAGTCCAAACGGAATAAAACTTTCGCGGTGATTTTCCTTGGACTAGAAGACATGCAGAGGGCTTGGAGTGCACATCAGGAAAGCCACGAGGCGGCCACAAGTTCGGAGGGCGCGCCCCCCACCCTTGTGAGCCCCTCGTGACTCTACCGACCTATTTCTTGCGCCTATATATTCTCAAATATCCCAAAACCTACCTGGAGAGCGACAAAACCACTTTTCCACTGCCGCAACCTTCTGTACCCGTGAGATCCCATCTAGGGGCCTTTTTCGGCATCCTGCCAGAGGGGGATTCGATCATGGAGGGCTTCTACATCAACACCATTGCCTCTTCGATGAAGCGTGAGTAGTTTACCACAGACCTACGGGTCCCTAGCTAGTAGCTAGATGGCTTCTTCTCTCTCTTTGATTCTCAATACAAAGTTCTCCTCGATGTTCTGGGAGATCTATTCGATGTAATACTTTTTTGCGGTGTGTTTGCTGAGATCTGATGGATTGTGGATTTATGATCAACTTATCTATGAATATTATTTGAATCTTCTCTGAATTCTTATATGCATGATTTGATATCTTTGCAAGTCTCTTCGAACTATCGATTTGGTTTGGCCAACTAGATTGGTATTTCTTGCAATGGGAGAAGTTCTTAGCTTTAGGTTCAATCTTTTGGTGCTCGATCCTAGTGGCAGAAGGGGAACCGACACATTTTGTATTGTTGCCATCGAGGATAATAAGATGGGGTTTTCATCATATGGCTTGAGTTTATCCCGCTACATCATGTCATCTTAATGCGTTACTCTGTTCTTATGAACTTAATACTCTAGATGCAGGCAGGAGTCGGTCGATGTGTGGAGTAATATTAGTAGATGCAGATTTGTTTCGGTCTACTTGATAT
Organism: Triticum urartu; assembly: GCF_056163025.1. NCBI lineage: Eukaryota > Viridiplantae > Streptophyta > Magnoliopsida > Poales > Poaceae > Triticum > Triticum urartu. Next base: position 144,875,293 of record NC_141877.1, on the reverse strand, counting down.
GGATGTGATGCCTATATTCATGATCATTGCCTTAGATATCGTCATTACTTTATGCTTTTCTATCAATTGCTTGGCAGTAATTTGTTCACCCACCGTAATATTTTCTATCTTGAGAGAAGCCTCTAGTGAAACCTATGGCCCACGGGTCTATCTTCCATCATATAAGTTTCTGATCTACAATTTTAGTTTCTTATTTACTTTGCAATCTTTTACTTCCTGTTCCATAAACCAAAAATACCAAAAATATTACTTTACTGTTTATCCATCTATATCAGATCTCACTTTGCAAATAACAGTGAAGGGATTGACAACCCCTTTGTCGCGTTGGGTGCAAGTTGGTGTTTGTTTGTGCAGGTATTCGGTGGCTTGTTGCGTTGTCTCCTACTGGATTGATACCTTGGTTCTCAAAAGCTGAGGGAAATACTTACTCTACTTTGATGCATCACCCTTTCCTCTTCAAGGGAAAAACCAACGCAAGCTCAAGAGGTAGAAGGAAGAATTTCTGGGGCCGTTGCTGGGAGAGATCTACGCCAAGACGAGTCATACCAAGTACCCATCATAAACTCTCATCCCTCGCATTACATTATTTGCCATTCGCCTCTCGTTTTCCTATCCCCCACTTCTAAAATGATTTTCAAAATGATTTTCCTTTCTTCGCCCTTCTTTCGTCTGATCTTATGTTTGCTTGTGTTTCCGTGTGCCTTCTACTTTGCTTGCATCTTTGCTTAATAAAAATCTATTAATATGGATGCACTCAAAGTTTTTTACCTAGATCATCTTCAACCCATGTGTGCTCGTGCTGAAAGCCCAACTAGTTTACTTGAGGGAAGATCTCTAGATGAGCATGCTCATTTTGTGCGTCATCGTTTGTCTAAAAAAGGGAAGCTCTTACGAAATCAAATAAATTGTTTGCTATTCTATGCTTGGAATCTTTGTGAAATTTATGATTTTACTTGTTGCTCTAAGAACCATAAAAAACACCTTCCCTACCTATGTGAGTTTAATGATAATGAAATCTTATCTTCTTATGAAAAGGGTGTTTATAGTTACTTGATATCGAATAAATTGAAGAATTTGCTGCTTTTAAGGGTGCTTATGAAGTTGCTTCTTGGATTGAAAAGTATGATATTACTCTCTACAAATCTGAAAATTTTGACATACTTAAATATTTCTATGAAAACTATGCTCATAATGCCGATGTCAAAGAATTTATTGAGAGAATGACCGTTTCTTTGGAAGAAAATAATGATATGCATGAATCTATAGATAGTTATGATTCCGATGATTTGATTGAAATATCCCTTGATGAACATGATGCTTGCTACTCTTGTGGCCATGATGCCAATATTTATGGAGATGAATTTGCTATAGTTCCTTATGTTAAACACGAGATTATTGCTATTGCACCCATACTTGATAGTTCCTTGAATCAAAAGCATGATTGCAATGATTTTACTATAAATTCTATTGAAGTCAATTGTGATAATAATATGCAAAACCCCAAGCTTGGGGATGCTAGTTTTGTTATGTCCACTACTCATTGTAATGACCATGATTGGGGTGATGATGTTTCTTATGATCTTGAAAATTTATTTAAGCCCCATGCGGGATTTGATATTGATAATAATATTTGCGATAATATTGAAAGTGGGTTTGGAAGAGTGTCAACTTTAGGAGTTAATGATCCCATTACTTTGGAGATTGATCGATCTTATGAAATTTTTGATAAAAGTGGGTTCGGAGAGGTCATGACTTTATTTTATGATAATCCCACTATTTGGGAAGAGTGTCAACTTTGCATGCATGTGGATCATGAAGAGAAATTTTTTATGTGATAGTTATATTGTTGAATTTGATTATGATCCTACATGTAAATATTATGAGAGAGGAAAATATGGTTGTAGAAGTTATAATGTTACTAAATTACCTCTCGTCATCTTGAGATTGCTATTGTTTCTTTCTTCTTCCATGCATATGCTAGTTTTTGCTTGCCTTGATAATTTGTTTGCCTATAAGATGCCTATGATTAGGAAGTATGTTAGACTTAGATGTGTTCTTCACACGCCATATGATGCTCTCTTTGTGGTTCAATTCTTGTCTTTCATGTGAGCATCATTGAAATTATCCATGCCTAGCTAAGGGCGTTAAACAATAGCGCTTGTTGGGAGGCAACCCAACTTTATTTTTGCTTTTGCTTTTTTAGGTTCTGTTTTGCATTAAATAATTCATCTAGACTCTGGTTAGATGTGGTTTTGTGTTTTAATTAGTGTCTGTGCCAAGTAAGACCTTTGGGATAACCTACGGTGATAGTTGATTTGATCTTGCTGAAAAACAAAAACTTTTGCGCTCACGAAAACAATTCTCATTTTTAGCTGAAGCGTGATTTTTAGTTGATTCATTTTGCAGAAGATTAATAGACAAATTACCTAGGACTTCCAAATTTCCCAAGATTTCTGGAGTTACATCAGTATTAGAAATATCCAAATTACTACAGACTGTTCTGTTTTTGACAGATTCTGTTTTTCGCGTGTTGTTTGCTTATTTTGATGAATCTATGGATAGTATCGGGGGTATGAACCATGGAAAAGTTGGATACAATAGATATTACACCCATATAAATAAAGAGTAGGTTCACAACAGTACCAAAAGTTGTGATTTATTTTCTTATACTAACGGAGCTTATGAGATTTATTTTCTTATACTAAAGAATGAGTTCACAATAGTACCAAAAGTGGTGATTTATTTTCTTATACTAATGGAGCTTATGAGATTTTCTGTTGAATTTTGTGTTGTGAAGTTTTCAAGTTTTGGGTAAGGATTTGATGGACTATGGAATAAAGAGTGGCAAGAGCCTAAGCTTGGAGATGATCAAGGCACCCCAAGGTAATATTCAAGGATACCAAGAGCCTAAGCTTGGGGATGCCCCGGGAAGGCATCCCCTCTTTCGTCTTTGTCTATCGGTAACTTCACTTGAGGATATATTTTTATTCACCACATGATATGTGTTTTTCTTGGAGCGCCTTGTATGATTTGAGTCTTTGCTTTTTTAGTTTGCCACAATCATCCTTGCTGTACACACCTTTTTAGAGAGACACACATGAATCGTGATTTATTAGAATACTCTATGTGCTTCACTTATATCTTTTGAGCTAGGCAATTTTGCTCTAGTGATTCACTTATATCTTTTTAGAGCACGGCAGTGGTTTTATTTTATAGAATTGTTGAACTCTCATACTTCACTTATATTATTCTGTGAGTCTTTAAAAACAACATGGTAATTTGCTTTGGTTATAAAATTAGTCCTAATATGATATGCATCCAAGAGGGATATAATAAAAACTTTCATATAAAGTGCATTGAATACTATGAGAAGTTTGATTCCTTATGATTGTTTTGAGATATAAAAATGGTGATATTAGAGTCATGCTAGTAAGTAGTTGTGAATTTGAGAAATACTTGTGTTAAGGTTTGTGAGTCCCGTAGCATGCACATATGGTGAACCGTTATGTAACGAAGTTGGAGCAAGATATATTTTTTGATTGTCTTCCTTATGAGTGGCGGTCGGGGACGAGCGATGGTATTTTCCTACCAATATATCCCCCTAGGAGCAAGCGTGTAGTACTTTGTTTCGATGACTAATAGATTTTTGCAATAAGTATGTGAGTTCTTAATGACTAATGTTGAGTCCATGGATTATACGCACTCTCACCTTTCCGCCATTGCTAGCCTCTCTTGTACCGTGCAACTTTCGCTGGTATCATAAACCCACCATATACCTTCCACAAAACAACCACCATACCTACCTATTATGGCATTTCCATAGCCATTCCGAGATATATTGCCATGAAACTTTTCACCATTCCATTTATTATGACACGCTCCATCATTGTCATATTGATATGCATGATCATGTAGTTGACATTGTATTTGTGGCAAAGCCACTGTTCATAATTCTTTCATACATGTCACTCTTGATTCATTGCACATCCCGGTACACCGCCCGAGGCATTCACATAGAGTCATATTTTGTTCTAGTATCGAGTTGTAATTTTTGAGTTGTAAGTAAATAAAAGTGTGATGATCTTAATTATTAGAGCATTGTCCCATGTGAGGAAATAAAAAAAATAAAAATAAAAAGAGAAAAGAGAGAAGGGATAATGCTACTATCCTTTTGCCACACTTGTGCTTCAAAGTAGCACCATGATCTTCATGATAGAGAGTCTCCTATATTGTTAGTTTTGTATACTAGTGGGAATTTTTCATTATAGAACTTGGCCTGTATATTCCAACGATGGGCTTCCACAAAATGCCCTAGGTCTTCATGAGCAAGCAAGTTGGATGCACACCCACTTAGTTTTCTTTTTGAGCTTTCATAAACTTATAGCTCTAGTGCATCCGTTGCATGGCAATCCCTACTCACTCACATTGATATCTATTAATGGGCATCTCCATAGCCCGTTGATACGCCTAGTTGATGTCAGACTATCTCCTTCTTTTTTTCTTCTCCATAGCCATCGTCTATTCCACCTATAGTGCTATGTCCATGGCTCACGCTCATGTATTGTGTGAAAGTGGAAAAAGTTTGAGAACGTCAAAAGTATGAAACAATTGCTTGGCTTGTCATCGGGGTTGTGCATGATTTGAATATTTTGTGTGATGAAGATGGATCATAGCCAGACAATATGATTTTGTAGGGATAAGCTTTCTTTGGCCATGTTATTTTGAGAAGACATAATTATTTTGTTAGTATGCTTGAAGTATTATTGTTTTCATGTCAATATAAAACTTTTGTTTTGAATCATATGGATCTGAACATTCATGCCACAGTAAAGAGAATTACATGGATAAATATGTTAGGTAGCGTTCCACATCAAAAATTCTGTTTTTATCATTTACCTACTCAAGGACGAGCAAGAATTAAGCTTGGGGATGCCTGATACGTCTCCAACGTATCTATAATTTCTGATTGTTCCATGCTATTATATTATCTGTTTTGGATGTCTTATATGCATTAATATGCTATTTTATATGATTTTTGGGACTAACCTGTTAACCTAGAGCCCAGTGCCAGTTTTTTCCTTGTTTTAGAGTTTCGCAAAAAAGGAATACCAAACGGAGTCCAAACGGAATGAAACTTTCGCGATGAGTTTTCTTGGACCAAAAGACATCCAGAGGGCTTGGAGTGCACATCAGGAAAGCCATGAGGCGGCCACAAGGTCGAAGGGCGCGCCCAAGGGAGTAGGGTGCGCCCCCACCCTTGTGGGCCCCTCGTGAATCCACCGACCTATTTCTTCCGCCTATATATTCTCAAATATCCCAAAACCTACCAGGAGAGCCACGAAACCACTTTTTGTTGGGGACGCAGTATTTAAAAAAATTCCTATAATCACACAAGATCTATCTAGGAGATGCATAGCAACGAGAGGGGAGAGTGTGTCTACGTACCCTCGTATACCGAAAGCAAAAGCGTTTAGTAACGCGGTTGATGTAGTCGAACGTCTTCACGATCCAACCGATCCAAGTACCGAACGTACAGCACCTCCGCGATCAGCACTCGTTCAGCTCGGTGACATCCCTCGAACTCTTGATCTAGTTGAGGCCAAGGAAGAGTTCCGTCAGCACGACAGTGTGGCGACGGTGATGATGAAGTTTACCGGTGCAAGGCTTCGCCTAAGCACTACGACGCTATGACCGAGGTGTGTAACTGTGGAGGGGGCACCTCACATGGCTAAGCAAAACTTGTGTGTCCTTTGCGGTGCCCCCTCCCACATACATAATGGGGGAGGAGGCCGTCCTAGAGGGGGCGCGCACCATGGGGAGTCCAACTAGGATTCCCAATCCTAGTTGGAGTCCCCTTCCATCCAAGAGAGGGAGAAGGAGGGAAGGAGGAAGAGGGGAGAAGATAAGAGGGGGCGCCACCCCCCTCCCTAGTCCAATTCGGACTGGCCATGGGGGGCAGCCTCCCTTGTGGCCCTCCTCTCCTTTCCTCTATGGCCCATGAACTTCCCAGGGGGCGGGGGTTCCGGTAACCATCGGTACTCTGAAACTTATCCGAAATGACCCGAACCATTCTGGTGTCCAAATGTAACCTTCCAATATATGAATCTTCATGTCTCGACCATTTCAAGACTCCTCTTCATGTCCGTGATCTCATCTGGGACTCCGAACAAACTTCGGTTCATAAAAACGCGAAACTCATAATACAAATCGTCATCGAATGTTAAGCGTGCGGACCCTACGGGTTTGAGAACTATGTAGACATGACCGAGACACATCTCCGGTCAATAACCAATAGCGGAACCTGGATGCTCATATTGGCTCCTACATATTCGACAAAATCTTTATCGGTCAAACCGCCTGACAACATGCGTTGTTCCCTTTGTCATCGGTATGTTACTTGCCCGAGATTTGATCGTCGGTATCATCATACATCGTTCAATCTTGTTACCGGCAAGTCTCCTTACTCGTTCCGTAATGTATCATCCCGTGACTAACTCATTAGTCACATTGCTTGCAAGGCTCATAGTGATGTGCATTATCGTGAGGGCCCAGAGATACCTCTCCGATAAATGGAGTGACAAATCCTAATCTCGATCTATGCCAACTCAACAAACACCATCGGAGGCACCTTTAGAGCATCTTTATAATCACCCAGTTACGTTGTGATGTTTGGTAGCACACAAGGTGTTCGGGAGTTGCATAATCTCATAGTCTGAGGAACATGTATAAGTCATGAAGAAAGCAATAGCAGAAAAACTAAACGATCATTATGCTAAGCTAATGGATGGGTCTTCTCCATCACATCATTCTCTGATGATGTGATCCCATTCATCAAATGACAACACATGTCTATGTCTAGGAAACTTAACCATATTTGATTAATGAGCTAGTCAAGTTGAGGCACACTAGGGACACTCTGTTTGTCTATGTATCCACACATGTACTAAGTTTCCAGTAAATACAATTCTAGCATGAATAATAAACATTTTTCATGATATAAGAAAATATAAATAACAAATTTATTATTGCCTCTAGGGCTTATTTCCTTCGCTTTTCCACCGCCGCAACCTTCTGTACTCGTGAGATCCCATCTAGGGGTCTTTTCCGGCATCCTGTTGGAGTGGGATTCGATCACGGAGGGCTTCTACATCAACACCATTGCCTCTCCGATGAAGTGTGAGTAGTTTAGCATAGACCTATGGGTCCATAGCTAGTAGCTAGATGGCTTCTTCTCTCTCTCTCTCTTTGATTCTCAATACAAAGTTCTCCTTGATGTTCTTGCAGATCTATTCGATGTAATACTATTTTTTGGTGTGTTTGCCGAGATCCGATGAATTGTGGATTTATGATCAATTTATCTATGAATATTATTTGAATCTTCTCCGAATTCTTATATGCATGATTTGATATCTTTGCAAGTCTCTTTGAATTATCGATTTGGCTTGGCCAACTAGATTGGTTTTTCTTGCAATGGGAGAAGTGCTTAGCTTTGGGTTCAATCTTGTAGTGCTCGATCCTAGTAACAGAAGGGGAACCGACACGTATTTTATTGTTGCAATCAAGGATAACACGATGGTGTTTTCACCATATTGCTTGAGTTTATCCTACTACATCATGTCATCTTACTGAATGCACTACTCTGTTCTTATGAACTTAATACTCTAGATGCAGGCATGAGTCGATCGATGTGTGGAGTAATAGTAGTAGATACAGAATCGTTTCAGTCTACTTGATATGGATGTGATGCCTATATTCATGATCATTGCCTTAGATATCGTCATAACTTTGTGCTTTTATATCAATTGCTTGGCAGTAATTTGTTCACCCACCGTAATATTTTCTATCTTGAGAGAAGCCTCTAGTGAAACCTATGGCCCCCAAGTCTATTTTCCATCATATAAGTTTCCGATCTACCATTTTAGTTTCTTATTTACTTTGCAATCTTTTACTTTCCATTCCATAAAACAAAAATACCAAAAATATTACTTTACCGTTTATCCATCTATATCAGATCTCACTTTGCAAATAACCGTGAAGGGATTGACAACCCCTTTGTCGCATTAGGTGCAAGTTGGTGTTTGTTTGTGCAGGTATTCGGTGGCTTGTTGCGTTGTCTCCTACTGGATTGAGACCTTGGTTCTCAAAAGCCGAGGGAAATACTTTCTCTACTTTGCTGCATCACCCTTTCCTCTTCAACAAAAAAACCAATGCAAGCTCAAGTGGTAGCACCGGCCATGGTGCCTGCCGCATCAAAGTCTACCCCTCCGGTCAGTGCTAAGCACGGCCGCCAGCACAACCTATAAACACCAAAAACTAATTGCAACTCTTAGACAGAGATCAGGGTGGTTAATAAGTTGAGCGGGGCATGTTTCGGGGCACAATGTGTGGTAGTAGTTGTTCTTGGAAAAAATACACAGGACTCAGTTCTTAAGAACGGTCCCAATGAGACAACCCACCATGTACTCCTACATGGTCTCTCATCGCTACCTTTACCAAATCGTGTTCACGCACTTAGCTCTCATCAGCAGAACACCATCAATTCATTCCGATCCATCACCAGATGGACCAGACCTGACACAACTTTAAGCCTAGCAAGCATAACAGACATAGCATGGTAAATATCACAACAGGGGCTGAAGCAACTCCTAACCATGCTAGTAAGGTTTTTACTAATTACTGTGGCCAAGACAGGTCATGTAGAGGAAGTGGGTTCAGCTACCGCAACAAGTAATAGTTGAAACGCTATTGTCTGAATGCAGTAAAAGAGAGCAGGAGCGAGAGAGTGGGATTGTATCGGAATGCTCAAGGGCGTTTGCTTTCCTGGAATATCAACACGGTAGCACTGCTCCTCAAATAGATACTCAGTGCCACTGGCAGGACTATGACCTATCGAGAAGAACATTACTGGAGACGATCAATACACAACATATGCAACAATATGATGCATGAAGATGACATGTCAAGAATGCTATGGAGTGTGCTAATGCATCTTGCAACAATTTAAATGACGTCCATTTGAACCAAGGGTTCAAATGCAAACTCCCATATTAAGCACTTTAAATGCCAATTAGTGTTTTCACTTATACAGTATGTATAAGTTAGTTAAACATGCATGAAAGTATCATAAATGGATAGACTGGATTTTTCTGATAATTTTTCATATATAAATTATTTCATTCCGAGCTACGGTTTATTTTCCATGAATTTTTGAAGTTTAAACACTTTTCTGGAATTTCTTAATCATTTCTGAAATAGAAATAATCCAGAAATGGTTTATTGCGTCAGCATTGCATCAGCACTAGGTCAGTGGTCAACTGGGTCAAACTTGACCGGTGGGGCCCACTGGTCAGTGACAAAGGATCTAATCCCGTGTTGACTCGCTACGGGGCCCGCTGTCGGCGTCTAGGGGTGGTCCAGCTGGCGGGGATTAGCGCTAATGATCCCGCCACATTGGCCGTCGCAGGAATTCTACCGGCGGCGACCAAAGCTAAGGCAGAAGCTCGCCGGGGCTGTGCTACAGGCGGAGGCTAGACGCGCGAAGACCACCAGAAGGTAGCCCGCACACGCCCACATCTAGCTAGCCACATGGGAGGCCGCGGGGTCACCGGAAACAACGACGGCAACCACGGAGGCGGCGGCTGGAGTTCGGCCAATGAAGGATTGGACGCTACGGGGTTATCCAACTCTCCAACTCTCCAAGTATCCAACCACAGAGACACGAACTAAGTCAGACAAGCTTTTATCTTCCAACTCTCCAAGTTGTTGTTTAGCTTAACCAACTAGCTCAGGGTTATCCAACACAGATTCTTGGAGAATGGGTGGTTTGGAGGAAAACCAGCATGATCACGAACTCAACATAGCAGTCAGGTGTCAACCTGGTAATACTTCCGAGAAGATATTCGGAACATCATGAACCACCAATATGTTACTATGCTCGAGAACAATCTTGCTTTCGAGGCAAGATGATATGATCAAATAAGAAAGGGGTTGAATAATCCTAACTCATTGATCGAAGAGTGCACCAGAAATAAGAACTAGGTAGCACGATCAACCTTAGCGTGATGATTCAATAATCAGCACACTAAGAATGATATTATTGTCCATTAACTACCAAGCAGCGGAGTTGCTAGGAGTATTTATTTCACACATCATAGTTCACTTGCCGGCATTCCGGTTGCGACAACACGGGACCGAGGAATGAAAAATGATGGCAAGAAGTATCACTGCATCAAGAATTCATAAGAGATGGTGCAATTATCACAATATTCTTGACATAAAGTGGGTAATACTTCAGGGTAGAACAGAGCAAAAGCTGGATTAGCATTTGATCAGTAGAACACAACTACTTTGACCCAATCCTGGATATGGATGAGGTACTAGAGTTTGTTTCTCCTAGTCATTCTGAAATAGAATGGCTTAACGGACCACAAGAATGATAAGCATTGATAGACACGGATGCACAATTACTCCTGACTATCAATTGATAGACGATGGTCGGAATACAAATGAAGAGGGACAACTCAAGAGGACGTATATCATTCTAAGTTTTGGATGCATAGATTAACATGTCGAACCAAGTTCAACAGGTTTCTTCCAGATAACCCATGTAGAAGGGTAGGACTGGCAGATTCACAAAGCAGAATGGAGGACTCGTCAAGAGCACTCTTATTGTGATCTTTTGGTTCAAGGAACTCCTGCCAAGGATGGTTCATGGTATTTGGAAGAATGATATACCCCGGACCTCGAAGACTATCACAAAGGTTACCAGTATCCTAAAGGTACTAGCAACACTATCAACACAAGGTAAGTAGAGTGAATCTTGGGTCAAGAACCCAGGAGTAGAATACCTACTACTAAATGGCATCACGGGATGCTTTGGGATTAATGGCCAAGGTCATCACACTGGGAATACAAAGCATTGCTAGATTACTAGGTGACTCCCTAAGACAGCAAGGGTCATAATAATAGCTCCAACATATATGTCGAGGCAATATAGTACCTCAACTCATCGATTAGTGTGGTTGAATTGGCCCAAAGGAACATTGGGAACGGAAAGAATGGATTTGCAAATGCATCAGACTATGTAGAAACCTGGGATGACTCGGACAGCATAACGGCTGTAAATGCTCAAAAGATGTGAGACATCCTGCAAAATGGTGGCATAACCACTCAACATCACAATATCAAGGTTCCGGGACCAATCATGAACACACGGAAGTACTGGAAACTGAACTGCGACATGAATCCATCAATCCTATAAGTCAACGGGTCAGTAACACGTCATCCTGATGGATAGATGAGACGGCCTAGTTTCTTAACCCCGTAGAAAGGAAGAGGGTGACTCAGATCAGATGGAATGAGATATAAGGAGTAAAAGAGCCTTACGTTCCATCCCACAATCAATTCCCTTATATAACTAAAGCATTTCTAGACTCAACTTCGACCAGTTTGGCTTGGTAATCCTATAGGCAGTTAGGCTCTCATACCAACGCTGTCAGCACCCCGATTCTAAGTCACATCGATCTAGCCGGTAACACCTCATATCACTTTGTAGCCTCACGCACGGTATTCCCATGGGTGTCGCCTTACCATGGCCCGGGACCGTTTGCGCCTTTTGGCTCACGTATATGATAGTGTCGCTAGCATCCATATGACAAAGAACCCGGGCCGACATGGCTAGTCGTGAACCCAAAGCGGCACTAACCTATGGGGACAGGCATACATGAATCACATCGAGCATGTCGGTCAGCAGCGTGTGAATACGGGCTATATCGCTGGGCTAACAGGACTCCGGGAACCCGGGCTGTAGCAGGCTAGGCAAGACTCCGGATGTCACCGCGTGACATTTCCCTGAAGGGACAGACACAGGAACGAAATGAAACACATGCCGGCCAGTCAAGTGTCCTGAGCAGTAGTGCTGGGCCAACAGGACTCCGGTAAACCCGGCTGTAGCGGACTACTATGGCTCATGGAAGCACTAGACTACATTTCCCCATAAGAGAGGCTGCCAAGGATAAACAACTAGATTGTCAGATCCCACACATACCAAGCATTTCAATCATACACACAATATGCTCGATATGTGTAAACACAACATGGCATCACAACATAACTCTACAACTCAAGTATTTATTCATTAGGCTCCGAGGAGCGAGATATTACAAACATGGGTCTCATGACCCAACAATCATAGCATACAAATCAAGCACATGCGGAAGCTTAACATGTCTGAGTACAGACATCTACAAATGAAAAAGGCTAAGAAGCCTGACTATCTACCAGATCCTGCTGAGGGCACAAGATCGTAGCTGAGGTATCAAGCTAAATGTCGAAGTCCACATGGAACTACTAGCGAGACTGACGTCTCTCTGCAAAACATAAAATAGGCAAATGTGAGTACAAATATACCCAGCAAGACTTACATCAGAACTATCTACATATGCATCGGTATCAAAAAAGGGGGTGGTGGAGTTTAACTGCAGCAAGCCAGCTTTAACTCAGTGGCTAACCTGAACTATGACTGCAAGCAACTCTTTTGAGGTGGCGCACACGAGTCCACATATTCACCAATCAATACACCACTATGGATCCGCTCCCATCTACCTACGAGAACGCCATCCATAGCACTCATGCTTATCTTGCGCATTTTAGAGTATCCACTTTCACTTGTCTATGAACTGTTATAGGCAACCCAGAAGTCCTTTACCGCGGACACGGCTATTCGAATAGATCATTTATAACCCTGTAGGGGTGTACCTCTTCACACACGCTCTCGCTACTTACCACCATGTACACGTCATGTATCTCGGCAACCTTCAAGAGGAAGCCTGGCGAGGGAGTCGGCCACGACCTGACTAACCACACAAGTCTCTAGTCCAGGTTTATCGCTTATTCGGGCTCCATCCGTGAGGAGATCCGGCCGGAGTTTCTCTCACAGCCCCAAACGATGTGTGCAGGGTTCCCGAGACACTAAACGGGCGCCCGACACACCATGCCACGATGTATCTACCGCATCATAGCCCAGCCCTAGGGTCAGCGCTATGCACGGCCGCCAACACATATCCTACAAACACCAGAAACTAGTTGCAACTCCTGGACAGAGGACAAGGGCAGTTAATAAGTCGAGAGGGTCCATTGGTTTCGGGCCCAATGTGTGGTAGTAGCTGTTCATGGATCACAAAAACAGAACTCAGTTCCTAAGAACGGTTTCAATGAGACAACCCACCATGTACTCCTACATGGCCTCTCACTACTATCTTTACCAAATCGTGTTCACACACTGAGCTCACACACAGTAGGACATGTTCAACACTGTTCCAATTCATCCCTGATGAATCAGACCTGACTCAACTCTAAGCAGTAGCAGGCATGACAAACAAGCGTGAATGAGTAGGCACATCAGGGCTCAAACAACTCCTACTCATGCTAGTGGGTTTCATCTGTTTACTGTGGCAATGACAGGTCATGCAGAGGATAAGGGGTTCAACTACCGCAGCAAGTAACAGATGAATCATTATTGTCCTAATGCAGTAAAAGAGAGCAGGAGCGAGAGAGTGGGATGGTATCGGAATGAACAAGGGGGTTTTGCTTAACTGGCACTTCTGAAGATAGTATAACTCTTCATCGGTGTCATCGAACTCGTCGTCGAAACACGTCTACTGAGAGGGGACAATTACCGGCAAGGGAGCATAAACGACAATAATTTAATGCAATGCACAAGCAAATGAATGATATGACATATTAAGGTACTGAACTGAGCTAATGTAATAGCAAGTCATTTTAATTGAAGTGGAATTCAAACTACATCAAATTCCAACTCCAAACATATTTTTCAAATTTACCTTAATCATGTTTTATCCTAATCAGTAGAGTTAACTTGCTCAAACATGCATGAACATGGCATAAACAGATTCTTTGGATTTTTCTGATCATTTTTCATATATAAATTATTTCATTTGGAGTTACGGTTTAATTTCTATGATTTTTTGAAGTTTAAGTCATTTTCTGGAATTTCCTGAATTAGTTTTAATCCAGAAAATGATTAATGACATCAGCATTGTGTCACTACTGTGTCAGCAGGTCAACTGGGTCGCCTAGAGTCAAACCTGACGGCTAGGACCCACGGGTCAGTGTAACAGGGCTGGTTTGGGTGGATGACAAGTGGGACCAGTCAACAGACGCGTCAACAAAGTCAATGCTGACGTGTGGGTCCCATTGGGTTATGAACTAATCTAAACAGAAAATTAAATTAAACTAAACAGGCACAGGGCCCACATGCCAGTGGCACTAGGGGTGTTTAGCGGGGTCATTAGCAGCTAATGACGGGGCACATCGGATGCGCCGGCGGTTAGACGACGGCGACGACCCAGAGCGGCGGTGGCTCGCCGGAGTTGCGCTTGGGGCTGCCGCTTGCTGCGATGAGGGCATCAGAAAGGAGCCCTTGCTCGTCCGCATCCAGGGGAGCACGTGGCTGGGCGTGGGGTGGCCTGGTTCACCGGCGGCGAGCTCACCCGCGGCGGCCGGAGCACGGGGATGAGGCAGGCAAGGCTGCGAGCCACAGGGACGCTGGATGAAGTTCTCTACGGGCTCCTGGGAACTCCAGGAGTTCGACTACGCACCCAGATGAGACGGAAACGAGCTCTTGCCATGTCGGCGACATCGCCGGTGGCAAGGAGCTTATGGGTGCGACGGGGAGGTAAGTTAGGGGTTGAGTGCGAGGAGGAGAACAGGGGGGAAACGGAGAGAGGCTCACAGTGAGGAGGATGGTGAAGACGGCGGGGCCGGGGATGCGTTGGTTGCTGTGAATCGACGGTGAGGTAGCCGGCGGTCGGAGGTTGAAGATGAGGTCGGGGACGATGCTGTAGGGCTCCCGCGGTCGCGTGCGTCGGCGTGTAGCTCCAAGGCGTCGTGGCGGAGGTCGTGGTCATGCTGGTTTAGCGAGTGGTGGCCTGTCGCCATGGCTACGGCGACGGCGCGCTCTCAGTGCTCACAGCGAAGGGAGGAAGAGAGAGCTGGGGAGGGCGGAGCTCGAGGGAGGGTGAGAGAAGGGTCGGGGGGTCGCGTGGCGTCGCAGGAGACGTCCAGGGCGACGAGGGAAAAGCCAGGCAGGCAGCTGCCGGCGTGGCACGCCGCGGCGCTGTGGCTAGCTTCTCCTCTGCCTTCTGGCGAGAGCAGGAAGACAACTGGCAGGGGGTAGCTGGGCTGGGCCGGCTTCAATAGCAGGCCGCACAGGTGGCTGCATATTGGGCTGCCCAGGTAAGTCAGGTGAGTTCTGTTCTGTTTTATTTTGTTCTGTTTTCTTTTATTCTGTAGTCTTTAGGGCTTTATTAAAAATACTTAAACAGATCCAAAAATCATGAAACTGCTCAATGCCACTGGTTGGAATATAACCAACAGCAAACATTTTAGTTTATGATTATTTGAGCATTTGAAATATTATATAGCATTTAGATGCCCAAATGCAAATAGAGTATGATTTAATTCAGTGACCCTATGATGTCCTAGAAATATGTGCACCATTTTTGTCAGAGGTTCTAGACCAAGGCAAAGATGATGAACATTTTTAGAAGGGCATTTCAGGTTCATTGAAAAATATTTTATTTGGACCCTAGTTGAATTTCATTTGCTGCTAGGGTTTATCAGCCCCCATTTCAAAATTAATAAAATTTAGACATGATGCATGGAGGCTAATGCAAAGGCAGGCAAGGCCTGAACTGGGGCTGTGACAGCTCACCCCCACTAAACAAGAATCTCGCCCCGAGATTCAAGTGTAGGGTAAGATGAAGGGGGAACACAAACTAACATAACCTTCACGATCCAGGTTGCACTTCATAAAGTCATTGATTCAATCACCATCTTTGTCTCGTCGTCTTGCTCCGAGAACTCCATCCAACATGGTGACGACAGAAAGAAAGGAAAACCCTACAGGAATCGATCTCCTCGAAGATCGAGCACTCAAGATCAGCTCACGGAGTGAGACGTAAGAACATCTCTTGAGTTGAGACATATCACACACATCAGGAGCAATGGAAAGAGGTAAATGACAAAGGTTCAATTGGGTAGGCAACAATTCCACGCTGGAGTAAGATGGTGCATGGTTTCAAAGTAGCGAGGAGATAATTGCCATCATACCATAACGAGACATCTTAAAGAAGGTGACTCGCAGAAATATTCCCTTAAGTGGCAAAAAGAATTACTTTTGATTCAGAGATCATTGAAACTCTTCTCACCAGCCCGAGGCAATCACAAACAATCGCGTGAAGGAGCTTGAAGAAATGGCATACTCATACTAGAATGGATGATGTGGACTACCTTGTTGAAGACAACACAATGGATGATTTCTTCTTATCATCGAGAAAGGATAGGGTCTAGGGTAAGCCCACTTTTGAGGATGATCCTAAAATAAAAATTACTAAGAAAGCAGACCATAGTAAAATGGCACAAAGGCGGGTGCAAGCTGGGAACAAAATGCAAATGCTGGGAATGATTCTAGTAACTGGAGAAGAACTCAAAGTGATTCCACTTTTGAGTAGTTATAGACTAACTGAAGAAACTAAGAGCACAAGAATCCCCAAGGAACAACTCCTAGAATAAGTTGCACTAAATCCTCATGGAGAAGATGGTCAAATAACTCAATCAAGTTACTACAATGATAGACCTTCCGGCTAGGTGTGTCGGCCAAAACATCAGCCTTGTCGGGGCCTACATCATAGATCTTGGAAAAATTCCAACCATCATATCTTCCCGAGATTCAGATCTGGTTGGTAACACAATATCCCAGACTCATCAAGTCTAGAAAGACAATGAAAGTTTGCAACACAAATCGACGAGATGACATTGCGAGATTCTCAGGAAATGGACTATGGTAGTAAGCTCCAAAACATGAGCTAGTTCTGCTAAACACACATGAACACGCTGTCCCAGACAAGCATGACCACATGGTGGTCTTACAGTGAAACACTACCGAGTCCTGGTTGGAAACCATCATCAAGGATATCGAAGTCCTTGCATAAGTCATATGATTAGCTCTTATGGAGAACTTCTTCTCCCTGAACAAGTCAATCAGTGGCTTGGTGTGCTAGGGATACATATGGAATGAAGATGATCAGTCTATCAGACCATAGAATACTTCGCACGTGCATGACTGACTTGGGATGATTCCAGAGGAAGCAAAACAAACTTTACTGAATTCACGGAAGCAACTTACATCAAATGCACATGAATCAAAGGAAGTCACTTCTTTCATCCAAACATATACTTCATGAACGGGGCGTGAAGAAAATGCTTACACAAGTTTCCAACACTAGCTGGATGTTCAACACAAATCATGGAGGAGACAAAATGCCGCTGATGGGCTCAACAGCAACTCATCGGAATTTCCATATCACTAGACTTCCACCACTATGTGAACAATGTGATAGTATTGGTCAGACCAAAGATGTAATGGTGTATGCACGAGGAGTCAACCACGAGTAAGACAACATTACGAACATCGTTGGTTCTGGTTTGATTTGAGGATAGCCCACACTCAAAACAAAGTTTGGACAAGACAATAGATCCCACAACTGATCACGAGGACCAATCGATGAAGATATCATCTTTGTTCAACACACACACAAAAGATATCCCGTGACACGAACTAAGTCAGACAAGCTTTTATCTTCCAACTCTCCAAGTTGTTGTTTAGCTTAACCAACTAGCTCAGGGTTATGCAACACAGATTCTTGGAGAATGGGTGGTTTGGAGGAAAACCAGCATGATCACGAACTCAACATAGCGGTCAGGTGTCAACCTGGTAATACTTCCGAGAACATATTTGGAACATCACGAACCACCGATATGTTACTATGCTCGAGAACAATCTTGCTTTCGAGGCAAGATGATATGATCAAATAAGAAAGGGGTTGAATAATCCTAACTCATTGATCGAAGAGTGCACCAGAAATAAGAACTAGGTAGCACGATCAACCTTAGCGTGATGATTCAATAATCAGCACACTAAGAATGATATTATTGTCCATTAACTACCAAGCAGCGGAGTTGCTAGGAGTATTTATTTCACACATCATAGTTCACTTGCCGGCATTCCGGTTGCGACAACACGGGACCGAGGAATGAAAAATGATGGCAAGAAGTATCACTTCATCAAGAATTCATAAGAGATGGTGCAATTCTCACAATATTCTTGACATAAAGTGGGTAATACTTCAGGGTAGAACAGAGCAAAAGCTGGATTAGCATTTGATCAGCAGAACACAACTACTTTGACCCAATCCTGGATATGGATGAGGTACTAGAGTTTGTTTCTCCTAGTCATTCTGAAATAGAATGGCTTAACGGACCACAAGAATGATAAGCATTGATAGACACGGATGCACAATTACTCCTGACTATCAATTGATAGACGATGGTCGGAATACAAATGAAGAGGGACAACTCAAGAGGACGTATATCATTCTAAGTTGTGGATGCATAGATTAACATGTCGAACCAAGTTCAACAGGTTTCTTCCAGATAACCCATGTAGAAGGGTAGGACTGGCAGATTCACAAAGCAGAATGGAGGACACGTCAAGAGCACTCTTATTGTGATCTTTTGGTTCAAGGAACTCCTGCCAAGGATGGTTCATGGTATTTGGAAGAATGATATACCCCAGACCTCGAAGACTATCACAAAGGTTACTAGTATCCTAAAGGTACTAGCAACACTATCAACACAAGGTAAGTAGAGTGAATCTTGGGTCAAGAACCCAGGAGTAGAATACCTACTACTAAATGGCATCACGGGATGCTTTGGGATTAATGGCCAAGGTCATCACACTGGGAATACAAAGCATTGCTGGATTACTAGGTGACTCCCTAAGACACCAAGGGTCATAATAATAGCTCCAACATATATGTCGAGGCAATATAGTACCTCAACTCATCGATTAGTGTGGTTGAATTGGCCCAAAGGAACATTGGGAACGGAAAGAATGGATTTGCAAATGCATCAGACTATGTAGAAACCTGGGATGACTCGAACAGCATAACGGCTGTAAATGCTCAAAAGATGTGAGACATCCTGCAAAATGGTGGCATAACCACTCAACATCACAATATCAAGGTTCCGGGACCAATCATGAACACACGGAAGTACTGGAAACCGAACTGCGACATGAATCCATCAATCCTATAAGTCAACGGGTTAGTAACACGTCATCCTGATGGATAGATGAGAAGGCCTAGTTTCTTAACCCCGTAGAAAGGAAGAGGGTGACTCAGATCAGATGGAATGAGATATAAGGAGTAAAAGAGCCTTACGTTCCATCCCACAATCAATTCCCTTATATAACTAAAGCATTTCTAGACTCAACTTCGACCAGTTTGGCTTGGTAATCCTACAGGCAGTCAGGCTCTGATACCAACGCTGTCAGCACCCCGATTCTAAGTCACATCGATCTAGCCGGTAACACCTCATATCACTTTGCGGCCTCACGCACGGTATTCCCATGGGTGTCGCCTTACCATGGCCCGGGACCGTTTGCGCCTTTTGGCTCACGTATATGATAGTGTCGCTAGCATCCATATGACAAAGAACCCGGGCCGACATGGCTAGTCGTGAACCCAAAGCGGCACTAACCTATGGGGACATGCATACATGAATCACATCGAGCATGTCGGTCAGCAGCGTGTGAATCCGGGCTATATCGCTAGGCTAACAGGACTCCGGGAACCCGGGCTGTAGCAGGCTAGGCAGGACTCCGGATGTCACCGCGTGACATTTCCCTGAAGGGACAGACACAGGAACGAAATGAAACACATGCCGGCCAGTCAAGTGTCCTGAGCAGTAGTGCTGGGCTAACAGGACTCCGGTAAACCCGGCTGTAGCGGACTACTATGGCTCATGGAAGCACTAGACTACATTTCCCCATAAGAGAGGCTGCCAAGGATAAACAACTAGATTGTTGGATCCCACACATACCAAGCATTTCAATCATACACACAATATGCTCGATATGTGTAAACACAACATGGCGTCACAACATAACTCTACAACTCAAGTATTTATTCATTAGGCTCCGAGGAGCGAGATATTACAAACATGGGTCTCATGACCCAACAATCATAGCATACAAATCAAGCACATGCGGAAGCTTAACATGTCTGAGTACAGACATCTACAAATGAAAAAGGCTAAGAAGCCTGACTATCTACCAGATCCTGCTGAGGGCACAAGATCGTAGCTGAGGTATCAAGCTAAATGTCGAAGTCCACACGGAACTACTAGCGAGACTGACGTCTCTCTGCAAAACATAAAATAGGCAAATGTGAGTACAAATGTACCCAGCAAGACTTACATCAGAACTATCTACATATGCATCGGTATCAAAAAAAGGGGGTGGTGGAGTTTAACTGCAGCAAGCCAGCTTTGACTCAGTGGCTAACCTGAACTACGACTGCAAGAAACTCTTTTGAGGTGGCGCACACGAGTCCACATATTCACCAATCAATACACCACTATGGATCCGCTCCCATCTACCTACGAGAACGCCATCCATAGCACTCATGCTTATCTTGCGCATTTTAGAGTATCCACTTTCACTTGTCTATGAACTATTATAGGCAACCCAGAAGTCCTTTACCGCGGACACGGCTATTCGAATAGATCATTTATAACCCTGCAGGGGTGTACCTCTTCACACACGCTCTCGCCACTTACCACCATGTACACGTCATGTATCTCGGCAACCTTCAAGAGGAAGCATGGCGAGGGATTCGGCCACGACCTGACTAACCACAAAAGTCTCTAGTCCAGGTTTATCGCTTATTCGGGTTCCATCCGTGAGGAGATCCGGCCGGAGTTTCGCTCACAGCCCCAAACGATGTGTGCAGGGTTCCCGAGACACCAAACGGGCGCCCGACACACCATGCCACGATGTATCTACCGCATCATAGCCCACCCCTAGGGTCAGCGCTATGCACGGCCGCCAACTCATATCCTACAAACACCAGAAACTAGTTGCAACTCCTGGACAGAGGACAAGGGCAGTTAATAAGTCGAGAGGGTCCATTGGTTTCGAGCCCAATGTGTGGTAGTAGCTGTTCATGGATCACAAACACAGAACTCAGTTCCTAAGAACGGTTTCAGTGAGACAACCCACCATGTACTCCTACATGGCCTCTCACCGCTACCTTTACCAAATCGTGTTCACACACTTAGCTCACACACAGTAGGACATGTTCAACACTGTTCCAATTCATCCCTGATGAATCAGACCTGACTCAACTCTAAGCAGTAGCAGGCATGACAAACAAGCATGAATGAGTAGGCACATCAAGGCTCAAACAACTCCTACTCATGCTAGTGGGTTTCGTCTATTTACTGTGGCAATGACAGGTCATGCAGGGGATAAGGGGTTCAACTACCGCAGCAAGTAACAGATGAATCGTTGTTGTCCTAATGCAGTAAAAGAGAGCAGGAGCGAGAGAGTGCGATGGTATCGGAATGAACAAGGGGGTTTTGCTTGACTGGCACTTCTGAAGATAGTATAACTCTTCATCGGTGTCATCGAACTCGTCGTCGAAACACGTCTACTGAGAGGGGACAATTACCGGCAAGGGAGCATAAACGACAATCAATTAATGCAATGCACAAGCAAATGAATGATATGACATATTAAGGTACTGAATTGAGCTAATGCAATAGCAAGTCATTTTAATTGAAGTGGAATTCAAACTACGTCAAATTTCAACTCCAAACCTATTTTTCAAATTTACCTTAATCATGTTTTATCCTAATCAGTGCAGTTAACTTGCTCAAACATGCATGAACATGGCATAAACAGATTCTTTGGATTTTTCTGATCATTTTTCATATATAAATTATTTCATTTGGAGTTACGGTTTAATTTCTAAGATTTTTTGAAGTTTAAGTCATTTTCTGGAATTTCCTGAATTAGTTTTAATCTAGAAAATGATTAATGACATCAGCATTGTGTCACTACTGCGTCAGTAGGTCAACTGGGTCGCCCAAAGTCAAACCTGACGGCTAGGACCCACGGGTCAGTGCAAAAGGGCTGGTTTGGGTGGATGACAAGTGGGACCAGTCAACAGCCGCGTCAGCAAAGTCAATGCTGACGTGTTGGTCCTACTGGGTTATGAACTAATCTAAATAGAAAATTAAATTAAACTAAACAGGCACAGGGCCCACATGCCAGTGGCACTAGGGGTGTTTAGCGGGGTCATTAGCAGCTAATGACGAGGCCACGTCGGATGTGTCGGCGGTTAGATGACGGCGACGACCCAGAGCGGCGATGGCTCGCCAGAGTTGCGCTTGGGGCTGCCGCTTGCTGCGATGAGGGCATCAGAAAGGAGCCCTTGCTCGCCCGCATCCAGGGGAGCATGCGGCTGGGCCTGGGGTGGCCTAGTTCACCGGCGGCAAGGTCATCCGCGGCGGCCGGAGCACGGGGATGAGGCAGGCAAGGCTGCGAGCCACGGGGACGCTGGATGAAGTTCTCTACGGGCTCCTGGGAACTCCAGGAGTTTGACTATGCACCCAGATGCGACGGAAACAAGCTCTCGCCGCGTCGGCGACATCGCCGGCGGCAAGGAGCTTACGGGTGCAACGGGGAGGTAAGTTAGGGGTTGAGTGCGAGGAGAAGAACAGGGGGGAAACGGAGAGAGACTCACAACGAGGTGGATGGTGCAGACGGCGGGGCCGGGGACGCGTTGGTTTCTGTGAATCGACGGTGAGGTAGCCGGCGGTCGGAGGTTGAAGATGAGGTCGGGGATGACGTTGCAGGGCTCCCGCGGTCGCATGCGTCGGCGTGTAGCTCCAAGGCGTCGTGGCGGAGGTCGTGGTCATGCTGGTTTAGCGAGTGGTGGCCTGTAGCCATGGCTATGGCGACGGCGCGCTCTCGGTGCTCATAGCGAAGGGATAAAGAGAGCTCCGGGGAGGGGGGAGCTCAAGGGAGGGTGAGAGAAGGGTCGGGGGGTCGCGTGGCGTTGCGGGAGATGTCCAGGGCGACGAGGGAACAACCAGGCAGGCAGCTGCCGGCGTGGCACGCCGCGGCGCCGTGGCTAGCTTCTCCTCTGCCTTCTGGCGAGAGGAGGAAGACAACTGGCAGGGGGGTGGCTGGGCTGGGCCGGCTTCAACAGCAGGCCGCATAGGTGGCTGCATATTGGGCTGCCCAGGTAAGTCAGGTGAGTTCTGTTCTGTTTTATTTTGTTCTGTTTTCTATTATTCTGTAGTCTTTAGGGCTTTATTAAAAATACTTAAACAGATCCAAAAATCATGAAACTGCTCAATGCCACTGGTTGGAATATAACCAACAGCAAACATTTTAGTTTATGATTATTTGAGGATTTAAAATATTATATAGCATTTAAATGCCCAAATGCAAATAGACTATGATTTAATTCAGTGACCCTATGATGTCCTAGAAATATGTGCACCATTTTTGTCAGAGGTTCTAGACTAAGGCAAAGATGATGAACATTTTTAGAAGGGCATTTCAGGTTCATTGAAAAATATTTTATTTGGACCCTAGTTGAATTTCATTTGCTGCTAGGGTTTATCAGCCCCCATTTCAAAATTAATAAAATTTAGACATGATGCATGGAGGCTAATGCAAAGGCAGGCAAGGCCTGAACTGGGGCTGTGACACTGGCATTGCGCTTAGCACGGTGGTGTGCTTGGTTGCGGTCCTAGGTGACGGTGGCCATGACGGCGACATGAACGGCGGTGATGAGCTCTCAGCTCCGAAGGCTAGCACGGCTAGGGGAGGGGAACGAGCTCGAGGAGTAGGGGAGAAGACGCCGGAGCTCACAGCGAAGTTGAGGCGGAGCTCTACGGGATCGGGGAAGTCCAGACGGTGGCATAACGACGATGGCGGTCCGGCGGCCGTGCACGGAGAAGATGGGTCAATGGCGAGGCGGCAGGGCGTCCGGTGATGTGTGGCTCATCGAGGACGAAGAGGAGGTCATAGCAGAGCTCCCGGACTCGATGGTCGAACGAGTGGTGGCCTGAGAGGGCAGTGGTAGCGAGCGGTGGCGACGGCATGCTCGGGTCAGGGCGAGAGAGAGAGAGAGTAGAGAAGGGGGAAGGCACGGGAAAGCGAGAGGTGGAACCAGATAGCTCCGGGCGGCTGCGTGGCGTCTTCAGGGGAGGCCACGGGCAAGCAGGGAGAAAGGAGGTGGCTGAGCGCGTGTGCGCGTGCGATGACCACGCTCCCCTGTCCTTCTGGCGCGAGGTGCACGACGAATGGCACTAGCCAGTGGGCTGGGCCGCATAGTGCCAGGCCAGCTAAGCGTCAGGTAAGGTTTTTCCCCTTCTTTGTTTTCTTTTTCTATTTTGTTTTCTTTGTTTTGATTTAGTTTAGGCACTAAATAACTTTTATAAATTCTGAAAATTATTGTGGATGTTAACTGAATTATTCCAGAGCGCCACAAGTAACTTCAGAATATTTGCACCATCTAAAATATATATACCATTTAAATGGCTCCAATTCAAATACTTTTGTGTTAATTCAAAAATCCAAAAGTGACCTAAAAATATATTCATCATTTTTGGCTGAGGTTTCCACCTTAACAAGAAATTATGAACTTTTCTTAGAGCATTTTAGGTTCATTGAAAAATATTTGAAGTTGAAGCTATTTGAATTCCTTTTGATGATAGGGTTTGATCATCCCCATTTCAAAGTTTCAAGAAATTTAAACATGATGCAAACATCACTAGCTAGTCTAGGTCATTACCAGACTAGGGATGTGACACTCATCAAAGTCTCCTAGGACATTCTTCAGGAAAAATTCAATGAATCCAGGCTTTACTTCAGTCACGTAGCACTTCACACAGCCCGGCTTCAATGGCACATTGTCCAACAAAATAGCCCTTGTCCAAGAAGGGTGGGCAAACCCAGGTTGTTGCACATTTTAATGTACCTTCATAATGTGTAAGCACGCCCTTCAACCTGTCTTTCATTCTAGATAGATTAGATATAGCATCATCATGAGCAGCTGCAGTCTTAGTGCTCATGGGGTCAGCTGATTGATGACCCACAAGTATAGGGTATCTATCGTAGTCCTTTCTAAAAGTAAGGGTGTCGAACCCAACGAGGAGCAGAAGGAAATGATAAGAAGTTTTCAGTAAGGTATTCTCTACAAGCACTGAAATTATCGGTAAAATGTTGTTTTGTGATGAGGTAATTTGTAATGGGTAACAAGTAATAAAAGTAAATAAGGTGCAGCAAGATGGCCCAATCCTTTTTGTAGCAAAGGAAAAGCCTGGACAAATTCTTATATAAAGGAAAACACTCCCGAGGACACATGGGAATTATCATCAAGCTAGTTTTCATCACGCTCATATGATTCGCGTTCGGTACTTTGATAATTTGATATGTGGGCAGACCGGTGCTTGGGTACTGCCCTTACTTGGACAAGCATCCCACTTATGATTAACCCCTCTTGCAAGCATCTGCAACTACAAAATAAGTATTAAGGTAAACCTAACCATAGCATGAAACATATGGATGCAAATCAGCCCCTTACAAAGCAACGCATAAACTAGGGTTTAAGCTTATGTCACTCTAGCAACCCAT
The DNA here is from genome assembly GCF_056163025.1 of Triticum urartu. NCBI lineage: Eukaryota > Viridiplantae > Streptophyta > Magnoliopsida > Poales > Poaceae > Triticum > Triticum urartu. The sequence continues at coordinate 144,849,717 of NC_141877.1, read as the reverse complement.
CATCTACTTATTACTTCCCAATGCCTTCCCCTAGGCCCAAACAATGGTGAAGTGTCATGTATTCGACGTTCACATGACACCACTAGAGGAAAGACAACATACATCTTATCAAAATATCGAACAAATACCAAATTCACATGACTACTTATAGCAAGACTTCTCCCATGTCCTCAGGAACAAACGTAACTACTCACAAATCATATTCATGTTCATAATCATAGGGGTATTAATATGCATAAAGGATTTGAACATATGATCTTCCACCAAATAAACCAACTAGCATCAACTACAAGGAGTAATCAACACTACTAGCAACCCACGGGTACCAATCTAAGGTTTTGGGACAAAGATTGGATACAATAGATGAACTAGGGTTTGAGAGGAGATGGTGTCGATGAAGATGTTGATGGAGACTGACCCCCTCACAATGAGAGGATGGATGGTGATGACGACGGTGATGATTTCCCCCTCCCGGAGGGATGCTTCCCCGGCAGAACAGCTCCGCCAGAGCCCTAGATTGGTTCTGCCAAGGTTCTGCCTCGTGGCGGCGGTGTCTCATCCCAAAAGCTTGCTTATGATTTTTTCCAGGGCGAAAGACTTCATATAGCCAAAGATGGGCACCGGAAGCCTGCCAGGGGGCCCACGAGACAGGGGACGCACCCAGGGGGTAGGGCGCGCCCCCACCCTCATGGATGGTGGGTGGCCCCCCTCTGGTGCTTTCTTCGCCCAATATTTTTATATATTCCAAAATTTAGTTTCATGGAGTTTCAAGACTTCTCGAGTTGTGCAGAATAGGTCTATAATATTTGCTCCTTTTCCAGCCCAGAATTCCAGCTGCCGGCATTCTCCCTCTTCATGTAAACCTTGTAAAATAAGAGAGAAAGGCATAAGTATTGTGACATAATGTGTAATAACACCCCATAATGCAATAAATATCGATATAAAAGCATTATGCAAAATGGACGTATCAACTCCCCCAAGATTAGACCTCGCTTGTCCTCAAGCGGAAGCCGATATCGAAAAATATGTCCACATGTTTAGAGATAGAGGTGTCAATAAAATAAAATACGGACATGAGGGAATCATGATCATTCTTATAACAACAATATATATATATTGTCATATGATTTCTTATGCTAAAGTAACAATTTATTCACAATTTCAAGTATGAATCAGAAACTTCATTGAAAACTAACATATTATAATCTCAGTCATTGAGGCAATTGCAATTTATCATAACATCGGAAAGAGTCAATATAAGAGCTTTTCAGCAAGTCCACATACTCAACTATCATTTAGTCTTTCACAATTGCTAACACTCATGCAATACTTATGGGTATGAAGCTTTGATCGGACACAGAGAAAGATAGGGGCTTATAGTTTTGCCTCCCAACCTTTTACCTCAAGGGTAATGTCAACAATAATAGTTTATGAAAACCCACGTCCAATTAGCTATATATATCAGGATCTTTCCAACACACAGTGCTTGCCAAAGGATAAAATGTAAAAAGGAAAGGTGAAGATAACCATGACTCTTGTATAAAGTATAGGACAAAAATAAAAGATAGGCCCTTCGCAGAGGGAAGCAGAGGTTGTCATGTGCTTTTATGGTTGGATGCACAAAATCTTAATGCCAAAGAACGTCACTTTATATTGCCACTTGTGATATGGACCTTTATTATGCAGTCCGTTGCTTTTATTTCTTCCACATCACAAGATCGTATAAAGCTTATTTTCTCCACACTAATAAATCATACATATTTAGAGATCAATTTTTATTGCTTGCAACAATGACAACTTACTTGAAGGATCTTACTCAATCCATAGGTAGATATGGTGGACTCTCATGGAAAAATTGGGTTTGAGGATACTTGGAAGCACAAGTAGTATCTCTACTTGGTGCAAAGAATTTGGCTAGCATGAGGGGGAAAGGCAAGCTCAACATGTTGGATGATCCATGACAATATAATTTATTTCAGATGTAAGAAAACATAACCCATTACGTTGTCTTCCTTGTCCAACATCAACTTTTTAGCATGTCATATTTAATGAGTGCTCACAATCATAAAAAATGTCCAAGATAGTATATTTATATGTGAAAACCTCTCTTTCTTTATCACTTCCTATTAATTGCAACGATGACCAAAACTATGTTTGTCAACTCTCAACAACTTTTATTCATCATACTCTTTATATGTGAAGTCATTACTCTCCATAAGATCAGTATGATCTCTTTATTTCTTTTTATTCTTTCTCTTTTTTTCAAGATCATAGCAAGATAACCAAGCCCTTTACTCAAAAATAAATTTTATTATATATAGCTCACGAACTCGATTACATAGAAGGACAATAAAGAAAACTCAAAGCTAAATCATACTAAAACTTTATTCTACTAGATCAAGATATTACCAAAAGGACCGAACTAAGAAAAACAGTAAAGATAAAAGTGTGATGGTGATACGATACCAGGGCACTCCCCCAAGCTTGGCAGTTGCCAAGGGGTGTGCCCATACCAATGTATTTATGTCTCTTTCTGCGGAGGGGGTGATGTGATATTCTTGGCGATGATGCCCCTCAGGATACGATTCTATTCCTTGAGCTTATATACTTGCTGCTTGAGGTCCATTATTTCCTTACGGAGCTTGCCCGTGATGGCTAAAGCTCATTTCACCCATGGATGTTGCATAGTTGCGGGGAACAAGTAACACTCTTTTTCATATTTTCATAAGATAGAAATCTAACATTGGAAGGGATGACCGAGTTTGGAATATCTGAGCTCTATAGTTCCCCCATCATGAATCCGACTCGGAAACGAGAAGTAACTTCTTGATCCTCTTCCATGGCATCTATCCTTTTCAAGTTGGCATCCATCTCTTCCTCTGTTGATGGCCCAAAGTGGTCAGCATCACTGTTTGCTCCTGGTCCCGGTGTCGGGTGGGATACCCGGCTCTCCCCAACTGACTCTTGAGAAGACATCTCGATCCAAATCTGCAGCAGAAACAACTTGAAACAAAAACAGAGTATATTTGCGTGGTATGGTGGTCAAAACCTTCAGGAGATTACATAATGAATTTTTACCGACCAAAAGAAGTATCGTGCAGGAAAACGGAGTCCAGAAGGCACACGAGGTGCCCATGAGGCAGGGGGCGTGCCCAGGGGGTAGGGCGCGCCCTCCCCCCTCATGGATGCCTCGTGTCCTTTCCGTACTGCTTCTTATTTTCCTATTTTCTTAAATATTCCAAAATGGAGAAAAAATGCTATTAGAACTGCTTTGGAGTCGGTTTACTTACCACACCACATACCTATTCCTTTTCGAAGGATGAAACATTCTGGAAGGTGTCCCTTATATACTCCTCCAGGGTTACGGTTTCAATAACATTAGTTTCAACATTTATAGGATTACCTGGGATATAACGTTTGATTCTTTGACCGTTCACCACCCTCGGATTTGTGCCTTCAAAATTGTTGATTTTTATGGCACAGGAACGATACACCTCCTCGATAACGTAAGGACCTTCCCATTTAGAGAGGAGTTTTCCTGCAAAAAATCTTAAACGAGAGTTGTATAACGATACATAATCACCTACATTAAACTCACGTTTTTTTATCGTTTTGTCATGCCATCTTTTAACCTTTTCTTTAAACAGTTTGGCATTTTCATAGGCCTGGGTTCTCCACTCATCAAGTGAGCTAATATCAAATAATTGAGCTCTTTAATGGCCACATATGCCTTATGTTCTAGTTCGAGAGGTAAGTGGCATGCTTTACCATAAACCATCTTATACGGAGACATACCCATAGAATTTTTATATGTAGTTCTATAGGCCCATAATGCATCATCAAGTTTCTTGGACCAATTCTTTCTAGATCTATTAACAATCTTTTGCAAAATTAATTTAAGCTCTCTATTTCTCAGTTCTACTTGACCACTAGACCGTGGGTGATAAGGGGATGCAATTCCATGATTAACATCATACTTAGCAAGCATTTTATGAAAAGCACCATGAATAAAGTGTGAACCACCATCAGTCATTAAGTATCTAGGGACTCCAAACCTCGGAAAAATAACTTCTTTAAGCATCTTAATAGAGGTTTTATGTGTAGCGACCTGACCCGAATGGATCAAGTCTCTGTGCTTAAGTGTCATCTCGGGAGCGGTATGCACACACAGTACTCAAGGATTTATAATAGAGGTAAATCACATCTATAAAGTAACATAATGCAACACCCACGATGCGTCTATATCTCCCACGTGTCGAGGCACGACTTAGAGGCATAGCCGCATGGTAGGTTTGTCCCAAGAGGGGTAATCTTCACACAATCCCATGTACTGAATAAGAAAGGGATAAAGAGTTGGCTTACAATCGCCACTTCACACAAATACAAGCTAAACATACATCATCCAGAATACAGTCAAGGTCCGACTACGGAACCAAAATAAAAGAAGACAACCCCAAATTCTAGATCCCCGATCGTCCCAACTGGGATCCACTATTGATCAACCGGAAAAGACATAAAACAACGACCAAGATCTTCAACGAGCTCCCACTTGAGCTGGGTTGCGTCACCTACACTGGCATCATCGGCACCTACAACTGTTTGGAAGTATCTGTGAGTCGCGAGGACTCAGAAATCTCACACCCACGAGATCAAGACTATTTAAGCTTATGGGTTGGAAAGGGTAGTGAGGTGGATCTGCAGCAAGCACTAGCATATATGGTGGCTACCTTACGCAAAAGAGAGCGAGAAGAGAAGCAAAGCACGGCCGAGAAGCTAATAAGTGATCAAGAAGTGATCCTGAAGCTACTTACGTTCAAGCATAACACGAGACCGTGTTCACTTCCCGGACTCAGCCGCAAAGAGACCATCATGGCTACACACGCGGTTGATGCATTTTAACTAAGTTAACTGTCAAGTTCTCTACAACCAGATATTAACAAATTCCCGTCTGCCCATAACTGCGGGCACGGCTTTCAAAAGTTCAAAACCCTGCTGGGGTGTCCCAACTTAGCCCATCACAAGCTCTCACGGTCAACGAAGGATATTCCTTCTCCTAGGAAGACCCGATCAGACTCGGAATCCCAGTTACAAGACATTTCGAAAATGGTAAAACAAGACCAGCAAAGCCACCCGAATGTGCCGACAAATCCCGATAGGAGCTGCACATATCTCGTTCTCAGGGCACACCAGATTGTCCAAGATTCTGGTAGGCCAACCCAGAGTTGCCCCTGGTGGCCACCGGCTGCTGACAGGTTGGACCAACACTCAGAGGAGCACTGGCCCGGGGGGGTTAAAATAAAGATGACCCTCGGGCTCCGGAAACCCGAGGGAAAAAGGCTTAGGTGGCAAATGGTAAAACCAAGGTTGGGCCTTGCTGGAGGAGTTTTATTCAAAGCGAACTATCAAGGGGGTCCCATTCCCCCAACCGCGTAAGGAATGCAAAATCAAGGAACATAACACCGGTATGACGGAAACTAGGGCGGCAAGAGTGGAACAAAACACCAGGCATAAGGCCGAGCCTTCCACCCTTCACGAGGTATATAGATGCATTATTTAAATAAGATGTATTGTGATGTCCCAACATATCCATGTTCCAACATGGAACAAACTTCAGCTTCACTTGCAGCTAGCAACGCTATAAGAGGGGCTGAGCAAAATAGGTAACATAGCCAAACAACGATTTGCTAGGAAAGGTGGGTTAGAGGCTTGACATGGCAATATGGAAGGCATGATATAGCAAGTGGAAGGTATCGCGGCATAGCAATAGAGCGAACAACTAGCAAGCAAAGATAGAAGTGATTTCGAGGGTATGGTCATCTTGCCTGAGATCCCGCAAGGAAAAGAACGAGTCCATGAAGAAGACAAACAGATGTAGTCGAACGGATCCTCACAAACGCGATGTTATCGGAACTAACCCGAAGAAGCAACACCGGAAAGAAGCAAACAACATAGTAAACAACCATCACATAACATGGCATGATGCACAATCAAGTATGATGCATGTCCGATTTAATGAGGCATGGCATGGCCAAGTGCACAAGCAAAACTACAAGTTAAGTGGAGCTCAATATGCAACGAGTTGCATATTGATGAAACACCACATGACTTATTTAGTTCACTCTCATTTATGTACCCCACAATATTAAATGTTGGTTAGCATGGCGAGAGGTGGAGCAAATGAAAACTACCTATCTAGGCAAGTTTAAATGAGGCCGGAACAACAAACAATAAGTCTGGAAACTCCTCATGTGCATATTTTAGGTTTTGGTACTGTTCTGCCCTAAACCATATTTTAGAGTTGTTAAACACACAAGAAGAGGGCACCATGTTAAACTAGGAATTTTTCTACCCCATTTACGTATAAAGTTTATTAAAATTGGAGCTACGTATATTTAGTTATGAATTAAATCATTTTAACAAGTTATTTAAGCAAATTTAAACAAACAACATTTTAAACATAGATGAAAGTGGCATATAATGAAACTAGACACAATTTTAAGCATTTTTCATATATAAAACATTTTAATATGATGCATGTTTATTACGTTATTGTATGCATGAACATTAAGGGGTTTTCTGAAAACTACAGTTCTCTGATTAATTAACAAATTCGTTCGCGAAAAAAAACAATGACTCGGACCGAAACTCGTTACGGGCCGAAACATTGGCAGGCCGCACAGAGGGGGCGTTGGAGTGCTCACCATGGGACAAGGCCCAGTCGGTGGAAGAGGTAGCAGGCCGACTGGCTGGGCTTGGCGCGGGATGCGGCCCACACGTGCGAATGTGCGGGTGCTCAGTCAACGCTGGAGGCCAGCGAGCAGAGGAGGCCTTACACGGGCGACTTGGAGCTGGTCAACAGAAGTGACCGAGCTGCTTTGGTCGATGCAGGGGAGCTGCGGGGACGGTGAACTTGGCGCGGAGGTGCGGGATGGCAAGAACGGCTGGATCCAAGGCGGGAGAGGCGCCATGCAGGCGGGGAGCGGTCAACAGGAGCGGGACTGGAAGTAGGCGAGGCGGCGCTGCTTGGTCTCCGGAAGCAAAGGCAGACCATGAGGCGGAACGATCGGGTCAGCGCGTAGGGACACGACGGAAACAGTGCGAAATGGAGGCAGGGCACGGATCCGAGCAAAGGAGGAGCGAATCCAGGGGGGCGGGGTGCCAAATCCGGGCTCCACGGGAACTTCAAACGCCGGCGGAGGCAGATCAACGCGGCGGCGAGCTCCTATCCATGGTAACAGAAGAGGTAGAGGATTGATAGAAAGAAAGCAGAGGAAGGAGAAGAAGGGAGAGAGGGGTGGCGCTCATCTCCCTAGCTGCAGGTTCGGTCGCCGGCGGCAGACGGGAACAACGGTTCCCTGGGGCTCGGGGACGAGCTCGCCTCGATCCGGATTGGGGCCAGCTACGGGGCACGGGGCGCTGGGGAAAACTGGGGCACAAGGGAGGTCGTTGGATCAATGATCTGACGGCCAGGGATGGTGGAGGCTGTAGGATTGGATGCATGGTGGGTGCGAGCTGGCGGCGGGAGGATCCCGAGGTGGATCTGGTCTGGCGGCGGGGTGGAGGAATTTTAGGGAGTTGGTCTAGGGTTTGTCCAAATAGGCATGTGGGTGGACTATATATAGGGAAGGAAGAGAGTTTGGACCTTCCGATAAAAAACTGACGGACGAGAATAAATAGGCTAGGGAGTCCAATAAAGAAAACGAAGATGTTTTAGGGATGTTTGGGGATGATCCGAATCCAATGATGACGACTGCCCGGGTCGGGTCCGGGACAACTTTCGGACGCGCGCGTGAGGCGGGCCGCGGGCTGACGAGAGAACTTAGGTTGGGCCTGGCGGTAGGTAATGGACTGTGTAGACGGTCTAGAGAGGAAAGAGAGGGAAAGCCCGACAACAGTTTTCGGAGACCGAAAATGACCGATGTTTGACTGACTATATTGTCTCTATAGTTATCCGTTGGGGCGTCAAATGAACTACGAATGCGATGAAACTTGACAGGCGGCCTACTGACAACATAACAACACTGCATGGCAACTTTCAACCCATTCCGAGAACATTTTCCGGCCACTTACATAATAATATTTCGGACGTGCCGCGGGCGCGTGCAAGTGTGTCTGGGCTCAGAACGGACAACAGAAGGAACGGGGAGACCAGGACGGGTGCAAGTTTTGAAAACATGATGATGCAATGCACATGATGACATGGCAAGATGCAACACGCAAGCAAAAGACATGGCAAAGACAGCGAATAACTGGAAGACACCTGGCGCAACGGTCTCGGGGCGTCACAACACTCCACCACTACAAGAGGATCTCGTCCCGACATCTAGGATGGCACCGGAGGGAAACGAAAGAGGAAGAGAAAAGGTAAAACTAAGTTGCTTCTTTGACAAACGAGTGAAACCAATGAACCTTGAGAGGTTAAACAACTGGAAAGAAGAATACAACGGAGATGAACGAAGTTGAAAACACTCTGTTAGAAAAGAGGAACAAGGAAAATTACGAGAACTTTGTAGGTTGACGGACATAAGAAAATGGTTTCAATGGAAAAGAAGTACATGCAAGCACTCCGGTTGAAACAAGATGTACAAGGAACGATAAAGATCAATTATGACAACACTCCGGTTAAAACAAGATAAAGATGGAATAAGAATGATATAATTTGGACAGCACTCCGACTGTAAATGGAAGGAATCGAACATGATCTTGGGAAGATTGGATGATACTCAACAACACACTACCTCCGGAACTATTGAAAGAATGGCACAAGGGGTAAGAAAGATTTCAGGCGGCACTCCAGTTGAGAAGGGAGGCAAAATTGATAAGATGAGAGAAACTTGAAAAGAGGGCACGACACTCCGGTTAAATGGATAAGCACGAAAAGAACATGGTCCTGACAATCCGAGATAATGAGTGAAGAGAGCAACATCACAATGGCTCCGGAACAAATGAATGGAAAACTAGATGGTTGGAAAGAAAAAGAACGGAGAGGACGAATGACAACTCTTGCAAATAAAATTGAAAGAGCATGCTTACGACGAAAAGGTTGAACGGAGTTGTTGGAAAACCAACAACGAAAAGAGTAAGCTTGTAGTGGGCTTATGGAGAACATCTCAAAACTGAGGTGAAATTCTGCCACTAACGAAAAACAATGATTGATCGGGAATAAAGAAGAGATGAAAACTTCTTCCACCAAGAAGATAGAGAGATAACTTGAATCATTTATAAGCACCACAATAGCAACATTCCTTAGGGAAGGCTTTAGGTGAAATATGACACAAGACAACTCCAACGAAGAGATTAATGGAATTAAAATACCTCATTCTTGATAACTTGTGAATCATGAAACACGAAGGGAAATTATCAAGAATGACATAACACCACCTCAAAAGATGAGATATGAAAGAATTGAACTTGGAAATGCAAGATGAAGAATACTTGAAGTATAGCTTGGTGGATCATAGCTTCGAGAGAAATCTTGACGAACATTTGAAGAATGAAAGGAATCCTTGATGAACCACCATGTAGAGCCTCCATGAAGAACTCTGGTAACAAAATGATGATAAAAAGAAAGGAAAGTTGAAAACACAAGGTGAAGCCTTGTAATGATTTAGATGGAGCTTCGTGACGAGATAAAGCAGAAAACCTTGGAACTCCGAAAAAGAAAGATGACTCACTTGTAATCAAGAATTAACTCATCATGGACAATCTCTGGAAGAATAGAATCCATTATTTGGATGAAGCAAGAATAAGAATCATGTTATGCGTATCCTTCACCAATTTAAATTGATGACAAGCAATGTATTTGGCATACTGCTTATTCTCCTGGAAAGGATTAAGATAGATATAGCGCAAACTTGAGAAAAGGCTTCAATGAACCACCGTTAGGATTTGATAGAACGAATGAATTGATATGATAACCAAGGAATAAAACTCTTGCGTGAACCACCGTAAGAATTGAAAATGAATGTAGCACAGGCACAATTCATCGGGAAGAATTGGAAAATGAATGAAGATACTTGCTAGCATTTAGATACATGAGCTGTGCTGTCGTAGAAGTGTTCCATGACATTACCAAAATTATCATCACGGAAGTGTCCACTTCCATGACGATAAATCGCGCATCACAGAAGTGCTTTCGTCAAGGGTGACCGACACGTGGCATCCACCGTAAGGGAACGCTGTTAATCTATCGGGTCGGGTTTTGGATCCGATAACCCGTTAATAGCCCCGACCAATGGGGATTTTCCACGTGTAAAATCATCATTGGTGGAGGAAACACGTGTCGGCTCATCGTTGGGACAGATGTCATCCACTCATTGGACAAAAGGCGCCTATGGTACGTTGACACGTGGCATGGCCCAACAGAGGCCCATTCTTGTGAAAAGGCCGGCCCGTTTGACTTGGTCAAAAGGTGGCAGGCCGGCCCATGGAAAGCCTGTTAACGGCATGTTCGCATATAGCCCATTTACACCCCGCTAACCCAAGGCCCGTTACGCCCTATCCGAATTAGGCCCAGTAGCGTCATCTGGGCCATCCAATATGATTCCAGCCCGTTTTCACTTCTGGCCCATGTATGGCCCATGACGTCTTTCAGCCCATATGAGGCCCTATGTAACTCTTGGCCTATTAATGGCCCGTGGTGAAACTGGCCCGTAATGAACAGTGTATCACTTTAACCCATTAACGGCCCGTGGTGAAACTGGCCTGTAATGAACAGTGTATCACTTTATACCCATTAACGGCCCGTTATTCCGTTGGGCCGTCTCCAGCCCATGTTATCTTTCGGCCTTCTCAGAGCCCATTTATTCTTGGGCTCATTTCCAGCATTCGTTTACTTACGGCCCGTTACTGTCATTTTCTGCTTGTGGGCCAAATTCAGCTCGTGGTTACAGTCAGTCGTTTGTGGTCCGTTAATACGTTGGGCCATTTTCATAGCGTCATCAAATACGGCCTATTAACGATGGCCCGTTATGGTTGGCCCATGAACGGATGATTCCAACTCTAGCCCATTTACGGCCAGAATGCGGTCTGTTTGGCCCATGTTTGGCCAATCGATCATACAGCCCGTATAAGGCCCATTGATGATATGGCCTGTAGAAGGCCCACTGCTTCTATGGCCCGTAGAAGGCCCACTGTTTCTATGGCCCATAGAAGGCCCACTATTTCTACGGCCCGTAGGAGGCCCAGTGTCACTACAGTAAATATTAGCCCATGGTTATTGTGGCCTAGTTTTAAAAAATAGGTTATTGCAGCCACCAGCAAACCGCAGAAAAAGAACTGCACTGACTACAAGCAAACAAATAAACAAGACAACAAGGAAATAAATAAGCAAGCAACTTACACTAGGCTATCACGGCTATTACACATATTACATCCACTGGGCATCAAAGTTCGCCGCTAGTGCAAATATAGGGAACACAGCAGCATATAAACGCCACGGCAAAACAAGTCCAGAACTGAAATCACTTCAGAAGAGATCAAGAAACAATATCCTGGGTACCCATAATGCTGGCAAGATGCTTAGCAAGCTTATTAACTTTCTCTTGTTTGGCGCTTAAGTCCTCCAGCGCTTGTTGTTGCACCAGAAAGTATGCATCTGAATTCTGCAGGGACTTCCTCAGTCCTTCGGCTTCCTGTCGCATAACATCTGATCGATGTCTTTCAACTTGAAGTTGAGAGTCAAGAAGCCGAACTGAGTCAGGAAATGAGTTCGAAGAGCTGGTGCCAGCAGTGGTAGCCAGTAACTCGAACACTACATCAAGACAGGACTTTGGGGTTATCTCAGTGTCTTCAATATAGTTTTTATCAGCTTTCTTGGAGACCAATAGGGATGTCTCACTATCTTGAACCTTATCTGCATTACTTCCTTTACCATTGCATAACAGGGTACTCTTCTCCAATATTTTATCCGCGTTCTAAAAGAGAAACAAACAAACACATCTCGGGTTTACAATGTAGTATATGAAACTCATTTTGGTAAACCAGTCCAGTAGTAAGGTGGACAGGATAACAACATGAAACAAACATATATCTATGTAGTATGGTCACTGTATGGTCTATATCATTCTAGTTTATGTTGCCAAATCAAGATAGATACAGTTCGAATCATATCTATTTAAGACAAAGCAGCATAGACAGAATATAAGTGTGGGAAACTACACAGCAATAACAACACTTGTAATGTGCATGGCATGAGAACATAACTATTTATTCAATTGAATATGAGATCAACATAGAGCAAGTTACAACAGCGAACAACCAAACACGTTGAAGAAACAGGTTTAAAACATACCTGTTGCGCCATTGGAGTTTCAATTGCATCCTTCAAATTTGAAATTAGTTGGTATCAGTAAATACAGTGATGCAAGATCAAAGTAGTATGAACCATAGCTACGGAACCTGACCTGAGAACAATTCTTCTTTTGCTTTAAGCGTTGACTTCGGGTTCGGAGTGGTGGTCCTCGTGATTTGGGCACTGTAGTTGCCTTACTAACTGCTCGTGTTTGGGTGCTCTGTGGTGGAGACGGTGCTGTGTCAACGGGAACTGGGTGTCTATCTACTGGGGTTGGGGTTAGAAGGGGTGTAGTTGGTTCTCTGTCCAACTGGGTAGGGGTACAATCTGCATGAGTGTGGGTTATGTGTGGTGGGGCTGGTTCTTGGGCAAGTACAACCGTGGTTCTATCTGCATCGACAGGTAGCACGATCTTTTCTGAAGATCGTGTTTTTACTCCCACAGATACTGCCATCACTCCCTCCAATTGAAACGGCTGATAAACAAGAAAAGTAATTGAATGTACAAACATTGTAAGATAGACAGGTGCAATGGATAGTACGAAAGAAAACAGGGCATGAAATAATTCACATTTATGTTGTCTAAGCAAACAAAATAGCAGGACATAATTTCACATATATGATGGCTAATTAAACAGGATAGTATGACACAATTTCACATGTATGATGGCTAACTAAACAGGATAGAATGACATACTTCAAAATATGATGACTATGTAAACAGGATGACATGATATAACTATACAATGTGTCTATGAAAGTGGTTGGCATGCCATAAATCACAAACATTCCGTCGATGGAAACATGATGGCATGATATAATTCACGGATAGAATGACATAATTTAAATATGATGACTATGTAAACAGGATGAGATGATATAACTATATTATGTCTTTAGAAAATGGGTTGGCATGCCATAATTCAGATACATGTTGTCTATGTAAACATCATGGCATGACATAATTCAAATATATGATTTATATACTAAGGAAGTGAGCAGAGGGCAATCGCATATATGATGTGTCAACTAAGGAGATGGCATTTAATATTGTGTATATGATGTAAAAACTAAGCATTGCAATACAACATATGCATTATATGAGTAATATAACCCTGCCAAGTTTGAGCATACACCTCAGGGGGATAATAGGACTGGTCATCTGCCTCTGAATCCTCCTTTGAAGAGCTATCTGTAACCAGCAAGATATCTGCTTTAGCAGGTAGCATTGTCTTCTCTGAAGACCTTGTTTTCACTCCAGATTTCTCCATCACCAATTCAAATGGCTGATGCACAGGAAGAGCAGTTGAATATACAAACATTGTCGACAAAAGCAATGAGAAATACAAAAAAAGGATGGCATGATATAATTCACATATATGACGCTAGCCTAAACAACATGGCATTGCATAATTCACATACATAATGCCTTGCAACAAGATAACATTGCATAATTCACATATATAATGTCTTGCAACAAGATGGCATTGCATAATTCACATATATGGTAATTAGACACTAAACAGGTGGCATTCACACAAAGCATGTCTAAACTAAGCAAATGACATAGCAATGCAAGATACCATACGCACGATATGAGCAACATAACCCTGCCAAGTTAGGGCATGCACCTCGGGGGGGATATGACTGGTCATCTGTCTCTAAATCCTCGTCTGAGGAGCTATCGGTAACCAGCAAGACATGCGCTTCGTCAGATAGCATTGTCTGCTCTGAAGACCTTGTTTCCACTCCAGATTTTTCCATGACCGTGCCAAATGGGTGATGCACAGGAAGAGTAATTGAATGTACTAAAATTGTTGACAAATTTAACACGTAATAAAAAATGATGGCATGATATAATTCACATATAAGATGACTGGCTAACCAGGGTGGCATTGAAAAATTCACATATATGATGCCTGGCTAGACAAGATGGCATTGCATGATTCACATATACGATAAAGAAACTAAACAGATGGCATTGACACAAAGCATGTCTAAACTAAGCAGATGACATCTTTAATGTATACAGTCAGCAATGCAAGGCACCATATGCATGATATTACCAACATCAGCATGCCAAGTTAGAGCGAAGACCTCATGGGGTAAATAGGGGTGGTCTTCTCCTTCTGAATCCCCCTCATAACAGTTATCTTCCTCTTGATTACGACCTGAAATGGGTGGAGGGGGGCTGCCTTTGCGCCCACCATGGAACAACGTCCGCATCAAATTTTATTACCACGCAAGGCTTGTCTCTTTTGCTCTACATGATCAGTTCCATTGTGTACAATAACTGGCAAGCATAGGAGTAAAACATAGTGAGATTATGTAAGGAGTGCATGCACAAATCCAGAGTGATGGTAGCAAATTGTGGATAGACCCAAAACCAAGCAGGAAGATAATAGCTTTAGTTAAAAAATACAGATAATGGCTCCTTTAATGTTTGTTTGCACCCAACATGAAACTCATAGTAGACACCGGAGATTAACCAGATAGTAGACAGATAGTACAGATTGCTGCCCCAATATGTACCCCACAACCATTTAAAAACTCAAGTTTTAGCATTAGTTTGGACCTGACTCGGAGTCTAATAGGTGAACACGACGATAATGTAGCATGTCATCATATTAAGCGACGCATAACGTAAGCAGACACGGAAGAGTGCGACCTCTCTTGCGGACCCGTGTAGTCCTCAAGGTCATCTGCTCAGTTGATGATGGTAATGCAGTTGCCGTGGCTGCCGGCGGCGGGGAAGAAGATCTGAGGCGGCGAAAGATAGTCTGGAGAGCGGATCCCTGCTGTGGTGAACCCTTCCGTCGTTGGAGCAGCTGAGCTAGGGTGGAACACAGCGCCGCAGGAGCGGGACAAACCACATAAGGTTTTCTTTGACACATATCTGTAACAGAAGTAATTGAGTAAGGGCTTGTTTGAATTTGAGGAATCTAACAATGCAGGGATAGGAAATAGACAGGAATAGGATAGGAATGCACGTGCAAAACAAAGAATTTAAAAACACATGATTTCTGCCAATCTGGGTGTTTGAGTCACAACAATTGGAAGATCACAGGATGCAAAAAAGCATGGTGAGATTAAGTCAAACCACAAGAAAATGTACGGTTATAATGCTATTATGCTATTATCTCTTAGTCTTGTGCTTGATGAATAGGAATATGAAAAGGAGGAGAAGTGGAAATTAGAAATCCTACGGTTTTTCTTTCAAGGAGACACTAAAGGAACAAATCCTACAGTTTTCCTTTGCTCCATTCCTTTGCACCAAATTCATGAAAGTAGTACCATAGGAAACTTTCCAATTCTGATGTTTTTCATTCACCTTTCCTTTCAAGCACTGGCGATTCTAGTAGGCAGGCTTGAGCAGGGAAAATCCTACACAAAAAAAATGTTTTTGTGCTACTTATATTACTTTGGACCCAGGCCACTGCCATACTAGCTCAACTCCTAGGCCCATCGACAAATGCACAGCTCAAACGCGGAGAGATAAATAATGATGGCGTTCAAGAGTGTCCATCACGGATAGCTAAGTTGCCTGGTACCTCACTGCTTGTCATATAGTAGGATAAAATATTCGTATTTCCCGTTACTACGAGTGCTCAGTGGAGAATATATATAACATGTAGAGTAAAAAAGAGATGCAACAAGTGTACAACCTCTTTGGCGAAGCCATCTCGATCTCAGTGTGATTGGGTTGGCTGGTGAGGATGCTCCAGCTGACTTGGCTGTCGGAGGAGGGGAAGAAGATCTTAGGCGTCTGGAGATGGAGCCCGAGTTACTGCTCCACTGTGATGGAGGGTTTCGTCGTTGGAGCAGCTCCGGTGAGTTGTACGACGCCGAGGCTGAAGCAGGACAAGAGAGACAATGAACAACGTTAACCTGACTGGAATTCTAATAGCATCTCCAATACATGACATAAAATACATAACCACAAAGTGCTAGATGTAAAATACATCAGCCGCTCATCTCTGAACTTAACTGTCGAAACTGAATTTAACTGTCAAAACTGAACTTAACTGTCGAAACTGAACTTAACTGTCGAAACTGAATTTTGCTGTCAAAACAGAATTTTGCTGTCGAAACTGAACGCACTAGCAAGGTGAGGCTACACGTCGGTCGACTGACTTTTTCATCTCTGGTCAATCGATTTTGCAGCCGTTGGATACGAAATCAAGGGCTTGTGGTTCATCTTCAACCTCCACCCCCTGAGCCGGCCAAACAGCAGCCCCCCGCCGCCCGTGGCCGGTGGTGCGCCGCCCCGCCCGCCCCGAAAACACTCCCCACCACCGGTCCACCGCCGCCCTGGCCATCCCTCTAGCCCCCCCCCCCCCCGTGCCGAGCTTTTTCTCTGGCGATCCCCACGCCATCGCCCCGCCACCGCTGGCGACCACCGCCCCCATCCCGAACCCTAAGATAGATAGTGGGGTAACTCTCCGGCGAGCCCCCCTCCCCGCTGCGGCTGGTTCTTCCTTCACCCCGGCGGCATCGGAGTGAAGTGTAGCTAAATCGGAGCAGCATCGCAAGCAAGAGCAAGAGCGAGAGCAGCAGCGCGAGCAAGAGCAATAGCAAGAGCAGACCAGGCAGGGGACCGAGAGCAAGAGCAGAGCAGCAACACGAGCGAGAGCTAAAGCAGCAGCAGGTCCTACTGATGTGGACGTCACCGCCGAGGGAGCAACACCGTGGAGGAAGTGGCCGGCGACGCCGCCGTGGATGGAGCCGCGCCGTGTCAGCTCGGGACCGAGCGCCGGCAGCACCGTAAGATCGAATCAAGAAGAAAATGCGGCGATTAGTGTACCACCTCTTTGGTGGCGCCGATTAGGCCACAACTTCATCCAAGGAAACGGTGATGATGATGCTCTTCCGATGGTGCAGGAGAAGACGGTGGTGTGGGAATGGAGGTGGCGCGAAAGATGAGGGGAACGTCGGGCAGCTCCTTGGAGGTGGAGGACGCGGTGGCTGAACCGGCGGGACGATGAGATCGACGACGGATCCTCATCCGGTACGGTGGATGAGGGACGTCGAGGTGTTGTTGTGGACGACGTCGTCGGGGAAGAGGCTCCGGCTGGGTGGCGGACGGAGCAGGGTGTGGGGTTTCGTCACGGGTTTTCGCGGCCTCGGTGTACGAATGGGTGGGCGGATGGGATGGCAGTGGGGAACCATGGCTTAGAGACGCACTTGTCCGAAATGTGGGGTAAGTTATGAAAGTACCCCCACCGATTTGAGGCGGTTCTTTCGGTTCAGGGGTACCACGGGCATTTCGCGTGTCGGGATTTCACAGGAGCTGGGAGTTTTCGCGCGCGTTGTAATTTAGGAATAGCAAGGCGCGGGTTGAGATGGAGGGAGTTGTCGGAGCACAACGAGACAAAGATATATCTTAAATATTTCGGGCTAACAAGGCGCGGGTTGAAGAGGCGGGAGTTTCACAGCACGATAGACAGAGACGCTAGCTTGAATTTTCGGCATAGCAAGGTGGCTTGAAATTTCGGAAGAACAAGCTTAACATGTACCCCAAAAAAAGACAATTTGCACCTCAACACGCACAACACACACACAAACACCATTTAGACTATAGTAAGGTACACGTGCATTACACACATGAGATTTGGCAACCAAATTATGAATAAATACCACATTATAGCATGCAAGCTTTGAGTCATATATGCATGATGTAGATGTTCGTTTAATTCTTATAGTTCATTTCATTCAAAATCATCTAGTTTTAATAAGAAAGCTAATCTATTTTAAGATTCATGGAATTGTGCGTCGTAAGACATAAATAAAAACAAATAATGGCAAATCATGTAGAAAAACATTTGGGCAATTCTGATACGGAAGATTCTAGAACAAATAAGAAGTGCTTGTGTTTTGATGTTTGTGCATTATGCTTAAGTTCAACCAATGGGTCTTCTAGATTATACATGTGGCGAAATCTAGTGGAATCTAGATGATATCCAACGGCCAGTAGTGCTCAAATTTGCCATCTTTGGACCATCGGATTCGCCTCATCCAACGACCATCTTTCAAAGTTAAAGTTACCCGCACACAATATAAAAAAATATAATATAATATATATAGGGGTATAGATATAGATATGTGATGCAAAAGTCGTCCATCATCTCCAATTATAATAGTGTGTCCATGCACGGATGCGACGTGGCCAAATGATGTCTGCCATTGGTATCTCAAATTCAAATCAGTCTGACCTTGTTCAATGTGTATACATTACAACATTCTCGTTTCCAAACCACACCGCGCAGATATCTGTTATATTCATGCATGCATGGGTTTCAAACATCAGGATCTCTTATTCAAATACTTGAATTCAACTTTACATTGATTATGACCTCACCTATTCTTTTACACCCACACAGTAGTCTTCTCTTTATAATTGTACCACTAACTTTCTCTCGTGCATGCATGCACACACACTACCAGTCGGCATTATCCATCGCACGCATGCAATCTTTTTCTTCAGGTCGGTCTCCCATGAAGGCACACACCAACACACATCCCCCTCTCCATCATATCGGGCATTCTTTATCTCTCACGCATGCAAGCGCAACGATCGATGTTCCTCTATGTATGTGTGTATATAGCTAGGTATTTCATAGTTTTCCACACAAACCGATCAATCGATATATCCAGTGAGGTCTCACCCTCTTTCCCACGTCCACATCGATCAATCTATACCTCTCTATATAGGATTAACATATATAGATAATACACCCACATTAATTATGTATCCAACGTCCCCCTCTCATCATCCATGCCTTCCACTTCATCACTCAGACGCGTGCACAATGGCGAAGACAGGGGCAGTAAGGGCCCTGCCCCTCCCCCCAAGTATCACTATATATCAAGGCTAATATGAATGTGATCATTAGACAATTGCTGCTAAAGATGGTTTCAGTTCATGAATTGACCCTCCTCGTAAAGGATTAGCAATGCTTGGCCCCCTAGCTCATTTATTTTTCATGGCTCCGCCACTGCGTGCATCAGCGCACGTGTTCGCCCCCTCTCTCTAAATATCAATCTCGCACTTGTGCATTCCTTCATAGTCTCCCTCCACTCGGCCCCTCGCACCATCTTCTAACCCCCACCGGATTTTTCCACATGTACAATCTAGCAGACTCCATGGTTGAACTTAAGCATAATGCACAAACCTCAAAACAACAGTGGTTCTCTTTTGTTCTAGAATCTTCTGTATCATAACTGCCCAAACTTTTTTCTAGTTGAATTGCCATTATTTGTTTTTAATTTATGCTTTAGAACGCACAATTCCATGAATCATAAAATAGATTAAGGGCTTCTTTGATTCAAAGGATTCTTAAAGGAATTTTGGAAGATTCTAATCATTAGGAATTTTTCCTATCTTGGTTGTTTGATTCGTAGGATTGTAAACCATAGGAATTTTTCCATATGATTCATTTGCACTAGATTTCATAGGAAACATCCCATCCACTCAAACCTCTTTGAAAGAATTCTGCGTTTTTTCTATGCACAATCAAACACTCGTACAATCCTGTAGGATTCAAGACGACATTCCACTATATCCCATGTTTTTCATATTCCCGCGTTCTTAGCTTTTTTATAAAAACTAATTGATTTTGAATGAGATGAACTATAAGAATTAAATGAAGGGCTACATCAGGCATATATGACTCAGAGCTTACATGCTATAGTGTGGTATTTATTCATAATTTGGTTGCAAAATCTGATGCGTGCAATGCACGTGTACCTTACTAGTACTTCGAGTATGTGAAAAACACGTAAATTAGAATACCAATGGCACGCTACAAAGTGTCTCTCTTATAGTTCATGAAGCCACGTGGCACATGTGTAGGTGTTGTCGCGACCTCCTTGCGTGGATTGATCACAGTGACGTGCTGCTGGTTCCAGAAGAATGTACTCGTCCACCCTGAGCCATACTGGCGGTACATGCACGAAGCGAAGATGTGCACGCACGCCATGCACACACTCATTCCTCACACGCACACGCGGGTACACGGGCGGACGCAATTTTGTACCAAGATCCACCCCATGTGATAATTTGATGCATGTAAAGTCGTTCACTTTATTGATGGTCAATTAATACAGCGCATGCAAATTGAGTGGACATGAGGGCGGAAGAAAGACATTATTACTCCACTGCGCGCATGCGAGTAGTTAAATCGTGGGTTGCTAGTAGTACTTCCATTGGTCTCCTTCATATTTTGTGCCAATTTTTGATAGTAACATAATATTTACGCATTTGAGCAGTGTAGTACTTGAATTTATGTTCTGCTAAACTCATCGGGAGCCGTTTCGGGCCTCGAAACCAAAACCATCAATTAATCTTTACCTTGTTCCCATCACATTCGAAAGCCTGCTCACACCTACTAGTAGTACGTACCAAACCTGAACGTGTTCCCACTATGCAGGTATTAGTACTAGTGCTAGTACTTAGGTTATAAAAAGGGGAACTACCTAACCAAAAATCACTCTACCTTTCCTCCTCATAATTGCTTCTTCTTCATCTGTCATTGCCATGGCCTGTGAGCAGAGCTCTAGGTCGAGAACTACTCGTAACAAGGGAGCGGCAACCAAGGCT
Organism: Triticum urartu; assembly: GCF_056163025.1. NCBI lineage: Eukaryota > Viridiplantae > Streptophyta > Magnoliopsida > Poales > Poaceae > Triticum > Triticum urartu. The sequence goes on along the minus strand of NC_141877.1, from coordinate 144,828,827 downwards.
GCGGAAAAAAGAGAGGGCACGCCGCCACACAGAGACCTCGAAAGATCTCTCACGGGCAGGCGATGACTCCCAGGAGCGCCCTAGCCGCAGAGGCGAACATGCCGAGCCCGCGGAGCTGGAGTTGTTATCCCTCGACGGCATGCCCGATCAGCTCAATAAGCAGAAGGAGTTCATCCAAGGCTTGATGGAGTTTCTGAAGGAGAGCCTCGACGACATGCCCACTGAGCTCAATCAGCAGGGGGAGTTGTCCGCCGGCTTGGTGATGCTGTTGAAGAAGAGCTTTGCCTCGGAGAAGAAGGCGACCGGCAAAATCCTGCGACTTCCGGAGGACAATACGAAGCTCTGCCACGAGATCGACCTGTTGAAGGAGAAGAACGCCGGCTGGAAGAAGCTGCATGAGAATAGTAGTTCCTCGATGAAGATGTTGCAGGCCCTCGCCATGGAACAGAAGGAAGAGTTGGCGACGCTCTGCATCGAGCACCCGGCTGCTATCAAGGTACGTAATATGGCCATGGAACAGATGATGAAGGCTCGTGTCGAGAAATGTCGCGTCATGGACACAATGATGAAGATGGCGGAGGAGACGCACAAGGAGATGGAGGTCGTGGAGGCGATGAAGAAGCAGTTACGACTCTGCGGCAAATTAGATCATTTGGGGGTGATAATCTTCCTTCTTCTTTTGCTCATGTGTTTCATCTTTTGCTTCGGGTGTTTCGCCACACGTGGCACGTTCTCTGCAAGGCATGAATAGAACAATGTTTTTTTGAGGGAATGAATAGAACAATCGTAACAATGAGATGACTAGCAAATTAGATCATTTTTTATCGCCATATGGCACTGGGCTGCCGTGTTTCGTGCTCCTCCGCTGCAGTACTACTCCAGTGGAAAACTTGAGTATATCGCACAGTTCTTTGCTCCTCCTCGATCAGGTCATCGGCGCATTTATACGAGCAGTCAAATCACAAGGCCCCGCCTTCCAGTAGTAATGAGCCGTCAAATCACAAAGGCCCTCGCCTCTCGTGAAACCGACCAAGCTAGACTGCCCCGCCCTCTAGCCTTTTAAAAGATGTATACTTTTGTACAGCAGTAGTATCAATGGATTGCGCCATGGAGCAAAACTTGAAATTAAAAAAAGGTGGTACATATAGAGAGCGCTTGTCGCCAAATTATGCATATAGTACTATTAAAAAGGCTAGTCACAATAATGGTGTCCAGCACAAACCACCCCTCAAATAAAACTAAGAGGGTGCTTGGATACGTTTTAGTCCCATGCCTAAAAGTAGTGGGACTAAAACATTCTAGCCTCACCCATGCTTGGATCCAAATACTAAAAAGGCTAAAATCAAGTTAATGAGCATTTATTATCCTCCAAACCCTCCAATCCAGAACTCGCCTGTGTTAAAGGAGAGGAGTTAAATGAGTAGAGAGAGGACTAATCCACATTTTAGTAGGGGTACCCCTAACTAAAAATTTTTAGTCTCAAGACTAGTTTTAGCCCCTCTTTAGTCAGGGGTGCTTGGAACTTTAGCCTCTTAAAGAGACTATTTTTAGTCAGACTAAAATAAGTCCCTTGGATCCAAGCACCCTCTAAGCATCCTGGAATTCTTTAACAAAACTAAGCACCCTGAAATTCTTTGACAACTAAACTGCTGGCTATATGATGTTGGCCATATATATTGTACGTATATAATGTGAAGAAACGAGTTGTAGTACTATACCAACTAAAAGTTGAAATGTAAGAAATACTAGTATGTATGTACTGAAGTGTTAAAGTAACGAGAAGAAACATAACATAGTTCTCCTGGGGGCTCAGCACAACACACCCCTCAAATTAAATTAAGAACACCTGATATTAAACTTTGGAACTATTCTGGTAGACACTGCATTAGAACCACCATGAGCAACGACACTGCCACCTTACGCAGAGTCCTCGTACACGTCCTCGACTTCGTCCTTGTCCCTCTTCCTCTTGGCCGATACTTCTTTGCTTGAACTGCACACTTGGCTGTTGCTCTTCATCCAACCCTTGTAGATGTTGAAGCAAAGGTAGCCATCCATTGCAGCGTAGTGGATGTGGTCTATATCTAGTACATTCCACTGCCATGCATGACGATGAAACATGTAATGAGGTTTCTCCGGTTTACCATACGAAGGATGAACCATGGCTCCTGCCAGGGTCAGCATTGAAGGCTGACGAGAGGACACCAGCTGATTCTTCTAGAGGTTGAAGGTGTTGCCTACAACGAGGCCTATCCGACGCAGGACTTCTTTGTCGTTACCAAAGTCTACAGTAATGAATTTCACTGTTTTGTCCTTGAGGAAGTTCTTAAAATCCTGGCACTCAACGTCGGCATGGCATATGTGGTAGACCAAGCAAACGTTATGTACGCAAACCTGGATCACGGTGGGCTTCTTCCTCTCTTCATCCTTTAGATCCTTCTCTTGTCCCAGGACTGTGGTGTACTCAACATCTAGCCCAGCGACCCACTCATCATCTGAGTTTTCGAACATGCGTCTGAAGCGAGAAAGGCATCCTTTCACCGTCGCGGAAGAACGGGTGTAGATGACGTCGAACTCATCGCCGGTGATGGTTCTAACCTTGTACTCACCGTTGATCATGGAGATTTGGGACGCCATGGATTTGGGAGGAGGGTTAGGATTAGTGGAACTGCCGTAATGTGAATGGACGGGATGACTAGGAGCGAACCGTCGTAGTATTGAAGGACATGCGGGGACGAGTAGGAGCGAACTGCCAGTGTGCGAATGGCAGGGTAGTGGCTTTCCATTCTCCCATGATACGGGCTTCCGAGAGCCCTTGGATCTGAGATCGAATGGTTGCATGGTGTGATTCTAGACCTATGGGTGAATATCCTACCCTGGAGGGTTATTCTGCAAATTTTCAGCAACTTAGCATGCGACCGTTTGATCTCAGATCCAAGGGCTGCCAGCAGCCCGTATCATGGTCGCGCCTACCATGACCGTCGCGTCGCTCGCGCGGTCGCGCCCTTGGAGATTTAACACGGTGTGTTAGGCTATCTGATGTTGGCATGTCATACATAGTCATCACTTAGTCACTCATACTACAACAAGGTTGGCTATAAGTGTATTTTTTTACTCCTCTATATCTCTTTCTTCGTACTCAAGGAAGAAATGGTGCTAAGCACATGTATTTATTGCATTTCCCAAGGAGTGACCTCTTCCAATGAAATGGTGTTGCTAAGTTTGCTTCATTTAGTTAGCTATAGACTCAAAATTGTCTTTTCACCTAGGTACACGCGCTTAGCACCGTTTCTTCCTTGGGTCACCAAACTAGTATCTCTCTTCTTGATTAACTTGCCACATCAGACTTTATGCCTATGTGGCAAGCTTAAGCACCTGTAGGAGCAAGTAAAAGTAAGTACAATAGTGCGCTTTACATGACATTTTGCATATGTGGAGGAAAGAGAGGCAAGGAAAAAGTGGAGAACTGGGCTCTCATGCAAGAGCCAGCCTCTACTACATGGTGGAGCATTGGGAGAGGCACCTGTATGGAGGTGGTCAGGAATTTGGGAGACTCACGCCAGTCGTAGCGCCGCAGTTAAAATGATAATGGCAAGTCAAATCACGGGGCCCCACCTGTCCAGCAGTAACTCACTTTCAAATCACATAGCCCTACATTTGCAGCAGCCTACTCCCTCGTCTTCTCGTGTCTCTGTCGAACCGACTAGGCAGAACTGCCCCGCCGCCTACCGCGCAGGAAAAGCCCCGCCCTCGACTTTTAAATAGTATATAGTATACTAATTTTGTATCCATGGATTGCGCCCGCGCCATGGAGGAAAGAATCTAGAAAATGGAGGAGAGATGGCGGTCTTGCAACAGAGAAGAGGGAGAGGCGAGACGGTGGTTTTGGAATGGAGATGATGGAGAGGAGATGAGGTGGTTTTGCAATGGAGAAGAGGGAGAGGAGCGTGCAGCAGCGTTTTAGGATTGGACGAGAGGGCCGGCGTGGTCTGACTGGATAATCAAAATCAATTTACCCTTCAATTAAGAAAGCGACCCCACATTAACTAGTCTCCCTTTTATTCTGGGTCATAATTGACCATGATTTTCGCACATAAAATATATGTTATACGTTGTATACATGGCAACTATCAAAATTACAATTTGCAACTATACAAGGCCACTAACATTAATCGAGGAAAAATTGATGGTGTTTGCCTCGTACTAGCACCCGAGGACATTAATATCCCTTGTGTGCATGCGGGAGTGAGAAGGTTAGCTTGCATTCCCAACATTAATCAACCAATGAGGAGTAAGAGGGTTGGCTTGTTGTGCTTGGGAGAGAAAAACCACATTAATTAAGATGACAATCAAGGTGAAAAGCTAGCTTGCAACATTGACTTAAACATCGGATTGATTTTTACCTTGGTACCTGTAATATGAGTGTGTGGCCTTGTATACAAAAATGGAGGGAGTATAATTTGAAAGTACATTCACATACGAACCAAATGACAAATTTTTTGGTGACATGCATTCACATTTTGCTTGTCAAATACAGTACGTGGTCAAACTTTGACCCAAAATACGTGAAACAACAAAAAATACTTCCAATACCAGCGCCGCTCTTCTGCTCTTCTCCTCTTAAACCACTGCCGCTCTTCTCCTGTTCCAATCTAAATGCAGCGCCGCTCCTCTCCTCTTCCATTTCAAAACCACCGCCCCTCCTCTCCTGTTCCAGTCCAAAACCAGCGTCGCTCCTCTCCCGTTCTAATCCAAAACCAGCGCTGCTCCTCTCCTCTTCCATTCAAAAACCACCGCCGGCGAGTGAAGGTGCTGTGGAGAAGTAGATCGATGGAGGAGTACAACCGATACGTGAGGTTCGCAGACGGAGACCCTGTGAAGCTAGCTATGGAGTGTGCTAATGCATCTTGCAACAATTTAAATGACGTCCATTTGAACCAAGGGTTCAAATGCAAACTCCCATATTAAGCACTTTAAATGCCAATTAGTGTTTTCACTTATACAGTATGTATAAGTTAGTTAAACATGCATGAAAGTATCATAAATGGATAGACTAGATTTTTCTGATAATTTTTCATATATAAATTATTTCATTCCGAGCTACGGTTTATTTTCCATGAATTTTTGAAGTTTAAACACTTTTATGGAATTTCTTAATCATTTCTGAAATAGAAATAATCCAGAAATGGTTTATTGCGTCAGCATTGCATCAGCACTAGGTCAGTGGTCAACTGGGTCAAACTTGACCGGTGGGACCCACTGGTCAGTGACAAAGGATCTAATCCCGCGTTGACTCGCTACGGGGCCCGCTGTCAGCGTCTAGGGGTGGTCCAGCTAGCGGGGATTAGCGCTAATGATCCCGCCACATTGGCCGTCGCACGAATTCTACCGGCGGCGACCAAAGCTAAGGCAGAAGCTCGCCGGGGCTGTGCTACAGGCGGCGGCTAGACGCGCGAAGACCACCAGAAGGTAGCCCGCACACGCCCACATCTAGCTAGCCACATGGGAGGCCGCGGGGTCACCGGAAACAACGACGGCAACCACGGAGGCGGCGGCTGGAGTTCGGCCAATGAAGGATTGGACGCTACGGGGTTATCCAACTCTCCAACTCTCCAAGCATCCAACCACAGAGACACGAACTAAGTCAGACAAGCTTTTATCTTCCAACTCTCCAAGTTGTTGTTTAGCTTAACCAACTAGCTCAGGGTTATCCAACACAGATTCTTGGAGAATGGGTGGTTTGGAGGAAAACCAGCATGATCACGAACTCAACATAGCGGTCAGGTGTCAACCTGGTAATACTTCCGAGAACATATTTGGAACATCACGAACCACCGATATGTTACTATGCTCGAGAACAATCTTGCTTTCGAGGCAAGATGATATGATCAAATAAGAAAGGGGTTGAATAATCCTAACTCATTGATCGAAGAGTGCACCAGAAATAAGAACTAGGTAGCACGATCAACCTTAGCGTGATGATTCAATAATCAGCACACTAAGAATGATATTATTGTCCATTAACTACCAAGCAGCGGAGTTGCTAGGAGTATTTATTTCACACATCATAGTTCACTTGCCGGCATTCTGGTTGCGACAACACGGGACCGAGGAATGAAAAATGATGGCAAGAAGTATCACTGCATCAAGAATTCATAAGAGATGGTGCAATTCTCACAATATTCTTGACATAAAGTGGGTAATACTTCAGGGTAGAACAGAGCAAAAGCTGGATTAGCATTTGATCAGCAGAACACAACTACTTTGACCCAATCCTGGATATGGATGAGGTACTAGAGTTTGTTTCTCCTAGTCATTCTGAAATAGAATGGCTTAACGGACCACAAGAATGATAAGCATTGATAGACACGGATGCACAATTACTCCTGACTATCAATTGATAGACGATGGTCGGAATACAAATGAAGAGGGACAACTCAAGAGGACGTATATCATTCTAAGTTGTGGATGCATAGATTAACATGTCGAACCAAGTTCAACAGGTTTCTTCCAGATAACCCATGTAGAAGGGTAGGACTGGCAGATTCACAAAGCAGAATGGAGGACTCGTCAAGAGCACTCTTATTGTGATCTTTTGGTTCAAGGAACTCCTGCCAAGGATGGTTCATGGTATTTGGAAGAATGATATACCCCGGACCTCGAAGACTATCACAAAGGTTACCAGTATCCTAAAGGTACGAGCAACACTATCAACACAAGGTAAGTAGAGTGAATCTTGGGTCAAGAACCCAGGAGTAGAATACCTACTACTAAATGGCATCACGGGATGCTTTGGGATTAATGGCCAAGGTCATCACACTGGGAATACAAAGCATTGCTAGATTACTAGGTGACTCCCTAAGACACCAAGGGTCATAATAATAGCTCCAACATATATGTCGAGGCAATATAGTACCTCAACTCATCGATTAGTGTGGTTGAATTGGCCCAAAGGAACATTGGGAACGGAAAGAATGGATTTGCAAATGCATCAGACTATGTAGAAACCTGGGATGACTCGGACAGCATAACGGCTGTAAATGCTCAAAAGATGTGAGACATCCTGCAAAATGGTGGCATAACCACTCAACATCACAATATCAAGGTTCCGGGACCAATCATGAACACACGGAAGTACTGGAAACTGAACTGCGACATGAATCCATCAATCCTATAAGTCAACGGGTTAGTAACACGTCATCCTGATGGATAGATGAGAAGGCCTAGTTTCTTAACCCCGTAGAAAGGAAGAGGGTGACTCAGATCAGATGGAATGAGATATAAGGAGTAAAAGAGCCTTACGTTCCATCCCACAATCAATTCCCTTATATAACTAAAGCATTTCTAGACTCAACTTCGACCAGTTTGGCTTGGTAATCCTACAGGCAGTCAGGCTCTGATACCAACGCTGTCAGCACCCCGATTCTAAGGCACATCGATCTAGCCGGTAACACCTCATATCACTTTGCGGCCTCACGCACGGTATTCCCATGGGTGTCGCCTTACCATGGCCCGGGACCGTTTGCGCCTTTTGGCTCACGTATATGATAGTGTCGCTAGCATCCATATGACAAAGAACCCGGGCCGACATGGCTAGTCGTGAACCCAAAGCGGCACTAACCTATGGGGACATGCATACATGAATCACATCGAGCATGTCGGTCAGCAGCGTGTGAATCCGGGCTATATCGCTGGGCTAACAGGACTCCGGGAACCCGGGCTGTAGCAGGCTAGGCAGGACTCCGGATGTCACCGCGTGACATTTCCCTGAAGGGATAGACACAGGAACGAAATGAAACACATGCCGGCCAGTCAAGTGTCCTGAGCAGTAGTGCTGGGCTAACAGGACTCCGGTAAACCCGGCTGTAGCGGACTACTATGGCTCATGGAAGCACTAGACTACATTTCCCCATAAGAGAGGCTGCCAAGGATAAACAACTAGATTGTCGGATCCCACACATACCAAGCATTTCAATCATACACACAATATGCTCGATATGTGTAAACACAACATGGCATCACAACATAACTCTTCAACTCAAGTATTTATTCGTTAGGCTCCGAGGAGCGAGATATTACAAACATGGGTCTCATGACCCAACAATCATAGCATACAAATCAAGCACATGCGGAAGCTTAACATGTCTGAGTACAGACATCTACAAATGAAAAAGGCTAAGAAGCCTGACTATCTACCAGATCCTGCTGAGGGCACAAGATCGTAGCTGAGGTATCAAGCTAAATGTCGAAGTCCACACGGAACTACTAGCGAGACTGACATCTCTCTGCAAAACATAAAATAGGAAAATGTGAGTACAAATGTACCCAGCAAGACTTACATCAGAACTATCTACATATGCATCGGTATCAAAAAAGGGGGTGGTGGAGTTTAACTGCAGCAAGCCAGCTTTGACTCAGTGGCTAACCTGAACTACGACTGCAAGCAACTCTTTTGAGGTGGCGCACACGAGTCCACATATTCACCAATCAATACACCACTATGGATCCGCTCCCATCTACCTACGAGAACGCCATCCATAGCTCTCATGCTTATCTTGCGCATTTTAGAGTATCCACTTTCACTTGTCTATGAACTGTTATAGGCAACCCAGAAGTCCTTTACCGCGGACACGGCTATTCGAATAGATCATTTATAACCCTGCAGGGGTGTACCTCTTCACACACGCTCTCGCCACTTACCACCATGTACACGTCATGTATCTCGGCAACCTTCAAGAGGAAGCCTGGCGAGGGAGTCGGCCACGACCTGACTAACCACACAAGTCTCTAGTCCAGGTTTATCGCTTATTCGGGTTCCATCCGTGAGGAGATCCGGCCGGAGTTTCGCTCACAGCCCCAAACGATGTGTGCAGGGTTCCCGAGACACCAAACGGGCGCCCGACACACCATGCCACGATGTATCTACCGCATCATAGCCCGCCCCTAGGGTCAGCGCTATGCACGGCCGCCAACACATATCCTACAAACACCAGAAACTAGTTGCAACTCCTGGACAGAGGACAAGGGCAGTTAATAAGTCGAGAGGGTCCATTGGTTTCGAGCCCAATGTGTGGTAGTAGCTGTTCATGGATCACAAACACAGAACTCAGTTCCTAAGAACGGTTTCAATGAGACAACCCACCATGTACTCCTACATGGCCTCTCACCGCTACCTTTACCAAATCGTGTTCACACACTTAGCTCACACACAGTAGGACATGTTCAACACTGTTCCAATTCATCCCTGATGAATCAGACCTGACTCAACTCTAAGAAGTAGCAGGCATGACAAACAAGCATGAATGAGTAGGCACATCAAGGCTCAAACAACTCCTACTCATGCTAGTGGGTTTCGTCTATTTACTGTGGCAATGACAGGTCATGCAGGGGATAAGGGGTTCAACTACCGCAGCAAGTAACAGATGAATCGTTGTTGTCCTAATGCAGTAAAAGAGAGCAGGAGCGAGAGAGTGGGATGGTATCGGAATGAACAAGGGGTTTTTGCTTGCCTGGCACTTCTGAAGATAGGATAACTCTTCATCGGTGTCATCGAACTCGTCGTCGAAACACGTCTACTGAGAGGGGACAATTACCGGCAAGGGAGCATAAACGACAATCAATTAATGCAATGCACAAGCAAATGAATGATATGACATATTAAGGTACTGAATTGAGCTAATGCAATAGCAAGTCATTTTAATTGAAGTGGAATTCCAACTACATCAAATTTCAACTCCAAACCTATTTTTCAAATTTACCTTAATCATGTTTTATCCTAATCAGTGGAGTTAACTTGCTCAAACATGCATGAACATGGCATAAACAGATTCTTTGGATTTTTCTGACCATTTTTCATATATAAATTATTTCATTTGGAGTTACGGTTTAATTTCTAAGATTTTTTGAAGTTTCAGTCATTTTCTGGAATTTCCTGAATTAGTTTTAATCTAGAAAATGATTAATGACATCAGCATTGTGTCACTACTGCATCAGTAGGTCAACTAGGTCGCCCAGAGTCAAACCTGATGGCTGGGACCCACGGGTCAGTGTAAAAGGGCTGGTTTGGGTGGATGACAAGTGGGACCAGTCAACAGCCGCGTCAGCAAAGTCAATGCTGACGTGTTGGTCCTACTGGGTTATGAACTAATCTAAATAGAAAATTAAATTAAACTAAAAAGGCACAGGGCCCACATGGCAGTGGCACTAGGGGTGTTTAGCGGGGTCATTAGCAGCTAATGACGAGGCCACGTCGGATGCGTCGGCGGTTAGACGACGGCGACGACCCAGAGAGGTGATGGCTCGCCAGAGTTGCGCTTGGGGCTGCCGCTTGCTGCGATGAGGGCATCAGAAAGGAGCCCTTGCTCGCCCGCATCCAGGGGAGCACGCGGCTGGGCCTGGGGTGGCCTGGTTCACCGTCGGCAAGGTCATCCGCGGCGGCCGGAGCACGGGGATGAGGCAGGCAAGGCTGCGAGCCACGGGGACGCTGGATGAAGTTCTCTACGGGCTCCTGGGAACTCCAGGAGTTTGACTATGCACCCAGATGCGACGGAAACAAGCTCTCACCGCGTCGGCGACATCGCCGGCAGCAAGGAGCTTACGGGTGCGACGGGGAGGTAAGTTAGGGGTTGAGTGCGAGGAGGAGAACAGGGGGGAAACGGAGAGAGACTCACGACGAGGTGGATGGTGCAGACGGCGGGGCCGGGGACGCGTTGGTTTCTGTGAATCGACGGTGAGGTAGCCGGCGGTCGGAGGTTGAAGATGAGGTCGGGGATGACGCTGTAGGGCTCCCGCGGTCGCATGCGTCGGCGTGTAGCTCCAAGGCGTCGTGGCGGAGGTCGTGGTCATGCTGGTTTAGCGAGTGGTGGCCTGTAGCCATGGCTATGGCGACGGCGTGCTCTCGGTACTCATAGCGAAGGGATAAAGAGAGCTCCGGGGAGGGGGGAGCTCGAGGGAGGGTGAGAGAAGGGTCGGGGGGTCGCGTGGCGTTGCGGGAGATGTCCAGGGCGACGAGGGAACAACTAGGCAGGCAGCTGCCGGCGTGGCACGCCGCGGCGCCGTGGCTAGCTTCTCCTCTGCCTTCTGGCGAGAGGAGGAAGACAACTGGCAGGGGGGTGGCTGGGCTGGGCCGGCTTCAACAGCAGGCCGCATAGGTGGCTGCATATTGGGCTGCCCAGGTAAGTCAGGTGAGTTCTGTTCTGTTTTATTTTGTTCTGTTTTCTATTATTCTGTAGTCTTTAGGGCTTTATTAAAAATACTTAAACAGATCCAAAAATCATGAAACTGCTCAATGCCACTGGTTGGAATATAACCAACAGCAAACATTTTAGTTTATGATTATTTGAGGATTTAAAATATTATATAGCATTTAAATGCCCAAATGCAAATAGACTATGATTTAATTCAGTGACCCTATGATGTCCTAGAAATATGTGCACCATTTTTGTCAGAGGTTCTAGACTAAGGCAAAGATGATGAACATTTTTAGAAGGGCATTTCAGGTTCATTGAAAAATATTTTATTTGGACCCTAGTTGAATTTCATTTGCTGCTAGGGTTTATCAGCCCCCATTTCAAAATTAATAAAATTTAGACATGATGCATGGAGGCTAATGCAAAGGCAGGCAAGGCCTGAACTGGGGCTGTGACACTGGCATTGCGCTTAGCACGGTGGTGTGCTTGGTTGCGGTCCTAGGTGACGGTGGCCATGACGGCGACATGAACGGCGGTGGTGAGCTCTCAGCTCCGAAGGCTAGCACGGCTAGGGGAGGGGAACGAGCTCGAGGAGTAGGGGAGAAGACGCCGGAGCTCACAGCGAAGTTGAGGCGGAGCTCTACGGGATCGGGGAAGTCCAGACGGTGGCATAACGACGATGGCGGTCCGGCGGCCATGCACGGAGAAGATGGGTCAATGGCGAGGCGGCAGGGCGTCCGGTGATGTGTGGCTTATCGAGGACGAAGAGGAGGTCGTAGCAGAGCTCCCGGACTCGATGGTCGAACGAGTGGTGGCCGGAGAGGGCAGTGGCAGCGAGCGGTGGCGACGGCGTGCTCGGGTCAGGGCGAGAGAGAGAGAGTAGAGAAGGGGGAAGGCACGGGAAAGCGAGAGGGGGAACCAGATAGCTCCGGGCGGCTGCGTGGCGTCTTCAGGGGAGGCCACGGGCAAGCAGGGAGAAAGGAGGTGGCTGAGCGCGTGTGCGCGTGCGATGACCACGCTCCCCTGTCCTTCTGGCGCGAGGTGCACGACGAATGGCACTAGCCAGTGGGCTGGGCCGCATAGTGCCAGGCCAGCTAAGCGTCAGGTAAGGTTTTTCCCCTTCTTTGTTTTCTTTTTCTATTTTGTTTTCTTTGTTTTGATTTAGTTTAGGCACTAAATAACTTTTATAAATTCTGAAAATTATTGTGGATGTTAACTGAATTATTCCAGAGCGCCACAAGTAACTTCAGAATATTTGCACCATCTAAAATATATATACCATTTAAATGGCTCCAATTCAAATACTTTTGTGTTAATTCAAAAATCCAAAAGTGACCTAAAAATATATTCATCATTTTTGGCTGAGGTTTCCACCTTAACAAGAAATTATGAACTTTTCTTAGAGCATTTTAGGTTCATTGAAAAATATTTGAAGTTGAAGCTATTTGAATTCCTTTTGATGATAGGGTTTGATCATCCCCATTTCAAAGTTTCAAGAAATTTAAACATGATGCAAACATCACTAGCTAGTCTAGGTCATTACCAGACTAGGGATGTGACACTCATCAAAGTCTCCTAGGACATTCTTCAGGAAAAATTCAATGAATCCAGGCTTTACTTCAGTCACGTAGCACTTCACACAGCCCGGCTTCAATGGCACATTGTCCAACAAAAGAGCCCTTGTCCAAGAAGGGTGGGCAAACCCAGGTTGTTGCACATTTTAATGTACCTTCATAATGTGTAAGCACGCCCTTCAACCTGTCTTTCATTCTAGATAGATTAGATATAGCATCATCATGAGCAGCTGCAGTCTTAGTGTTCATGGGGTCAGCTGATTGATGACCCACAAGTATAGGGTATCTATCGTAGTCCTTTCTAAAAGTAAGGGTGTCGAACCCAACGAGGAGCAGAAGGAAATGAGAAGAAGTTTTCAGTAAGGTATTCTCTACAAGCACTGAAATTATCGGTAAAATGTTGTTTTGTGATGAGGTAATTTGTAATGGGTAACAAGTAATAAAAGTAAATAAGGTGCAGCAAGATGGCCCAATCCTTTTTGTAGCAAAGGAAAAGCCTGGACAAATTCTTATATAAAGGAAAACACTCCCGAGGACACATGGGAATTATCATCAAGCTAGTTTTCATCACGCTCATATGATTCGCGTTCGGTACTTTGATAATTTGATATGTGGGCAGACCGGTGCTTGTGTACTGCCCTTACTTGGACAAGCATCCCACTTATGATTAACCCCTCTTGCAAGCATCTGCAACTACAAAATAAGTATTAAGGTAAACCTAACCATAGCATGAAACATATGGATGCAAATCAGCCCCTTACAAAGCAATGCATAAACTAGGGTTTAAGCTTATGTCACTCTAGCAACCCATCATCTACTTATTACTTCCCAATTCCTTCCCCTAGGCCCAAACAATGGTGAAGTTTCATGTATTCGACGTTCACATGACACCACTAGAGGAAAGACAACATACATCTTATCAAAATATCGAACAAATACCAAATTCACATGACTACTTATAGCAAGACTTCTCCCATGTCCTCAGGAACAAACGTAACTACTCACAAATCATATTCATGTTCATAATCATAGGGGTATTAATATGCATAAAGGATTTGAACATATGATCTTCCACCAAATAAACCAACTAGCATCAACTACAAGGAGTAATCAACACTACTAGCAACCCACGGGTACCAATCTAAGGTTTTGGGACAAAGATTGGATACAATAGATGAACTAGGGTTTGAGAGGAGATGGTGTAGATGAAGATGTTGATGGAGACTGACCCCCTCACAATGAGAGGATGGATGGTGATGACGACGGTGATGATTTCCCCCTCTCGGAGGGATGCTTCCCCGGCAGAACAGCTCCGCCAGAGCCCTAGATTGGTTCTGCCAAGGTTCTGCCTCGTGGCGGCGGTGTCTCATCCCAAAAGCTTGCTTATGATTTTTTCTAGGGCGAAAGACTTCATATAGCCAAAGATGGGCACCGGAAGCCTGCCAGGGGGCCCACGAGACAGGGGACGCACCCAGGGGGTAGGGCGCGCCCCCACCCTCGTGGATGGTGGGTGGCCCCCCTCTGGTGCTTTCTTCGCCCAATATTTTTATATATTCCAAAATTTAGTTTCATGGAGTTTCAAGACTTCTCGAGTTGTGCAGAATAGGTCTATAATATTTGCTCCTTTTCCAGCCCAGAATTCCAGCTGCCGGCATTCTCCCTCTTCATGTAAACCTTGTAAAATAAGAGAGAAAGGCATAAGTATTGTGACATAATGTGTAATAACACCCCATAATGCAATAAATATCGATATAAAAGCATTATGCAAAATGGACATATCAACTCCCCCAAGATTAGACCTCGCTTGTCCTCAAGCGGAAGCCGATATCGAAAAATATGTCCACATGTTTAGAGATAGAGGTGTCGATAAAATAAAATACGGACATGAGGGAATCATGATCATTCTTATAACAACAATATATATATATACATATTGTCATATGATTTCTTATGCTAAAGTAACAATTTATTCACAATTTCAAGTATGAATTAGAAACTTCATTGAAAACTAACATATTATAATCTCAGTCATTGAGGCAATTGCAATTTATCATAACATCGGAAAGAGTCAATATAAGAGCTTTTCAGCAAGTCCACATACTCAACTATCATTTAGTCTTTCACAATTGCTAACACTCATGCAATACTTATGGGTATGAAGCTTTGATCGGACACAGAGAAAGATAGGGGCTTATAGTTTTGCCTCCCAACCTTTTACCTCAAGGGTAATGTCAACAATAATAGTTTATGAAAACCCACATCCAATTAGCTATATATATCAGGATCTTTCCAACACACAGTGCTTGCCAAAGGATAAAATGTAAAAAGGAAAGGTGAAGATAACCATGACTCTTGTATAAAGTATAGGACAAAAATAAAAGATAGGCCCTTCGCAGAGGGAAGCAGAGGTTTTCATGTGCTTTTATGGTTGGATGCACAAAATCTTAATGCCAAAGAACGTCACTTTATATTCCCACTTGTGATATGGACCTTTATTATGCAGTCCGTTGCTTTTATTTCTTCCACATCACAAGATCGTATAAAGCTTATTTTCTCCACACTAATAAATCATACATATTTAGAGATCAATTTTTATTGCTTGCAACAATGACAACTTACTTGAAGGATCTTACTCAATCCATAGGTAGATATGGTGGACTCTCATGGAAAAATTGGGTTTGAGGATACTTGGAAGCACAAGTAGTATCTCTACTTGGTGCAAAGAATTTGGCTAGCATGAGGGGGAAAGGCAAGCTCAACATGTTGGATGATCCATGACAATATAATTTATTTCAGATGTAAGAAAACATAACCCATTACGTTGTCTTCCTTGTCCAACATCAACTTTTTAGCATGTCATATTTAATGAGTGCTCACACTCATAAAAAATGTCCAAGATAGTATATTTATATGTGAAAACCTCTCTTTCTTTATCACTTCCTATTAATTACAGTGATGACCAAAACTATGTTTGTCAACTCTCAACAACTTTTATTCATCATACTCTTTATATGTGAAGTCATTACTCTCCATAAGATCAGTATGATCTCTTTATTTCTTTTTATTCTTTCTCTTTTTTTCAAGATCATAGCAAGATAACCAAGCCCTTCACTCAAAACTAAATTTTATTATATATAGCTCACGAACTCGATTACATAGAAGGACAATAAAGAAAACTCAAAGCTAAATCATACTAAAACTTTATTCTACTAGATCAAGATATTACCAAAAGGACCGAACTAAGAAAAACAGTAAAGATAAAAGTGTGATGGTGATACGATACCGGGGCACTCCCCCAAGCTTGGCAGTTGCCAAGGGGTGTGCCCATACCAATGTATTTATGTCTCTTTCTGCGGAGGGGGTGATGTGATATTCTTGGCGATGATGCCCCTCAGGATACGATTCTATTCCTTGAGCTTATATACTTGCTGCTTGAGGTCCATTATTTCCTTACGGAGCTTGCCCGTGATGGCTAAAGCTCATTTCACCCATGGATGTTGCATAGTTGCGGGGAACAAGTAACACTCTTTTTCATATTTTCATAAGATAGAAATCTAACATTGGAAGGGATGACCGAGTTTGGAATATCTGAGCTCTATAGTTCCCCCATCATGAATCCGACTCGGAAACGAGAAGTAACTTCTTGATCCTCTTCCATGGCATCTATCCTTTTCAAGTCGGTATCCATCTCTTCCTCTGTTGATGGCCCAAAGTGGTCAGCATCACTGTTTGCTCCTGGTCCCGGTGTCGGGTGGGATACCCGGCTCTCCCCAACTGACTCTTGAGAAGACATCTCGATCCAAATCTGCAGCAGAAACAACTTGAAACAAAAACAGAGTATATTTGCGTGGTATGGTGGTCAAAACCTTCAGGAGATTACATAATGAATTTTTACCGACCAAAAGAAGTATCGTGCAGGAAAACGGAGTCCAGAAGGCACACGAGGTGCCCACGAGGCAGGGGGCGTGCCCAGGGGGTAGGGCGCGCCCTCCCCCCTTGTGGATGCCTCGTGTCCATTCCGGACTGCTTCTTATTTTCCTATTTTCTTAAATATTCCAAAATGGAGAAAAAATGCTATTAGAACTGCTTTGGAGTCGGTTTACTTACCACACCACATACCTATTCCTTTTCGAAGGATGAAACATTCTGGAAGGTGTCCCTTATATACTCCTCCAGGGTTACGGTTTCAATAACATTAGTTTCAACATTTATAGGATTACCTGAGATATAACGTTTGATTCTTTGACCGTTCACCACCCTCGGATTTGTGCCTTCAAAATTGTTGATTTTTATGGCACAGGAACGATACACCTCCTCGATAACGTAAGGACCTTCCCATTTAGAGAGGAGTTTTCCTGCAAAAAATCTTAAACGAGAGTTGTATAATGATACATAATCACCTACATTAAACTCACGTTTTTTTATCGTTTTGTCATGCCATCTTTTAACCTTTTCTTTAAACAGTTTGGCATTTTCATAGGCCTGGGTTCTCCACTCATCAAGTGAGCTAATATCAAATAATTGAGCTCTTTAATGGCCCAATATGCCTTATGTTCTAGTTCGAGAGGTAAGTGGCATGCTTTACCATAAACCATCTTATACGGAGACATACCCATAGGATTTTTATATGTAGTTCTATAGGCCCATAATGCATCATCAAGTTTCTTGGACCAATTCTTTCTAGATCTATTAACAATCTTTTGCAAAATTAATTTAAGCTCTCTATTTCTCAGTTCTACTTGACCACTAGACCGTGGGTGATAAGGGGATGCAATTCCATGATTAACATCATACTTAGCAAGCATTTTATGAAAAGCACCATGAATAAAGTGTGAACCACCATCAGTCATTAAGTATCTAGGGACTCCAAACCTCGGAAAAATAACTTCTTTAAGCATCTTAATAGAGGTTTTATGTGTAGCGACCTGACCCGAATGGATCAAGTCTCTGTGCTTAAGTGTCATCTCGGGAGCGGTATGCACACACAGTACTCAAGGATTTATAATAGAGGTAAATCACATCTATAAAGTAACATAATGCAACACCCACGATGCGTCTATATCTCCCACGTGTCGGGGCACGACTTAGAGGCATAGCCGCATGGTAGGTTTGTCCCAAGAGGGGTAATCTTCACACAATCCCATGTACTGAATAAGAAAGGGATAAAGAGTTGGCTTACAATCGCCACTTCACACAAATACAAGCTAAACATACATCATCCAGAATACAGTCAAGGTCCGACTACGGAACCAAAATAAAAGAAGACAACCCCAAATTCTAGATCCCCGATCGTCCCAACTGGGCTCCACTATTGATCAACCGGAAAAGACATAAAACAACGACCAAGATCTTCAACGAGCTCCCACTTGAGCTAGGTTGCGTCACCTACACTGGCATCATCGGCACCTCCAACTGTTTGGAAGTATCTGTGAGTCGCGAGGACTCAGAAATCTCACACCCACGAGATCAAGACTATTTAAGCTTATGGGTAGGAAAGGGTAGTGAGGTGGATCTGCAGCAAGCACTAGCATATATGGTGGCTACCTTACGCAAAAGAGAGCGAGAAGAGAAGCAAAGCACGGCCGAGAAGCTAATAAGTGATCAAGAAGTGATCCTGAAGCTACTTACGTTCAAGCATAACACGAGACCGTGTTCACTTCCCGGACTCAGCCGCAAAGAGACCATCATGGCTACACACGCGGTTGATGCATTTTAACTAAGTTAACTGTCAAGTTCCCTACAACCAGATATTAACAAATTCCCGTCTGCCCATAACTGCGGGCACGGCTTTCAAAAGTTCAAAACCCTGCTGGGGTGTCCCAACTTAGCCCATCACAAGCTCTCACGGTCAACGAAGGATATTCCTTCTCCCAGGAAGACCCGATCAGACTCGGAATCCCAGTTACAAGACATTTCGAAAATGGTAAAACAAGACCAGCAAAGCCACCCGAATGTGCCGACAAATCCCGATAGGAGCTGCACATATCTCGTTCTCAGGGCACACCAGATTGTCCAAGATTCTGGTAGGCCAACCCAGAGTTGCCCCTGGTGGCCACTGGCTGCTGACAGGTTGGACCAACACTCAGAGGAGCACTGGCCCGGGGGGGTTAAAATAAAGATGACCCTCGGGCTCCGGAAACCCGAGGGAAAAAGGATTAGGTGGCAAATGGTAAAACCAAGGTTGGGCCTTGCTGGAGGAGTTTTATTCAAAGCGAACTATCAAGGGGGTCCCATTCCCCCAACTGCGTAAGGAATGCAAAATCAAGGAACATAACACCGGTATGACGGAAACTAGGGCGGCAAGAGTGGAACAAAACACCAGGCATAAGGTCGAGCCTTCCACCCTTCACCAGGTATATAGATGCATTATTTAAATAAGATGTATTGTGATGTCCCAACATATCCATGTTCCAACATGGAACAAACTTCAGCTTCACTTGCAGCTAGCAACGCTATAAGAGGGGCTGAGCAAAAGAGGTAACATAGCCAAACAACGATTTGCTAGGAAAGGTGGGTTAGAGGCTTGACATGGCAATATGGAAGGCATGATATAGCAAGTGGAAGGTATCGCGGCATAGCAATAGAGCGAACAACTAGCAAGCAAAGATAGAAGTGATTTCGAGGGTATGGTCATCTTGCCTGAGATCCCGCAAGGAAAAGAACGAGTCCATGAAGAAGACAAACAGATGTAGTCGAACGGATCCTCACAAACGCGACGTTATTGGAACTAACCCGAAGAAGCAACACCGGAAAGAAGCAAACAACATAGTAAACAACCATCACATAACATGGCATGATGCACAATCAAGTATGATGCATGTCCGGTTTAATGAGGCATGGCATGGCCAAGTGCACAAGCAAAACTACAAGTTAAGTGGAGCTCAATATGCAACGAGTTGCATATTGACGAAACACCACATGACTTATTTAGTTCACTCTCATTTATGTACCCCACAATATTAAATGTTGGTTAGCATGGCGAGAGGTGGAGCAAATGAAAACTAGCTATCTAGGCAAGTTTAAATGAGGCCGGAACAACAAACAATAAGTCCGGAAACTCCTTATGTGCATATTTTAGGTTTTGGTACTGTTCTGCCCTAAACCATATTTTAGAGTTGTTAAACACACAAGAAGAGGGCACCATGTTAAACTAGGAATTTTTCTACCCCATTTACATATAAAGTTTATTAAAATTGGAGCTACGTATATTTAGTTATGAATTAAATCATTTTAACAAGTTATTTAAGCAAATTTAAACAAACAACATTTTAAACATAGATGAAAGTGGCATATAATGAAACTAGACACAATTTTAAGCATTTTTCATATATAAAACATTTTAATATGATGCATGTTTATTACGTTATTGTATGCATGAACATTAAGGGGTTTTCTGAAAACTACAGTTCTCTGATTAATTAACAAATTCGTTCGCGAAAAAAAACAATGACTCGGACCGAAACTCGTTACGGGCCGAAACATTGGCAGGCCGCACAGAGGGGGCGTTGGAGTGCTCACCATGGGCCAAGGCCCAGTCGGTGGAAGAGGTAGCAGGCCGACTGGCTGGGCTTGGCACGGGATGCGGCCCACACGTGCGAATGTGCGGGTGCTCAGTCAACGCTGGAGGCCAGCGAGCAGAGGAGGCCTTACACGGGCGACTTGGAGCTGGTCAACAGAAGTGACCGAGCTGCTTTGGTCGATGCAGGGGAGCTGCGGGCGGCGCCTGGAGGTCGCAGGGAAGCGGCGACGGTGAACTTGGCGCGGAGGTGCGGGATGGCAAGAACGGCTGGATCCAAGGCGGGAGAGGTGCCATGCAGGCGGGGAGCAGTCAACAGGAGCGGGACTGGAAGTAGGCGAGGCGGCGCTGCTTGGTCTCCGGAAGCAAAGGCAGACCATGAGGCGGAACAATCGGGTCAGCGCGTAGGGACACGGCGGAAACAGTGCGAAATGGAGGCAGGGCACGGATCCGAGCGAAGGAGGAGCGAATCCAGGGGGGCGGGGTGCCGAATCCGGGCTCCACGGGAACTTCAAACGCCGGCGGAGGCAGATCAACGCAGCGGCGAGCTCCTATCCATGGTAACAGAAGAGGTAGAGGATTGATAGAAAGAAAGCAGAGGAAGGAGAAGAAGGGAGAGAGGGGTGGGCGCTCATCTCCCTAGCTGCAGGTTCGGTCGCCGGCGGCAGACGGGAACAATGGTTCCCTGGGGCTCGGGGACGAGCTCGCCTCGATCCGGATTGGGGCCAGCTGCGGGGCACGGGGCGCTGGGGAAAACTGGGGCACAAGGGAGGTCGTTGGATCAATGATCTGACGGCCAGGGATGGTGGAGGCTGTAGGATTGGATGCATGGTGGGTGCGAGCTGGCGGCGGGAGGATCCCGAGGTGGATCTGGTCTGGCGGCGGCGTGGAGGAATTTTAGGGAGTTGGTCTAGGGTTTGTCCAAATAGGCATGTGGGTGGACTATATATAGGGAAGGAAGAGAGTTTGGACCTTCCGATAAAAAACTGACGGACGAGAATAAATAGGCTAGGGAGTCCAATAAAGAAAGCGAAGATGTTTTAGGGATGTTTGGGGATGATCCGAATCCAATGATGACGACTGCCCGGGTCGGGTCCGGGACAACTTTCGGACGCGCGCGTGAGGCGGGCCGCGGGCTGACGAGAGAACTTAGGTTGGGCCTGGCGGTAGGTAATGGACTGTGTAGACGGTCTAGAGAGGAAAGAGAGGGAAAGCCCGACAACAGTTTTCGGAGACCGAAAATGACCGATGTTTGACTGACTATATTGTCTCTATAGTTATCCGTTGGGGCGTCAAATGAACTACGAATGCGATGAAACTTGACAGGCGGCCTACTGACAACATAACAACACTGCATGGCAACTTTCAACCCATTCCGAGAACATTTTCCGGCCACTTACATAATAATATTTCGGACGTGCCGCGGGCGCGTGCAAGTGTGTCTGGGCTCAGAACGGACAACAGAAGGAACGGGGAGACCAGGACGGGTGCAAGTTTTGAAAACATGATGATGCAATGCACATGATGACATGGCAAGATGCAACACGCAAGCAAAAGACATGGCAAAGACAGCGAATAACTGGAAGACACCTGGCGCAACGGTCTCGGGGCGTCACAACACTCCACCACTACAAGAGGATCTCGTCCCGACATCTAGGATGGCACCGGAGGGAAACGAAAGAGGAAGAGAAAAGGTAAAACTAAGTTGCTTCTTTGACAAACGAGTGAAACCAATGAACCTTGAGAGGTTAAACAAATGGAAAGAAGAATACAACGGAGATGAACGAAGTTGAAAACACTCTGTTAGAAAAGAGGAACAAGGAAAATTACGAGAACTTTGTAGGTTGACGGACATAAGAAAATGGTTTCAATGGAAAAGAAGTACATGCAAGCACTCCGGTTGAAACAAGATGTACAAGGAACGATAAAGATCAATTATGACAACACTCCGGTTAAAACAAGATAAAGATGGAATAAGAATGATATAATTTGGACAGCACTCCGACTGTAAATGGAAGGAATCGAACATGATCTTGGGAAGATTGGATGATACTCAACAACACACTACCTCCGGAACTATTGAAAGAATGGCACAAGGGGTAAGAAAGATTTCAGGCGGCACTCCAGTTGAGAAGGGAGGCAAAATTGATAAGATGAGAGAAACTTGAAAAGAGGGCACGACACTCCGGTTAAATGGATAAGCACGAAAAGAACATGGTCCTGACAATCCGAGATAATGAATGAAGAGAGCAACATCACAATGGCTCCGGAACAAATGAATGGAAAACTAGATGGTTGGAAAGAAAAAGAACGGAGAGGACGAATGACAACTCTTGCAAATAAAATTGAAAGAGCATGCTTACGACGAAAAGGTTGAACGGAGTTGTTGGAAAACCAACAACGAAAAGAGTAAGCTTGTAGTGGGCTTATGGAGAACATCTCAAAACTGAGGTGAAATTCTGCCACTAACGAAAAACAATGATTGATCGGGAATAAAGAAGAGATGAAAACTTCTTCCACCAAGAAGATAGAGAGATAACTTGAATCATTTATAAGCACCACAATAGCAACATTCCTTAGGGAAGGCTTTAGGTGAAATATGACACAAGACAACTCCAACGAAGAGATTAATGGAATTAAAATACCTCATTCTTGATAACTTGTGAATCATGAAACACGAAGGGAAATTATCAAGAATGACATAACACCACCTCAAAAGATGAGATATGAAAGAATTGAACTTGGAAATGCAAGATGAAGAATACTTGAAGTATAGCTTGGTGGATCATAGCTTCGAGAGAAATCTTGACGAACATTTGAAGAATGAAAGGAATCCTTGATGAACCACCATGTAGAGCCTCCATGAAGAACTCTGGTAACAAAATGATGATAAAAAGAAAGGAAAGTTGAAAACACAAGGTGAAGCCTTGTAATGATTTAGATGGAGCTTCGTGACGAGATAAAGCAGAAAACCTTGGAACTCCGAAAAAGAAAGATGACTCACTTGTAATCAAGAATTAACTCATCATGGACAATCTCTGGAAGAATAGAATCCATTATTTGGATGAAGCAAGAATAAGAATCATGTTATGCGTATCCTTCACCAATTTAAATTGATGACAAGCAATGTATTTGGCATACTGCTTATTCTCCTGGAAAGGATTAAGATAGATATAGCGCAAACTTGAGAAAAGGCTTCAATGAACCACCGTTAGGATTTGATAGAACGAATGAATTGATATGATAACCAAGGAATAAAACTCTTGCGTGAACCACCGTAAGAATTGAAAATGAATGTAGCACAGGCACAATTCATCGGGAAGAATTGGAAAATGAATGAAGATACTTGCTAGCATTTAGATACATGAGCTGTGCTGTCGTAGAAGTGTTCCATGACATTACCAAAATTATCATCACGGAAGTGTCCACTTCCATGACGATAAATCGCGCATCACAGAAGTGCTTTCGTCAAGGGTGACCGACACGTGGCATCCACCGTAAGGGAACGCTGTTAATCTATCGGGTCGGGTTTTGGATCCGATAACCCGTTAATAGCCCCGACCAATGGGGATTTTCCACGTGTAAAATCATCATTGGTGGAGGAAACACGTGTCGGCTCATCGTTGGGACAGATGTCATCCACTCATTGGACAAAAGGCGCCTATGGTACGTTGACACGTGGCATGGCCCAACAGAGGCCCATTCTTGTGAAAAGGCCGGCCCGTTTGACTTGGTCAAAAGGTGGCAGGCCGGCCCATGGAAAGCCTGTTAACGGCATGTTCGCATATAGCCCATTTACACCCCGCTAACCCAAGGCCCGTTACGCCCTATCCGAATTAGGCCCAGTAGCGTCATCTGGGCCATCCAATATGATTCCAGCCCGTTTTCACTTCTGGCCCATGTATGGCCCATGACGTCTTTCAGCCCATATGAGGCCCTATGTAACTCTTGGCCTATTAATGGCCCGTGGTGAAACTGGCCCGTAATGAACAGTGTATCACTTTAACCCATTAACGGCCCGTGGTGAAACTGGCCTGTAATGAACAGTGTATCACTTTATACCCATTAACGGCCCGTTATTCCGTTGGGCCGTCTCCAGCCCATGTTATCTTTCGGCCTTCTCAGAGCCCATTTATTCTTGGGCTCATTTCCAGCATTCGTTTACTTACGGCCCGTTACTGTCATTTTCTGCTTGTGGGCCAAATTCAGCTCGTGGTTACAGTCAGTCGTTTGTGGTCCGTTAATACGTTGGGCCATTTTCATAGCGTCATCAAATACGGCCTATTAACGATGGCCCGTTATGGTTGGCCCATGAACGGATGATTCCAACTCTAGCCCATTTACGGCCAGAATGCGGTCTGTTTGGCCCATGTTTGGCCAATCGATCATACAGCCCGTATAAGGCCCATTGATGATATGGCCTGTAGAAGGCCCACTGCTTCTATGGCCCGTAGAAGGCCCACTGTTTCTATGGCCCATAGAAGGCCCACTATTTCTACGGCCCGTAGGAGGCCCAGTGTCACTACAGTAAATATTAGCCCATGGTTATTGTGGCCTAGTTTTAAAAAATAGGTTATTGCAGCCACCAGCAAACCGCAGAAAAAGAACTGCACTGACTACAAGCAAACAAATAAACAAGACAACAAGGAAATAAATAAGCAAGCAACTTACACTAGGCTATCACGGCTATTACACATATTACATCCACTGGGCATCAAATTTCGCCGCCAGTGCAAATATAGGGAACACAGCAGCATATAAACGCCACGGCAAAACAAGTCCAGAACTGAAATCACTTCAGAAGAGATCAAGAAACAATATCCTGGGTACCCATAATGCTGGCAAGATGCTTAGCAAGCTTATTAACTTTCTCTTGTTTGGCGCTTAAGTCCTCCAGCGCTTGTTGTTGCACCAGAAAGTATGCATCTGAATTCTGCAGGGACTTCCTCAGTCCTTCGGCTTCCTGTCGCATAACATCTGATCGATGTCTTTCAACTTGAAGTTGAGAGTCAAGAAGCCGAACTGAGTCAGGAAATGAGTTCGAAGAGCTGGTGCCAGCAGTGGTAGCCAGTAACTCGAACACTACATCAAGACAGGACTTTGGGGTTATCTCAGTGTCTTCAATATAGTTTTTATCAGCTTTCTTGGAGACCAATAGGGATGTCTCACTATCTTGAACCTTATCTGCATTACTTCCTTTACCATTGCATAATAGGGTACTCTTCTCCAATATTTTATCCGCGTTCTAAAAGAGAAACAAACAAACACATCTCGGGTTTACAATGTAGTATATGAAACTCATTTTGGTAAACCAGTCCAGTAGTAAGGTGGACAGGATAACAACATGAAACAAACATATATCTATGTAGTATGGTCACTGTATGGTCTATATCATTCTAGTTTATGTTGCCAAATCAAGATAGATACAGTTCGAATCATATCTATTTAAGACAAAGCAGCATAGACAGAATATAAGTGTGGGAAACTACACAGCAATAACAACACTTGTAATGTGCATGGCATGAGAACATAACTGTTTATTCAATTGAATATGAGATCAACATAGAGCAAGTTACAACAGCGAACAACCAAACACGTTGAAGAAACAGGTTTAAAACATACCTGTTGCGCCATTGGAGTTTCAATTGCATCCTTCAAATTTGAAATTAGTTGGTATCAGTAAATACAGTGATGCAAGATCAAAGTAGTATGAACCATAGCTACGGAACCTGACCTGAGAACAATTCTTCTTCTGCTTTAAGCGTTGACTTCGGGTTCGGAGTGGTGGTCCTCGTGATTTGGGCACTGTAGTTGCCTTACTAACTGCTCGTGTTTGGGTGCTCTGTGGTGGTGACGGTGCTGTGTCAACGGGAACTGGGTGTCTATCTACTGGGGTTGGGGTTAGAAGGGGTGTAGTTGGTTCTCTGTCCAACTGGGTAGGGGTACAATCTGCATGAGTGTGGGTTATGTGTGGTGGGGCTGGTTCTTGGGCAAGTACAACCGTGGTTCTATCTGCATCGACAGGTAGCACGATCTTTTCTGAAGATCGTGTTTTTACTCCCACAGATACTGCCATCACTCCCTCCAATTGAAACGGCTGATAAACAAGAAAAGTAATTGAATGTACAAACATTGTAAGATAGACAGGTGCAATGGATAGTACGAAAGAAAACAGGGCATGAAATAATTCACATTTATGTTGTCTAAGCAAACAAAATAGCAGGACATAATTTCACATATATGATGGCTAATTAAACAGGATAGTATGACACAATTTCACATGTATGATGGCTAACTAAACAGGATAGAATGACATACTTCAAAATATGATGACTATGTAAACAGGATGACATGATATAACTATACAATGTGTCTATGAAAGTGGTTGGCATGCCATAAATCACAAACATTCCGTCGATGGAAACATGATGGCATGATATAATTCACGGATAGAATGACATAATTTAAATATGATGACTATGTAAACAGGATGAGATGATATAACTATATTATGTCTTTAGAAAATGGGTTGGCATGCCATAATTCAGATACATGTTGTCTATGTAAACATCATGGCATGACATAATTCAAATATATGATTTATATACTAAGGAAGTGAGCAGAGGGCAATCGCATATATGATGTGTCAACTAAGGAGATGGCATTTAATATTGTGTATATGATGTAAAAACTAAGCATTGCAATACAACATATGCATTATATGAGTAATATAACCCTGCCAAGTTTGAGCATACACCTCAGGGGGATAATAGGACTGGTCATCTGCCTCTGAATCCTCCTTTGAAGAGCTATCTGTAACCAGCAAGATATCTGCTT
This sequence comes from Triticum urartu, assembly GCF_056163025.1. Classification (NCBI taxonomy): domain Eukaryota; kingdom Viridiplantae; phylum Streptophyta; class Magnoliopsida; order Poales; family Poaceae; genus Triticum; species Triticum urartu. The sequence goes on along the minus strand of NC_141877.1, from coordinate 144,801,711 downwards.
TAGCAGGTAGCATTGTCTGCTCTGAAGACCTTGTTTTCACTCCAGATTTCTCCATCACCAATTCAAATGGCTGATGCACAGGAAGAGCAGTTGAATATACAAACATTGTCGACAAAAGCAATGAGAAATACAAAAAAAGGATGGCATGATATAATTCACATATATGACGCTAGCCTAAACAACATGGCATTGCATAATTCACATACATAATGCCTTGCAACAAGATAACATTGCATAATTCACATATATAATGTCTTGCAACAAGATGGCATTGCATAATTCACATATATGGTAATTAGACACTAAACAGGTGGCATTCACACAAAGCATGTCTAAACTAAGCAAATGACATAGCAATGCAAGATACCATACGCACGATATGAGCAACATAACCCTGCCAAGTTAGGGCATGCACCTCGGGGGGGATATGACTGGTCATCTGTCTCTAAATCCTCGTCTGAGGAGCTATCGGTAACCAGCAAGACATGCGCTTCGTCAGATAGCATTGTCTGCTCTGAAGACCTTGTTTCCACTCCAGATTTTTCCATGACCGTGCCAAATGGGTGATGCACAGGAAGAGTAATTGAATGTACTAAAATTGTTGACAAATTTAACACGTAATAAAAAATGATGGCATGATATAATTCACATATAAGATGACTGGCTAACCAGGGTGGCATTGAAAAATTCACATATATGATGCCTGGCTAGACAAGATGGCATTGCATGATTCACATATACGATAAAGAAACTAAACAGATGGCATTGACACAAAGCATGTCTAAACTAAGCAGATGACATCTTTAATGTATACAGTCAGCAATGCAAGGCACCATATGCATGATATTACCAACATCAGCATGCCAAGTTAGAGCGAAGACCTCATGGGGTAAATAGGAGTGGTCTTCTCCTTCTGAATCCCCCTCATAACAGTTATCTTCCTCTTGATTACGACCTGAAATGGGTGGAGGGGGGCTGCCTTTGCGCCCACCATGGAACAACGTCCGCATCAAATTTTATTACCACGCAAGGCTTGTCTCTTTTGCTCTACATGATCAGTTCCATTGTGTACAATAACTGGCAAGCATAGGAGTAAAACATAGTGAGATTATGTAAGGAGTGCATGCACAAATCCAGAGTGATGGTAGCAAATTGTGGATAGACCCAAAACCAAGCAGGAAGATAATAGCTTTAGTTAAAAAATACAGATAATGGCTCCTTTAATGTTTGTTTGCACCCAACATGAAACTCATAGTAGACACCGGAGATTAACCAGATAGTAGACAGATAGTACAGATTGCTGCCCCAATATGTACCCCACAACCATTTAAAAACTCAAGTTTTAGCATTAGTTTGGACCTGACTCGGAGTCTAATAGGTGAACACGACGATAATGTAGCATGTCATCATATTAAGCGACGCATAACGTAAGCAGACACGGAAGAGTGCGACCTCTCTTGCGGACCCGTGTAGTCCTCAAGGTCATCTGCTCAGTTGATGATGGTAATGCAGTTGCCGTGGCTGCCGGCGGCGGGGAAGAAGATCTGAGGCGGCGAAAGATAGTCTGGAGAGCGGATCCCTGCTGTGGTGAACCCTTCCGTCGTTGGAGCAGCTGAGCTAGGGTGGAACACAGCGCCGCAGGAGCGGGACAAACCACATAAGGTTTTCTTTGACACATATCTGTAACAGAAGTAATTGAGTAAGGGCTTGTTTGAATTTGAGGAATCTAACAATGCAGGGATAGGAAATAGACAGGAATAGGATAGGAATGCACGTGCAAAACAAAGAATTTAAAAACACATGATTTCTGCCAATCTGGGTGTTTGAGTCACAACAATTGGAAGATCACAGGATGCAAAAAAGCATGGTGAGATTAAGTCAAACCACAAGAAAATGTACGGTTATAATGCTATTATGCTATTATCTCTTAGTCTTGTGCTTGATGAATAGGAATATGAAAAGGAGGAGAAGTGGAAATTAGAAATCCTACGGTTTTTCTTTCAAGGAGACACTAAAGGAACAAATCCTACAGTTTTCCTTTGCTCCATTCCTTTGCACCAAATTCATGAAAGTAGTACCATAGGAAACTTTCCAATTCTGATGTTTTTCATTCACCTTTCCTTTCAAGCACTGGCGATTCTAGTAGGCAGGCTTGAGCAGGGAAAATCCTACACAAAAAAAATGTTTTTGTGCTACTTATATTACTTTGGACCCAGGCCACTGCCATACTAGCTCAACTCCTAGGCCCATCGACAAATGCACAGCTCAAACGCGGAGAGATAAATAATGATGGCGTTCAAGAGTGTCCATCACGGATAGCTAAGTTGCCTGGTACCTCACTGCTTGTCATATAGTAGGATAAAATATTCGTATTTCCCGTTACTACGAGTGCTCAGTGGAGAATATATATAACATGTAGAGTAAAAAAGAGATGCAACAAGTGTACAACCTCTTTGGCGAAGCCATCTCGATCTCAGTGTGATTGGGTTGGCTGGTGAGGATGCTCCAGCTGACTTGGCTGTCGGAGGAGGGGAAGAAGATCTTAGGCGTCTGGAGATGGAGCCCGAGTTACTGCTCCACTGTGATGGAGGGTTTCGTCGTTGGAGCAGCTCCGGTGAGTTGTACGACGCCGAGGCTGAAGCAGGACAAGAGAGACAATGAACAACGTTAACCTGACTGGAATTCTAATAGCATCTCCAATACATGACGTAAAATACATAACCACAAAGTGCTAGATGTAAAATACATCAGCCGCTCATCTCTGAACTTAACTGTCGAAACTGAATTTAACTGTCAAAACTGAACTTAACTGTCGAAACTGAACTTAACTGTCGAAACTGAATTTTGCTGTCAAAACAGAATTTTGCTGTCGAAACTGAACGCACTAGCAAGGTGAGGCTACACGTCGGTCGACTGACTTTTTCATCTCTGGTCAATCGATTTTGCAGCCGTTGGATACGAAATCAAGGGCTTGTGGTTCATCTTCAACCTCCACCCCCTGAGCCGGCCAAACAGCAGCCCCCCGCCGCCCGTGGCCGGTGGTGCGCCGCCCCGCCCGCCCCGAAAACACTCCCCACCACCGGTCCACCGCCGCCCTGGCCATCCCTCTAGCCCCCCCCCCCTGTGCCGAGCTTTTTCTCTGGCGATCCCCACGCCACCGCCCCGCCACCGCTGGCGACCACCGCCCCCATCCTGAACCCTAAGATAGATAGTGGGGTAACTCTCCGGCGAGCCCCCCTCCCCGCTGCGGCTGGTGCTTCCTTCACCCCGGCGGCATCGGAGTAAAGTGTAGCTAAATCGGAGCAGCATCGCAAGCAAGAGCAAGAGCGAGAGCAGCAGCGCGAGCAAGAGCAATAGCAAGAGCAGACCAGGCAGGGGACCGAGAGCAAGAGCAGAGCAGCAACACGAGCGAGAGCTAAAGCAGCAGCAGGTCCTACTGATGTGGACGTCACCGCCGAGGGAGCAACACCGTGGAGGAAGTGGCCGGCGACGCCGCCGTGGATGGAGCCGCGCCGTGTCAGCTCGGGACCGAGCGCCGGCAGCACCGTAAGATCGAATCAAGAAGAAAATGCGGCGATTAGTGTACCACCTCTTTGGTGGCGCCGATTAGGCCACAACTTCATCCAAGGAAACGGTGATGATGATGCTCTTCCGATGGTGCAGGAGAAGACGGTGGTGTGGGAATGGAGGTGGCGCGAAAGATGAGGGGAACGTCGGGCAGCTCCTTGGTGGTGGAGGACGCGGTGGCTGAACCGGCGGGACGATGAGATCGACGACGGATCCTCATCCGGTACGGTGGATGAGGGACGTCGAGGTGTTGTTGTGGACGACGTAGTCGGGGAAGAGGCTCCGGCTGGGTGGCGGACGGAGCAGGGTGTGGGGTTTCGTCACGGGTTTTCGCGGCCTCGGTGTACGAATGGGTGGGCGGATGGGATGGCAGTGGGGAACCATGGCTTAGAGACGCACTTGTCCGAAATGTGGGGTAAGTTACGAAAGTACCCCCACCGATTTGAGGCGGTTCTTTCGGTTCAGGGGTACCACGGGCATTTCGCGTGTCGGGATTTCACAGGAGCTGGGAGTTTTCGCGCGCGTTGTAATTTAGGAATAGCAAGGCGCGGGTTGAGATGGAGGGAGTTGTCGGAGCACAACGAGACAAAGATATATCTTAAATATTTCGGGCTAACAAGGCGCGGGTTGAAGAGGCGGGAGTTTCACAGCACGATAGACAGAGACGCTAGCTTGAATTTTCGGCATAGCAAGGTGGCTTGAAATTTCGGAAGAACAAGCTTAACATGTACCCCAGAAAAAGACAATTTGCACCTCAACACGCACAACACACACACAAACACCATTTAGACTATAGTAAGGTACACGTGCATTACACACATGAGATTTGGCAACCAAATTATGAATAAATACCACATTATAGCATGCAAGCTTTGAGTCATATATGCATGATGTAGATGTTCGTTTAATTCTTATAGTTCATTTCATTCAAAATCATCTAGTTTTAATAAGAAAGCTAATCTATTTTAAGATTCATGGAATTGTGCGTCGTAAGACATAAAGTAAAAACAAATAATGGCAAATCATGTAGAAAAACATTTGGGCAATTCTGATACGGAAGATTCTAGAACAAATAAGAAGTGCTTGTGTTTTGATGTTTGTGCATTATGCTTAAGTTCAACCAAGGGGTCTTCTAGATTATACATGTGGCGAAATCTAGTGGAATCTAGATGATATCCAACGGCCAGTAGTGCTCAAATTTGCCATCTTTGGACCATCGGATTCGCCTCATCCAACGACCATCTTTCAAAGTTAAAGTTACCCGCACACAATATAAAAAAATATAATATAATATATATAGGGGTATAGATATAGATATGTGATGCAAAATTCGTCCATCATCTCCAATTATAATAGTGTGTCCATGCACGGATGCGACGTGGCCAAATGATGTCTGCCATTGGTATCTCAAATTCAAATCAGTCTGACCTTGTTCAATGTGTATACATTACAACATTCTCGTTTCCAAACCACACCGCGCAGATATCTGTTATATTCATGCATGCATGGGTTTCAAACATCAGGATCTCTTATTCAAATACTTGAATTCAACTTTACATTGATTATGACCTCACCTATTCTTTTACACCCACACAGTAGTCTTCTCTTTATAATTGTACCACTAACTTTCTCTCGTGCATGCATGCACACACACTACCAGTCGGCATTATCCATCGCACGCATGCAATCTTTTTCTTCAGGTCGGTCTCCCATGAAGGCACACACCAACACACATCCCCCTCTCCATCATATCGGGCATTCTTTATCTCTCACGCATGCAAGCGCAACGATCGATGTTCCTCTATGTATGTGTGTATATAGCTAGGTATTTCATAGTTTTCCACACAAACCGATCAATCGATATATCCAGTGAGGTCTCACCCTCTTTCCCACGTCCACATCGATCAATCTATACCTCTCTATATAGGATTAACATATATAGATAATACACCCGCATTAATTATGTATCCAACGTCCCCCTCTCATCATCCATGCCTTCCACTTCATCACTCAGACGCGTGCACAATGGCGAAGACAGGGGCAGTAAGGGCCCTGCCCCCTCCCCCCAAGTATCACTATATATCAAGGCTAATATGAATGTGATCATTAGACAATTGCTGCTAAAGATGGTTTCAGTTCATGAATTGACCCTCCTCGTAAAGGATTAGCAATGCTTGGCCCCCTAGCTCATTTATTTTTTATGGCTCCGCCACTGCGTGCATCAGCGCACGTGTTCGCCCCCTCTCTCTAAATATCAATCTCGCACTTGTGCATTCCTTCATAGTCTCCCTCCACTCGGCCCCTCGCACCATCTTCTAACCCCCCACCGGATTTTTCCACATGTACAATCTAGCAGACTCCATGGTTGAACTTAAGCATAATGCACAAACCTCAAAACAACAGTGGTTCTCTTTTGTTCTAGAATCTTCCGTATCATAACTGCCCAAACTTTTTTCTAGTTGAATTGCCATTATTTGTTTTTAATTTATGCTTTACAACGCACAATTCCATGAATCATAAAATAGATTAAGGGCTTCTTTGATTCAAAGGATTCTTAAAGGAATTTTGGAAGATTCTAATCATTAGGAATTTTTCCTATCTTGGTTGTTTGATTCGTAGGATTGTAAACCATAGGAATTTTTCCATATGATTCATTTGCACTAGATTTCATAGGAAACATCCCATCCACTCAAACCTCTTTGAAAGAATTCTGCGTTTTTTCTATGCACAATCAAACACTCGTACAATCCTGTAGGATTCAAGACGACATTCCACTATATCCCATGTTTTTCATATTCCCGCGTTCTTAGCTTTTTTATAAAAACTAATTGATTTTGAATGAGATGAACTATAAGAATTAAATGAAGGGCTACATCAGGCATATATGACTCAGAGCTTACATGCTATAGTGTGGTATTTATTCATAATTTGGTTGCAAAATCTGATGCGTGCAATGCATGTGTACCTTACTAGTACTTCGAGTATGTGAAAAACACGTAAATTAGAATACCAATGGCACGCTACAAAGTGTCTCTCTTATAGTTCATGAAGCCACGTGGCACATGTGTAGGTGTTGTCGCGACCTCCTTGCGTGGATTGATCACAGTGACGTGCTGCTGGTTCCAGAAGAATGTACTCGTCCACCCTGAGCCATACTGGCGGTACATGCATGAAGCGAAGATGTGCAAGCACGCCATGCACACACTCATTCCTCACACGCACACGCGGGTACACGGGCGGACGCAATTTTGTACCAAGATCCACCCCATGTGATAATTTGATGCATGTAAAGTCGTTCACTTTATTGATGGTCAATTAATACAGCGCATGCAAATTGAGTGGACATGAGGGCGGAAGAAAGACATTATTACTCCACTGCGCGCATGCGAGTAGTTAAATCGTGGGTTGCTAGTAGTACTTCCATTGGTCTCCTTCATATTTTGTGCCAATTTTTGATAGTAACATAATATTTACGCATTTGAGCAGTGTAGTACTTGAATTTATGTTCTGCTAAACTCATCGGGAGCCGTTTCGGGCCTCGAAACCAAAACCATCAATTAATCTTTACCTTGTTCCCATCACATTCGAAAGCTTGCTCACACCTACTAGTAGTACGTACCAAACCTGAACGTGTTCCCACTATGCAGGTATTAGTACTAGTGCTAGTACTTAGGTTATAAAAAGGGGAACTACCTAACCAAAAATCACTCTACCTTTCCTCCTCATAATTGCTTCTTCTTCATCTGTCATTGCCATGGCCTGTGAGCAGAGCTCTAGGTCGAGAACTACTCGTAACAAGGGAGCGGCAACCAAGGCTGCGGAAAAAAGAGAGGGCACGCCGCCACACAGAGACCTCGAAAGATCTCTCACGGGCAGGCGATGACTCCCAGGAGCGCCCTAGCCGCAGAGGCGAACATGCCGAGCCCGCGGAGCTGGAGTTGTTATCCCTCGACGGCATGCCCGATCAGCTCAATAAGCAGAAGGAGTTCATCCAAGGCTTGATGGAGTTTCTGAAGGAGAGCCTCGACGACATGCCCACTGAGCTCAATCAGCAGGGGGAGTTGACCGCCGGCTTGGTGATGCTGTTGAAGAAGAGCTTTGCCTCGGAGAAGAAGGCGACCGGCAAAATCCTGCGACTTCCGGAGGATAATGCGAAGCTCTGCCACGAGATCGACCTGTTGAAGGAGAAGAACACCGGCTGGAAGAAGCTGCATGAGAATAGTAGTTCCTCGATGAAGATGTTGCAGGCCCTCGCCATGGAACAGAAGGAAGAGTTGGCGACGCTCTGCATCGAGCACCCGGCTGCTGTCAAGGTACGTAATATGGCCATGGAACAGATGATGAAGGCTCGTGTCGAGAAATGTCGCGTCATGGACACAATGATGAAGATGGCGGAGGAGACGCACAAGGAGATGGAGGTCGTGGAGGCGATGAAGAAGCAGTTACGACTCTGCGGCAAATTAGATCATTTGGGGGTGATAATCTTCCTTCTTCTTTTGCTCATGTGTTTCATCTTTTGCTTCGGGTGTTTCGCCACACGTGGCACGTTCTCTGCGAGGCATGAATAGAACAATGTTTTTTTGAGGGAATGAATAGAACAATGGTAACAATGAGATGACTAGCAAATTAGATCATTTTTTATCGCCATATGGCACTGGGCTGCCGTGTTTCGTGCTCCTCCGCTGCAGTACTACTCCAGTGGAAAACTTGAGTATATCGCACAGTTCTTTGCTCCTCCTCGATCAGGTCATCGGCGCATTTATACGAGCAGTCAAATCACAAGGCCCCGCCTTCCAGTAGTAATGAGCCGTCAAATCACAAAGGCCCTCGCCTCTCGTGAAACCGACCAAGCTAGACTGCCCCGCCCTCTAGCCTTTTAAAAGATGTATACTTTTGTACAGCAGTAGTATCAATGGATTGCTCCATGGAGCAAAACTTGAAATTAAAAAAAGGTGGTACATATAGAGAGCGCTTGTCGCCAAATTATGCATATAGTACTATTAAAAAGGCTAGTCACAATAATGGTGTCCAGCACAACCCACCCCTCAAATAAAACTAAGAGGGTGCTTGGATACGTTTTAGTCCCATGCCTAAAAGTAGTGGGACTAAAACATTCTAGCCTCACCCATGCTTGGATCCAAATACTAAAAAGGCTAAAATCAAGTTAATGAGCATTTATTATCCTCCAAACCCTCCAATCCAGAACTCGCCTGTGTTAAAGGAGAGGAGTTAAATGAGTAGAGAGAGGACTAATCCACATTTTAGTAGGGGTACCCCTAACTAAAAATTTTTAGTCTCAAGACTAGTTTTAGCCCCTCTTTAGTCAGGGGTGCTTGGAACTTTAGCCTCTTAAAGAGACTATTTTTAGTCAGACTAAAATAAGTCCCTTGGATCCAAGCACCCTCTAAGCATCCTGGAATTCTTTAACAAAACTAAGCACCCTGAAATTCTTTGACAACTAAACTGCTGGCTATATGATGTTGGCCATATATATTGTACGTATATAATGTGAAGAAACGAGTTGTAGTACTATACCAACTAAAAGTTGAAATGTAAGAAATACTAGTATGTATGTACTGAAGTGTTAAAGTAACGAGAAGAAACATAACATAGTTCTCCTGGGGGCTCAGCACAACACACCCCTCAAATTAAATTAAGAACACCTGATATTAAACTTTGGAACTATTCTGGTAGACACTGCATTAGAACCACCATGAGCAACGACACTGCCACCTTACGCAGAGTCCTCGTACACGTCCTCGACTTCGTCCTTGTCCCTCTTCCTCTTGGCCGATACTTCTTTGCTTGAACTGCACACTTGGCTGTTGCTCTTCATCCAACCCTTGTAGATGTTGAAGCAAAGGTAGCCATCCATTGCAGCGTAGTGGATGTGGTCTATATCTAGTACATTCCACTGCCATGCATGACGATGAAACATGTAATGAGGTTTCTCCGGTTTACCATACGAAGGATGAACCATGGCTCCTGCCAGGGTCAGCATTGAAGGCTGACGAGAGGACACCAGCTGATTCTTCTAGAGGTTGAAGGTGTTGCCTACAACGAGGCCTATCCGACGCAGGACTTCTTTGTCGTTACCAAAGTCTACAGTAATGAATTTCACTGTTTTGTCCTTGAGGAAGTTCTTAAAATCCTGGCACTCAACGTCGGCATGGCATATGTGGTAGACCAAGCAAACGTTATGTACGCAAACCTGGATCACGGTGGGCTTCTTCCTCTCTTCATCCTTTAGATCCTTCTCTTGTCCCAGGACTGTGGTGTACTCAACATCTAGCCCAGCGACCCACTCATCATCTGAGTTTTCGAACATGCGTCTGAAGCGAGAAAGGCATCCTTTCACCGTCGCGGAAGAACGGGTGTAGATGACGTCGAACTCATCGCCGGTGATGGTTCTAACCTTGTACTCACCGTTGATCATGGAGATTTGGGACGCCATGGATTTGGGAGGAGGGTTAGGATTAGTGGAACTGCCGTAATGTGAATGGACGGGATGACTAGGAGCGAACCGTCGTAGTATTGAAGGACATGCGGGGACGAGTAGGAGCGAACTGCCAGTGTGCGAATGGCAGGGTAGTGGCTTTCCATTCTCCCATGATACGGGCTTCCGAGAGCCCTTGGATCTGAGATCGAATGGTTGCATGGTGTGATTCTAGACCTATGGGTGAATATCCTACCCTGGAGGGTTATTCTGCAAATTTTCAGCAACTTAGCATGCGACCGTTTGATCTCAGATCCAAGGGCTGCCAGCAGCCCGTATCATGGTCGCGCCTACCATGACCGTCGCGTCGCTCGCGCGGTCGCGCCCTTGGAGATTTAACACGGTGTGTTAGGCTATCTGATGTTGGCATGTCATACATAGTCATCACTTAGTCACTCATACTACAACAAGGTTGGCTATAAGTGTATTTTTTTACTCCTCTATATCTCTTTCTTCGTACTCAAGGAAGAAATGGTGCTAAGCACATGTATTTATTGCATTTCCCAAGGAGTGACCTCTTCCAATGAAATGGTGTTGCTAAGTTTGCTTCATTTAGTTAGCTATAGACTCAAAATTGTCTTTTCACCTAGGTACACGCGCTTAGCACCGTTTCTTCCTTGGGTCACCAAACTAGTATCTCTCTTCTTGATTAACTTGCCACATCAGACTTTATGCCTATGTGGCAAGCTTAAGCACCTGTAGGAGCAAGTAAAAGTAAGTACAATAGTGCGCTTTACATGACATTTTGCATATGTGGAGGAAAGAGAGGCAAGGAAAAAGTGGAGAACTGGGCTCTCATGCAAGAGCCAGCCTCTACTACATGGTGGAGCATTGGGAGAGGCACCTGTATGGAGGTGGTCAGGAATTTGGGAGACTCACGCCAGTCGTAGCGCCGCAGTTAAAATGATAATGGCAAGTCAAATCACGGGGCCCCACCTGTCCAGCAGTAACTCACTTTCAAATCACATAGCCCTACATTTGCAGCAGCCTACTCCCTCGTCTTCTCGTGTCTCTGTCGAACCGACTAGGCAGAACTGCCCCGCCGCCTACCGCGCAGGAAAAGCCCCGCCCTCGACTTTTAAATAGTATATAGTATACTAATTTTGTATCCATGGATTGCGCCCGCGCCATGGAGGAAAGAATCTAGAAAATGGAGGAGAGATGGCGGTCTTGCAACAGAGAAGAGGGAGAGGCGAGACGGTGGTTTTGGAATGGAGATGATGGAGAGGAGATGAGGTGGTTTTGCAATGGAGAAGAGGGAGAGGAGCGTGCGGCAGCGTTTTAGGATTGGAAGAGAGGGCCGGCGTGGTCTGACTGGATAATCAAAATCAATTTACCCTTCAATTAAGAAAGCGACCCCACATTAACTAGTCTCCCTTTTATTCTGGGTCATAATTGACCATGATTTTCGCACATAAAATATATGTTATACGTTGTATACATGGCAACTATCAAAATTACAATTTGCAACTATACAAGGCCACTAACATTAATCGAGGAAAAATTGATGGTGTTTGCCTCGTACTAGCACCCGAGGACATTAATATCCCTTGTGTGCATGCGGGAGTGAGAAGGTTAGCTTGCATTCCCAACATTAATCAACCAATGAGGAGTAAGAGGGTTGGCTTGTTGTGCTTGGGAGAGAAAAACCACATTAATTAAGATGACAATCAAGGTGACAAGCTAGCTTGCAACATTGACTTAAACATCGGATTGATTTTTACCTTGGTACCTGTAATATGAGTGTGTGGCCTTGTATACAAAAATGGAGGGAGTATAATTTGAAAGTACATTCACATACGAACCAAATGACAAATTTTTTGGTGACATGCATTCACATTTTGCTTGTCAAATACAGTACGTGGTCAAACTTTGACCCAAAATACGTGAAACAACAAAAAATACTTCCAATACCAGCGCCGCTCTTCTGCTCTTCTCCTCTTAAACCACTGCCGCTCTTCTCCTGTTCCAATCTAAATGCAGCGCCGCTCCTCTCCTCTTCCATTTCAAAACCACCGCCCCTCCTCTCCTGTTCCAGTCCAAAACCAGCGTCGCTCCTCTCCCGTTCTAATCCAAAACCAGCGCTGCTCCTCTCCTCTTCCATTCAAAAACCACCGCCGGCGAGTGAAGGTGCTGTGGAGAAGTAGATCGATGGAGGAGTACAACCGATACGTGAGGTTCGCAGACGGAGACCCTGTGAAGCTAGCTATGGAGTGTGCTAATGCATCTTGCAACAATTTAAATGACGTCCATTTGAACCAAGGGTTCAAATGCAAACTCCCATATTAAGCACTTTAAATGCCAATTAGTGTTTTCACTTATACAGTATGTATAAGTTAGTTAAACATGCATGAAAGTATCATAAATGGATAGACTAGATTTTTCTGATAATTTTTCATATATAAATTATTTCATTCCGAGCTACGGTTTATTTTCCATGAATTTTTGAAGTTTAAACACTTTTATGGAATTTCTTAATCATTTCTGAAATAGAAATAATCCAGAAATGGTTTATTGCGTCAGCATTGCATCAGCACTAGGTCAGTGGTCAACTGGGTCAAACTTGACCGGTGGGACCCACTGGTCAGTGACAAAGGATCTAATCCCGCGTTGACTCGCTACGGGGCCCGCTGTCAGCGTCTAGGGGTGGTCCAGCTAGCGGGGATTAGCGCTAATGATCCCGCCACATTGGCCGTCGCACGAATTCTACCGGCGGCGACCAAAGCTAAGGCAGAAGCTCGCCGGGGCTGTGCTACAGGCGGCGGCTAGACGCGCGAAGACCACCAGAAGTAGCCCGCACACGCCCACATCTAGCTAGCCACATGGGAGGCCGCGGGGTCACCGGAAACAACGACGGCAACCACGGAGGCGGCGGCTGGAGTTCGGCCAATGAAGGATTGGACGCTACGGGGTTATCCAACTCTCCAACTCTCCAAGCATCCAACCACAGAGACACGAACTAAGTCAGACAAGCTTTTATCTTCCAACTCTCCAAGTTGTTGTTTAGCTTAACCAACTAGCTCAGGGTTATCCAACACAGATTCTTGGAGAATGGGTGGTTTGGAGGAAAACCAGCATGATCACGAACTCAACATAGCGGTCAGGTGTCAACCTGGTAATACTTCCGAGAACATATTTGGAACATCACGAACCACCGATATGTTACTATGCTCGAGAACAATCTTGCTTTCGAGGCAAGATGATATGATCAAATAAGAAAGGGGTTGAATAATCCTAACTCATTGATCGAAGAGTGCACCAGAAATAAGAACTAGGTAGCACGATCAACCTTAGCGTGATGATTCAATAATCAGCACACTAAGAATGATATTATTGTCCATTAACTACCAAGCAGCGGAGTTGCTAGGAGTATTTATTTCACACATCATAGTTCACTTGCCGGCATTCTGGTTGCGACAACACGGGACCGAGGAATGAAAAATGATGGCAAGAAGTATCACTGCATCAAGAATTCATAAGAGATGGTGCAATTCTCACAATATTCTTGACATAAAGTGGGTAATACTTCAGGGTAGAACAGAGCAAAAGCTGGATTAGCATTTGATCAGCAGAACACAACTACTTTGACCCAATCCTGGATATGGATGAGGTACTAGAGTTTGTTTCTCCTAGTCATTCTGAAATAGAATGGCTTAACGGACCACAAGAATGATAAGCATTGATAGACACGGATGCACAATTACTCCTGACTATCAATTGATAGACGATGGTCGGAATACAAATGAAGAGGGACAACTCAAGAGGACGTATATCATTCTAAGTTGTGGATGCATAGATTAACATGTCGAACCAAGTTCAACAGGTTTCTTCCAGATAACCCATGTAGAAGGGTAGGACTGGCAGATTCACAAAGCAGAATGGAGGACTCGTCAAGAGCACTCTTATTGTGATCTTTTGGTTCAAGGAACTCCTGCCAAGGATGGTTCATGGTATTTGGAAGAATGATATACCCCGGACCTCGAAGACTATCACAAAGGTTACCAGTATCCTAAAGGTACGAGCAACACTATCAACACAAGGTAAGTAGAGTGAATCTTGGGTCAAGAACCCAGGAGTAGAATACCTACTACTAAATGGCATCACGGGATGCTTTGGGATTAATGGCCAAGGTCATCACACTGGGAATACAAAGCATTGCTAGATTACTAGGTGACTCCCTAAGACACCAAGGGTCATAATAATAGCTCCAACATATATGTCGAGGCAATATAGTACCTCAACTCATCGATTAGTGTGGTTGAATTGGCCCAAAGGAACATTGGGAACGGAAAGAATGGATTTGCAAATGCATCAGACTATGTAGAAACCTGGGATGATTCGGACAGCATAACGGCTGTAAATGCTCAAAAGATGTGAGACATCCTGCAAAATGGTGGCATAACCACTCAACATCACAATATCAAGGTTCCGGGACCAATCATGAACACACGGAAGTACTGGAAACTGAACTGCGACATGAATCCATCAATCCTATAAGTCAACGGGTTAGTAACACGTCATCCTGATGGATAGATGAGAAGGCCTAGTTTCTTAACCCCGTAGAAAGGAAGAGGGTGACTCAGATCAGATGGAATGAGATATAAGGAGTAAAAGAGCCTTACGTTCCATCCCACAATCAATTCCCTTATATAACTAAAGCATTTCTAGACTCAACTTCGACCAGTTTGGCTTGGTAATCCTACAGGCAGTCAGGCTCTGATACCAACGCTGTCAGCACCCCGATTCTAAGTCACATCGATCTAGCCGGTAACACCTCATATCACTTTGCGGCCTCACGCACGGTATTCCCATGGGTGTCGCCTTACCATGGCCCGGGACCGTTTGCGCCTTTTGGCTCACGTATATGATAGTGTCGCTAGCATCCATATGACAAAGAACCCGGGCCGACATGGCTAGTCGTGAACCCAAAGCGGCACTAACCTATGGGGACATGCATACATGAATCACATCGAGCATGTCGGTCAGCAGCGTGTGAATCCGGGCTATATCGCTGGGCTAACAGGACTCCGGGAACCCGGGCTGTAGCAGGCTAGGCAGGACTCCGGATGTCACCGCGTGACATTTCCCTGAAGGGACAGACACAGGAACGAAATGAAACACATGCCGGCCAGTCAAGTGTCCTGAGCAGTAGTGCTGGGCTAACAGGACTCCGGTAAACCCGGCTGTAGCGGACTACTATGGCTCATGGAAGCACTAGACTACATTTCCCCATAAGAGAGGCTGCCAAGGATAAACAACTAGATTGTCGGATCCCACACATACCAAGCATTTCAATCATACACACAATATGCTCGATATGTGTAAACACAACATGGCATCACAACATAACTCTTCAACTCAAGTATTTATTCGTTAGGCTCCGAGGAGCGAGATATTACAAACATGGGTCTCATGACCCAACAATCATAGCATACAAATCAAGCACATGCGGAAGCTTAACATGTCTGAGTACAGACATCTACAAATGAAAAAGGCTAAGAAGCCTGACTATCTACCAGATCCTGCTGAGGGCACAAGATCGTAGCTGAGGTATCAAGCTAAATGTCGAAGTCCACACGGAACTACTAGCGAGACTGACATCTCTCTGCAAAACATAAAATAGGAAAATGTGAGTACAAATGTACCCAGCAAGACTTACATCAGAACTATCTACATATGCATCGGTATCAAAAAAGGGGGTGGTGGAGTTTAACTGCAGCAAGCCAGCTTTGACTCAGTGGCTAACCTGAACTACGACTGCAAGCAACTCTTTTGAGGTGGCGCACACGAGTCCACATATTCACCAATCAATACACCACTATGGATCCGCTCCCATCTACCTACGAGAACGCCATCCATAGCTCTCATGCTTATCTTGCGCATTTTAGAGTATCCACTTTCACTTGTCTATGAACTGTTATAGGCAACCCAGAAGTCCTTTACCGCGGACACGGCTATTCGAATAGATCATTTATAACCCTGCAGGGGTGTACCTCTTCACACACGCTCTCGCCACTTACCACCATGTACACGTCATGTATCTCGGCAACCTTCAAGAGGAAGCCTGGCGAGGGAGTCGGCCACGACCTGACTAACCACACAAGTCTCTAGTCCAGGTTTATCGCTTATTCGGGTTCCATCCGTGAGGAGATCCGGCCGGAGTTTCGCTCACAGCCCCAAACGATGTGTGCAGGGTTCCCGAGACACCAAACGGGCGCCCGACACACCATGCCACGATGTATCTACCGCATCATAGCCCGCCCCTAGGGTCAGCGCTATGCACGGCCGCCAACACATATCCTACAAACACCAGAAACTAGTTGCAACTCCTGGACAGAGGACAAGGGCAGTTAATAAGTCGAGAGGGTCCATTGGTTTCGAGCCCAATGTGTGGTAGTAGCTGTTCATGGATCACAAACACAGAACTCAGTTCCTAAGAACGGTTTCAATGAGACAACCCACCATGTACTCCTACATGGCCTCTCACC
The DNA here is from genome assembly GCF_056163025.1 of Triticum urartu. Taxonomy (NCBI): domain Eukaryota; kingdom Viridiplantae; phylum Streptophyta; class Magnoliopsida; order Poales; family Poaceae; genus Triticum; species Triticum urartu. Next base: position 144,785,160 of record NC_141877.1, on the reverse strand, counting down.
GCTACCTTTACCAAATCGTGTTCACACACTTAGCTCACACACAGTAGGACATGTTCAACACTGTTCCAATTCATCCCTGATGAATCATACCTGACTCAACTCTAAGAAGTAGCAGGCATGACAAACAAGCATGAATGAGTAGGCACATCAAGGCTCAAACAACTCCTACTCATGCTAGTGGGTTTCGTCTATTTACTGTGGCAATGACAGGTCATGCAGGGGATAAGGGGTTCAACTACCGCAGCAAGTAACAGATGAATCGTTGTTGTCCTAATGCAGTAAAAGAGAGCAGGAGCGAGAGAGTGGGATGGTATCGGAATGAACAAGGGGTTTTTGCTTGCCTGGCACTTCTGAAGATAGGATAACTCTTCATCGGTGTCATCGAACTCGTCGTCGAAACACGTCTACTGAGAGGGGACAATTACCGGCAAGGGAGCATAAACGACAATCAATTAATGCAATGCACAAGCAAATGAATGATATGACATATTAAGGTACTGAATTGAGCTAATGCAATAGCAAGTCATTTTAATTGAAGTGGAATTCCAACTACATCAAATTTCAACTCCAAACCTATTTTTCAAATTTACCTTAATCATGTTTTATCCTAATCAGTGGAGTTAACTTGCTCAAACATGCATGAACATGGCATAAACAGATTCTTTGGATTTTTCTGACCATTTTTCATATATAAATTATTTCATTTGGAGTTACGGTTTAATTCTTAAGATTTTTTGAAGTTTAAGTCATTTTCTGGAATTTCCTGAATTAGTTTTAATCTAGAAAATGATTAATGACATCAGCATTGTGTCACTACTGCATCAGTAGGTCAACTGGGTCGCCCAGAGTCAAACCTGATGGCTGGGACCCACGGGTCAGTGTAAAAGGGCTGGTTTGGGTGGATGACAAGTGGGACCAGTCAACAGCCGCGTCAGCAAAGTCAATGCTGACGTGTTGGTCCTACTGGGTTATGAACTAATCTAAATAGAAAATTAAATTAAACTAAAAAGGCACAGGGCCCACATGGCAGTGGCACTAGGGGTGTTTAGCGGGGTCATTAGCAGCTAATGACGAGGCCACGTCGGATGCGTCGGCGGTTAGACGACGGCAACGACCCAGAAGCCAAAAGCTTGCTTATGATTTTTTCTAGGGCGAAAGACTTCATATAGCCAAAGATGGGCACCGGAAGCCTGCCAGGGGGCCCACGAGACAGGGGACGCACCCAGGGGGTAGGGCGCGCCCCCACCCTCGTGGATGGTGGGTGGCCCCCCTCTGGTGCTTTCTTCGCCCAATATTTTTATATATTCCAAAATTTAGTTTCATGGAGTTTCAAGACTTCTCGAGTTGTGCAGAATAGGTCTATAATATTTGCTCCTTTTCCAGCCCAGAATTCCAGCTGCCGGCATTCTCCCTCTTCATGTAAACCTTGTAAAATAAGAGAGAAAGGCATAAGTATTGTGACATAATGTGTAATAACACCCCATAATGCAATAAATATCGATATAAAAGCATTATGCAAAATGGACATATCAACTCCCCCAAGATTAGACCTCGCTTGTCCTCAAGCGGAAGCCGATATCGAAAAATATGTCCACATGTTTAGAGATAGAGGTGTCGATAAAATAAAATACGGACATGAGGGAATCATGATCATTCTTATAACAACAGTATATATATATATTGTCATATGATTTCTTATGCTAAAGTAACAATTTATTCACAATTTCAAGTATGAATCAGAAACTTCATTGAAAACTAACATATTATAATCTCAGTCATTGAGGCAATTGCAATTTATCATAACATCGGAAAGAGTCAATATAAGAGCTTTTCAGCAAGTCCACATACTCAACTATCATTTAGTCTTTCACAATTGCTAACACTCATGCAATACTTATGGGTATGAAGCTTTGATCGGACACAGAGAAAGATAGGGGCTTATAGTTTTGCCTCCCAACCTTTTACCTCAAGGGTAATGTCAACAATAATAGTTTATGAAAACCCACGTCCAATTAGCTATATATATCAGGATCTTTCCAACACATAGTGCTTGTCAAAGGATAAAATGTAAAAAGGAAAGGTGAAGATAACCATGACTCTTGTATAAAGTATAGGACAAAAATAAAAGATAGGCCCTTCGCAGAGGGAAGCAGAGGTTGTCATGTGCTTTTATGGTTGGATGCACAAAATCTTAATGCCAAAGAACGTCACTTTATATTGCCACTTGTGATATGGACCTTTATTATGCAGTCCGTTGCTTTTATTTCTTCCACATCACAAGATCGTATAAAGCTTATTTTCTCCACACTAATAAATCATACATATTTAGAGATCAATTTTTATTGCTTGCAACAATGACAACTTACTTGAAGGATCTTACTCAATCCATAGGTAGATATGGTGGACTCTCATGGAAAAATTGGGTTTGAGGATACTTGGAAGCACAAGTAGTATCTCTACTTGGTGCAAAGAATTTGGCTAGCATGAGGGGGAAAGGCAAGCTCAACATGTTGGATGATCCATGACAATATAATTTATTTCAGATGTAAGAAAACATAACCCATTACGTTGTCTTCCTTGTCCAACATCAACTTTTTAGCATGTCATATTTAATGAGTGCTCACACTCATAAAAAATGTCCAAGATAGTATATTTATATGTGAAAACCTCTCTTTCTTTATCACTTCCTATTAATTACAGTGATGACCAAAACTATGTTTGTCAACTCTCAACAACTTTTATTCATCATACTCTTTATATGTGAAGTCATTACTCTCCATAAGATCAGTATGATCTCTTTATTTCTTTTTATTCTTTCTCTTTTTTTCAAGATCATAGCAAGATAACCAAGCCCTTTACTCAAAACTAAATTTTATTATATATAGCTCACGAACTCGATTACATAGAAGGACAATAAAGAAAACTCAAAGCTAAATCATACTAAAACTTTATTCTACTAGATCAAGATATTACCAAAAGGACCGAACTAAGAAAAACAGTAAAGATAAAAGTGTGATGGTGATACGATACCGGGGCACTCCCCCAAGCTTGGCAGTTGCCAAGGGGTGTGCCCATACCAATGTATTTATGTCTCTTTCTGCGGAGGGGGTGATGTGATATTCTTGGCGATGATGCCCCTCAGGATACGATTCTATTCCTTGAGCTTATATACTTGCTGCTTGAGGTCCATTATTTCCTTACGGAGCTTGCCCGTGATGGCTAAAGCTCATTTCACCCATGGATGTTGCATAGTTGCGGGGAACAAGTAACACTCTTTTTCATATTTTCATAAGATAGAAATCTAACATTGGAAGGGATGACCGAGTTTGGAATATCTGAGCTCTATAGTTCCCCCATCATGAATCCGACTCGGAAACGAGAAGTAACTTCTTGATCCTCTTCCATGGCATCTATCCTTTTCAAGTCGGTATCCATCTCTTCCTCTGTTGATGGCCCAAAGTGGTCAGCATCACTGTTTGCTCCTGGTCCCGGTGTCGGGTGGGATACCCGGCTCTCCCCAACTGACTCTTGAGAAGACATCTCGATCCAAATCTGCAGCAGAAACAACTTGAAACAAAAACAGAGTATATTTGCGTGGTATGGTGGTCAAAACCTTCAGGAGATTACATAATGAATTTTTACCGACCAAAAGAAGTATCATGCAGGAAAACGGAGTCCAGAAGGCACACGAGGTGCCCACGAGGCAGGGGGCGTGCCCAGGGGGTAGGGCGCGCCCTCCCCCCTCGTGGATGCCTCGTGTCCTTTCCGGACTGCTTCTTATTTTCCTATTTTCTTAAATATTCCAAAATGGAGAAAAAATGCTATTAGAACTGCTTTGGAGTCGGTTTACTTACCACACCACATACCTATTCCTTTTCGAAGGATGAAACATTCTGGAAGGTGTCCCTTATATACTCCTCCAGGGTTACGGTTTCAATAACATTAGTTTCAACATTTATAGGATTACCTGAGATATAACGTTTGATTCTTTGACCATTCACCACCCTCGGATTTGTGCCTTCAAAATTGTTGATTTTTATGGCACAGGAACGATACACCTCCTCGATAACGTAAGGACCTTCCCATTTAGAGAGGAGTTTTCCTGCAAAAAATCTTAAACGAGAGTTGTATAATGATACATAATCACCTACATTAAACTCACGTTTTTTTATCGTTTTGTCATGCCATCTTTTAACCTTTTCTTTAAACAGTTTGGCATTTTCATAGGCCTGGGTTCTCCACTCATCAAGTGAGCTAATATCAAATAATTGAGCTCTTTAATGGCCCAATATGCCTTATGTTCTAGTTCGAGAGGTAAGTGGCATGCTTTACCATAAACCATCTTATACGGAGACATACCCATAGGATTTTTATATGTAGTTCTATAGGCCCATAATGCATCATCAAGTTTCTTGGACCAATTCTTTCTAGATCTATTAACAATCTTTTGCAAAATTAATTTAAGCTCTCTATTTCTCAGTTCTACTTGACCACTAGCCCGTGGGTGATAAGGGGATGCAATTCCATGATTAACATCATACTTAGCAAGCATTTTATGAAAAGCACCATGAATAAAGTGTGAACCACCATCAGTCATTAAGTATCTAGGGACTCCAAACCTCGGAAAAATAACTTCTTTAAGCATCTTAATAGAGGTTTTATGTGTAGCGACCTGACCCGAATGGATCAAGTCTCTGTGCTTAAGTGTCATCTCGGGAGCGGTATGCACACACAGTACTCAAGGATTTATAATAGAGGTAAATCACATCTATAAAGTAACATAATGCAACACCCACGATGCGTCTATATCTCCCACGTGTCGGGGCACGACTTAGAGGCATAGCCGCATGGTAGGTTTGTCCCAAGAGGGGTAATCTTCACACAATCCCATGTACTGAATAAGAAAGGGATAAAGAGTTGGCTTACAATCGCCACTTCACACAAATACAAGCTAAACATACATCATCCAGAATACAGTCAAGGTCCGACTACGGAACCAAAATAAAAGAAGACAACACCAAATTCTAGATCCCCGATCGTCCCAACTGGGCTCCACTATTGATCAACCGGAAAAGACATAAAACAACGACCAAGATCTTCAACGAGCTCCCACTTGAGCTAGGTTGCGTCACCTACACTGGCATCATCGGCACCTACAACTGTTTGGAAGTATCTGTGAGTCGCGAGGACTCAGAAATCTCACACCCACGAGATCAAGACTATTTAAGCTTATGGGTAGGAAAGGGTAGTGAGGTGGATCTGCAGCAAGCACTAGCATATATGGTGGCTACCTTACGCAAAAGAGAGCGAGAAGAGAAGCAAAGCACGGCCGAGAAGCTAATAAGTGATCAAGAAGTGATCCTGAAGCTACTTACGTTCAAGCATAACACGAGACCGTGTTCACTTCCCGGACTCAGCCGCAAAGAGACCATCATGGCTACACACGCGGTTGATGCATTTTAACTAAGTTAACTGTCAAGTTCTCTACAACCAGATATTAACAAATTCCCGTCTGCCCATAACTGCAGGCACGGCTTTCAAAAGTTCAAAACCCTGCTGGGGTGTCCCAACTTAGCCCATCACAAGCTCTCACGGTCAACGAAGGATATTCCTTCTCCCAGGAAGACCCGATCAGACTTGGAATCCCAGTTACAAGACATTTCGAAAATGGTAAAACAAGACCAGCAAAGCCACCCGAATGTGCCGACAAATCCCGATAGGAGCTGCACATATCTCGTTCTCAGGGCACACCAGATTGTCCAAGATTCTGGTAGGCCAACCCAGAGTTGCCCCTGGTGGCCACTGGCTGCTGACAGGTTGGACCAACACTCAGAGGAGCACTGGCCCGGGGGGGTTAAAATAAAGATGACCCTCGGGCTCCGGAAACCCGAGGGAAAAAGGCTTAGGTGGCAAATGGTAAAACCAAGGTTGGGCCTTGCTGGAGGAGTTTTATTCAAAGCGAACTATCAAGGGGGTCCCATTCCCCCAACCGCGTAAGGAATGCAAAATCAAGGAACATAACACCGGTATGACGGAAACTAGGGCGGCAAGAGTGGAACAAAACACCAGGCATAAGGTCGAGCCTTCCACCCTTCACCAGGTATATAGATGCATTATTTAAATAAGATGTATTGTGATGTCCCAACATATCCATGTTCCAACATGGAACAAACTTCAGCTTCACTTGCAGCTAGCAACGCTATAAGAGGGGCTGAGCAAAAGAGATAACATAGCCAAACAACGATTTTCTAGGAAAGGTGGGTTAGAGGCTTGACATGGCAATATGGAAGGCATGATATAGCAAGTGGAAGGTATCGCGGCATAGCAATAGAGCGAACAACTAGCAAGCAAAGATAGAAGTGATTTCGAGGGTATGGTCATCTTGCCTGAGATCCCGCAAGGAAAAGAACGAGTCCATGAAGAAGACAAACAGATGTAGTCGAACGGATCCTCACAAACGCGACGTTATTGGAACTAACCTGAAGAAGCAACACCGGAAAGAAGCAAACAACATAGTAAACAACCATCACATAACATGGCATGATGCACAATCAAGTATGATGCATGTCCGGTTTAATGAGGCATGGCATGGCCAAGTGCACAAGCAAAACTACAAGTTAAGTGGAGCTCAATATGCAACGAGTTGCATATTGACGAAACACCACATGACTTATTTAGTTCACTCTCATTTATGTACCCCACAATATTAAATGTTGGTTAGCATGGCGAGAGGTGGAGCAAATGAAAACTAGCTATCTAGGCAAGTTTAAATGAGGCCGGAACAACAAACAATAAGTCCGGAAACTCCTTATGTGCATATTTTAGGTTTTGGTACTGTTCTGCCCTAAACCATATTTTAGAGTTGTTAAACACACAAGAAGAGGGCACCATGTTAAACTAGGAATTTTTCTACCCCATTTACATATAAAGTTTATTAAAATTGGAGCTACGTATATTTAGTTATGAATTAAATCATTTTAACAAGTTATTTAAGCAAATTTAAACAAACAACATTTTAAACATAAATGAAAGTGGCATATAATGAAACTAGACACAATTTTAAGCATTTTTCATATATAAAACATTTTAATATGATGCATGTTTATTACGTTATTGTATGCATGAACATTAAGGGGTTTTCTGAAAACTACAGTTCTCTGATTAATTAACAAATTCGTTCGCGAAAAAAAACAATGACTCGGACCGAAACTCGTTACGGGCCGAAACATTGGCAGGCCGCACAGAGGGGGCGTTGGAGTGCTCACCATGGGCCAAGGCCCAGTCGGTGGAAGAGGTAGCAGGCCGACTGGCTGGGCTTGGCACGGGATGCGGCCCACACGTGCGAATGTGCGGGTGCTCAGTCAACGCTGGAGGCCAGCGAGCAGAGGAGGCCTTACACGGGCGACTTGGAGCTGGTCAACAGAAGTGACCGAGCTGCTTTGGTCGATGCAGGGGAGCTGCGGGCGGCGCCTGGAGGTCGCAGGGAAGCGGCGACGGTGAACTTGGCGCGGAGGTGCGGGATGGCAAGAACGGCTGGATCCAAGGCGGGAGAGGCGCCATGCAGGCGGGGAGCGGTCAACAGGAGCGGGACTGGAAGTAGGCGAGGCGGCGCTGCTTGGTCTCCGGAAGCAAAGGCAGACCATGAGGCGGAACAATCGGGTCAGCGCGTAGGGACACGGCGGAAACAGTGCGAAATGGAGGCAGGGCACAGATCCGAGCGAAGGAGGAGCGAATCCAGGGGGCGGGGTGCCAAATCCGGGCTCCACGGGAACTTCAAACGCCGGCGGAGGCAGATCAACGCAGCGGCGAGCTCCTATCCATGGTAACAGAAGAGGTAGAGGATTGATAGAAAGAAAGCAGAGGAAGGAGAAGAAGGGAGAGAGGGGTGGGCGCTCATCTCCCTAGCTGCAGGTTCGGTCGCCGGCGGCAGACGGGAACAACGGTTCCCTGGGGCTCGGGGACGAGCTCGCCTCGATCCGGATTGGGGCCAGCTGCGGGGCACGGGGCGCTGGGGAAAACTGGGGCACAAGGGAGGTCGTTGGATCAATGATCTGACGGCCAGGGATGGTGGAGGCTGTAGGATTGGATGCATGGTGGGTGCGAGCTGGCGGCGGGAGGATCCCGAGGTGGATCTGGTCTGGCGGCGGCGTGGAGGAATTTTAGGGAGTTGGTCTAGGGTTTGTCCAAATAGGCATGTGGGTGGACTATATATAGGGAAGGAAGAGAGTTTGGACCTTCCGATAAAAAACTGACGGACGAGAATAAATAGGCTAGGGAGTCCAATAAAGAAAACGAAGATGTTTTAGGGATGTTTGGGGATGATCCGAATCCAATGATGACGACTGCCCGGGTCGGGTCCGGGACAACTTTCGGACGCGCGCGTGAGGCGGGCCGCGGGCTGACGAGAGAACTTAGGTTGGGCCTGGCGGTAGGTAATGGACTGTGTAGACGGTCTAGAGAGGAAAGAGAGGGAAAGCCCGACAACAGTTTTCGGAGACCGAAAATGACCGATGTTTGACTGACTATATTGTCTCTATAGTTATCCGTTGGGGCGTCAAATGAACTACGAATGCGATGAAACTTGACAGGCGGCCTACTGACAACATAACAACACTGCATGGCAACTTTCAACCCATTCCGAGAACATTTTCCGGCCACTTACATAATAATATTTCGGACGTGCCGCGGGCGCGTGCAAGTGTGTCTGGGCTCAGAACGGACAACAGAAGGAACGGGGAGACCAGGACGGGTGCAAGTTTTGAAAACATGATGATGCAATGCACATGAGGACATGGCAAGATGCAACACGCAAGCAAAATACATGGCAAAGACAGCGAATAACTAGAAGACACCTGGTGCAACGGTCTCGGGGCGTCACAACACTCCACCACTACAAGAGGATCTCGTCCCGACATCTAGGATGGCACCGGAGGGAAACGAAAGAGGAAGAGAAAAGGTAAAACTAAGTTGCTTCTTTGACAAACGAGTGAAACCAATGAACCTTGAGAGGTTAAACAAATGGAAAGAAGAATACAACGGAGATGAACGAAGTTGAAAACACTCCGTTAGAAAAGAGGAACAAGGAAAATTACGAGAACTTTGTAGGTTGACGGACATAAGAAAATGGTTTCAATGGAAAAGAAGTACATGCAAGCACTCCGGTTGAAACAAGATGTACAAGGAACGATAAAGATCAATTATGACAACACTCCGGTTAAAACAAGATAAAGATGGAATAAGAATGATATAATTTGGACAGCACTCCGACTGTAAATGGAAGGAATCGAACATGATCTTGGGAAGATTGGATGATACTCAACAACACACTACCTCCGGAACTATTGAAAGAATGGCACAAGGGGTAAGAAAGATTTCAGGCGGCACTCCAGTTGAGAAGGGAGGCAAAATTGATAAGATGAGAGAAACTTGAAAAGAGGGCACGACACTCCGGTTAAATGGATAAGCACGAAAAGAACATGGTCCTGACAATCCGAGATAATGAGTGAAGAGAGCAACATCACAATGGCTCCGGAACAAATGAAAGGAAAACTAGATGGTTGGAAAGAAAAAGAACGGAGAGGACGAATGACAACTCTTGCAAATAAAATTGAAAGAGCATGCTTACGACGAAAAGGTTGAACGGAGTTGTTGGAAAACCAACAACGAAAAGAGTAAGCTTGTAGTGGGCTTATGGAGAACATCTCAAAACTGAGGTGAAATTCTGCCACTAACGAAAAACAATGATTGATCGGGAATAAAGAAGAGATGAAAACTTCTTCCACCAAGAAGATAGAGAGATAACTTGAATCATTTATAAGCACCACAATAGCAACATTCCTTAGGGAAGGCTTTAGGTGAAATATGACACAAGACAACTCCAACGAAGAGATTAATGGAATTAAAATACCTCATTCTTGATAACTTGTGAATCATGAAACACGAAGGGAAATTATCAAGAATGACATAACACCACCTCAGAAGATGAGATATGAAAGAATTGAACTTGGAAATGCAAGATGAAGAATACTTGAAGTATAGCTTGGTGGATCATAGCTTCGAGAGAAATCTTGACGAACATTTGAAGAATGAAAGGAATCCTTGATGAACCACCATGTAGAGCCTCCATGAAGAACTCTGGTAACAAAATGTTGATAAAAACAAAGGAAAGTTGAAAACACAAGGTGAAGCCTTGTAATGATTTAGATGGAGCTTCGTGACGAGATAAAGTAGAAAACCTTGGAACTCCGAAAAAGAAAGATGACTCACTTGTAATCAAGAATTAACTCATCATGGACAATCTCTGGAAGAAAAGAATCCATTATTTGGATGAAGCAAGAATAAGAATCATGTTATGCGTATCCTTCACCAATTTAAATTGATGACAAGCAACGTATTTGGCATACTGCTTATTCTCCTGGAAAGGATTAAGATAGATATAGCGCAAACTTGAGAAAAGGCTTCAATGAACCACCGTTAGGATTTGATAGAACGAATGAATTGATATGATAACCAAGGAATAAAACTCTTGCGTGAACCACCGTAAGAATTGAAAATGAATGTAGCAAAGGCACAATTCATCGGGAAGAATTGGAAAATGAATGAAGATACTTGCTAGCATTTAGATACATGAGCTGTGCTGTCGTAGAAGTGTTCCATGACATTACCAAAATTATCATCACGGAAGTGTCCACTTCCATGACGATAAATCGCGCATCACAGAAGTGCTTTCGTCAAGGGTGACCGACACGTGGCATCCACCGTAAGGGAACGCCGTTAATCTATCGGGTCGGGTTTTGGATCCGATAACCCGTTAACAGCCCCGACCAATGGGGATTTTCCATTTGTAAAATCATCATTGGTGGAGGAAACACGTGTCGGCTCATCGTTGGGACAAATGTCATCCACTCATTGGACAAAAGGCGCCTATGATACGTTGACACATGGCATGGCCCAACAGAGGCCCATTCTTGTGAAAAGGCCGGCCCGTTTGACTTGGTCAAAAGGTGGCAGGCCGGCCCATGGAAAGCCTGTTAACGGCATGTTCGCATATAGCCCATTTACACCCCGCTAACCCAAGGCCCGTTACGCCCTATCCGAATTAGGCCCAGTAGCGTCATCTGGGCCATCCAATATGATTCCAGCCCGTTTTCACTTCTGGCCCATGTATGGCCCATGACGTCTTTCAGCCCATATGAGGCCCTATGTAACTCTTGGCCTATTAATGGCCCGTGGTGAAACTGGCCCGTAATGAACAGTGTATCACTTTAACCCATTAACGGCCCGTGGTGAAACTGGCCTGTAATGAACAGTGTATCACTTTATACCATTAACGGCCCGTTATTCCATTGGGCCGTCTCCAGCCCATGTTATCTTTCGGCCTTCTTAGAGCCCATTTATTCTTGGGCTCATTTCCAGCATTCGTTTACTTACGGCCCGTTACTGTCATTTTCTGCTTGTGGGCCAAATTCAGCTCGTGGTTACAGTCGGTCGTTTGTGGTCTGTTAATACGTTGGGCCATTTTCATAGCGTCATCAAATACGGCCTATTAACGATGGCCCGTTATGGTTGGCCCATGAACGGATGATTCCAACTCTAGCCCATTTACGGCCAGAATGCGGTCTGTTTGGCCCATGTTTGGCCAATCGATCATACAGCCCGTATAAGGCCCATTGATGATATGGCCTGTAGAAGGCCCACTGCTTCTATGGCCCGTAGAAGGCCCACTGTTTCTATGGCCCATAGAAGGCCCACTGTTTCTACGGCCCGTAGGAGGCCCAGTGTCACTACAGTAAATATTAGCCCATGGTTATTGTGGCCTAGTTTTAAAAAATAGGTTATTGCAACCACCAGCAAACCGCAGAAAAAGAACTGCACTGACTACAAGCAAACAAATAAACAAGAAAACAAGGAAATAAATAAGCAAGCAACTTACACTAGGCTATCACGGCTATTACACATATTACATCCACTGGGCATCAAAGTTCGCCGCCAGTGAAAATATAGGGAACACAGCAGCATATAAACGCCACGGCAAAACAAGTCCAGAACTAAAATCACTTCAGAAGAGATCAAGAAACAATATCCTGGGTACCCATAATGCTGGCAAGATGCTTAGCAAGCTTATTAACTTTCTCTTGTTTGGCGCTTAAGTCCTCCAGCGCTTGTTGTTGCACCAGAAAGTATGCATCTGAATTCTGCAGGGACTTCCTCAGTCCTTCGGCTTCCTGTCGCATAACATCTGATCGATGTCTTTCAACTTGAAGTTGAGAGTCAAGAAGCCGAACTGAGTCAGGCAATGAGTTCGAAGAGCTGGTGCCAGCAGTGGTAGCCAGTAACTCGAACACTACATCAAGACAGGACTTTGGGGTTATCTCAGTGTCTTCAATATAGTTTTTATCAGCTTTCTTGGAGACCAATAGGGATGTCTCACTATCTTGAACCTTATCTGCATTACTTCCTTTACCATTGCATAACAGGGTACTCTTCTCCAATATTTTATCCGCGTTCTAAAAGAGAAACAAACAAACACATCTCGGGTTTACAATGTAGTATATGAAACTCATTTTGGTAAACCAGTCCAGTAGTAAGGTGGACAGGATAACAACATGAAACAAACATATATCTATGTAGTATGGTCACTGTATGGTCTATATCATTCTAGTTTATGTTGCCAAATCAAGATAGATACAGTTCGAATCATATCTATTTAAGACAAAGCAGCATAGACAGAATATAAGTGTGGGAAACTACACAGCAATAACAACACTTGTAATGTGCATGGCATGAGAACATAACTGTTTATTCAATTGAATATGAGATCAACATAGAGCAAGTTACAACAGCGAACAACCAAACACGTTGAAGAAACAGGTTTAAAACATACCTGTTGCGCCATTGGAGTTTCAATTGCATCCTTCAAATTTGAAATTAGTTGGTATCAGTAAATACAGTGATGCAAGATCAAAGTAGTATGAACCATAGCTACGGAACCTGACCTGAGAACAATTCTTCTTCTGCTTTAAGCGTTGACTTCGGGTTCATAGTGGTGGTCCTCGTGATTTGGGCACTGTAGTTGCCTTACTAACTGCTCGTGTTTGGGTGCTCTGTGGTGGAGACGGTGCTGTGTCAACGGGAACTGGGTGTCTATCTACTGGGGTTGGGGTTAGAAGGGGTGTAGTTGGTTCTCTGTCCAACTGGGTAGGGGTACAATCTGCATGAGTGTGGGTTATGTGTGGTGGGGCTGGTTCTTGGGCAAGTACAACCGTGGTTCTATCTGCATCGACAGGTAGCACGATCTTTTCTGAAGATCGTGTTTTTACTCCCACAGATACTGCCATCACTCCCTCCAATTGAAACGGCTGATAAACGAGAAAAGTAATTGAATGTACAGACATTGTAAGATAGACAGGTGCAATGGATAGTATGAAAGAAAACAGGGCATGAAATAATTCACATTTATGTTGTCTAAGCAAACAAAATAGCAGGACATAATTTCACATATATGATGGCTAATTAAACAGGATAGTATGACACAATTTCACATGTATGATGGCTAACTAAACAGGATAGAATGACATACTTCAAAATATGATGACTATGTAAACAGGATGACATGATATAACTATACGATGTGTCTATGAAAGTGGTTGGCATGCCATAAATCACAAACATTCCGTCGATGGAAACATGATGGCATGATATAATTCACGGATAGAATGACATAATTTAAATATGATGACTATGTAAACAGGATGAGATGATATAACTATATTATGTCTTTAGAAAATGGGTTGGCATGCCATAATTCAGATACATGTTGTCTATGTAAACATCATGGCATGACATAATTCAAATATATGATTTATATACTAAGGAAGTGAGCAGAGGGCAATCGCATATATGATGTGTCAACTAAGGAGATGGCATTTAATATTGTGTATATGATGTAAAAACTAAGCATTGCAATACAACATATGCATTATATGAGTAATATAACCCTGCCAAGTTTGAGCATACACCTCAGGGGGATAATAGGACTGGTCATCTGCCTCTGGATCCTCCTTTGAAGAGCTATCTGTAACCAGCAAGATATCTGCTTTAGCAGGTAGCATTGTCTGCTCTGAAGACCTTGTTTTCACTCCAGATTTCTCCATCACCAATTCAAATGGCTGATGCACAGGAAGAGCAGTTGAATATACAAACATTGTCGACAAAAGCAATGAGAAATACAAAAAAAGGATGGCATGATATAATTCACATATATGACGCTTGCCTAAGCAACATGGCATTGCATAATTCACATACATAATTCCTTGCAACAAGATAACATTGCATAATTCACATATATAATGTCTTGCAACAAGATGGCATTGCATAATTCACATATATGGTAATTAGACACTAAACAGGTGGCATTTACACAAAGCATGTCTAAACTAAGCAAATGACATAGCAATGCAAGATACCATACACACGATATGAGCAACATAACCCTGCCAAGATAGGGCATGCACCTCGGGGGGGATATGACTGGTCATCTGTCTCTAAATCCTCGTCTGAGGAGCTATCGGTAACCAGCAAGACATGCGCTTCGTCAGATAGCATTGTCTGCTCTGAAGACCTTGTTTCCACTCCAGATTTTTCCATGACCGTGCCAAATGGGTGATGCACAGGAAGATTAATTGAATGTACTAAAATTGTTGACAAATTTAACACGTAATAAAAAATGATGGCATGATATAATTCACATATAAGATGACTGGCTAACCAGGGTGGCATTGAAAAATTCACATATATGATGCCTGGCTAGACAAGATGGCATTGCATGATTCACATATACGATAAAGAAACTAAACAGATGGCATTGACACAAAGCATGTCTAAACTAAGCAGATGACATCTTTAATGTATACAGTCAGCAATGCAAGGCACCATATGCATGATATTACCAACATCAGCATGCCAAGTTAGAGCGAAGACCTCATGGGGTAAATAGGAGTGGTCTTCTCCTTCTGAATCCCCCTCATAGCAGTTATCTTCCTCTTGATTACGACCTGAAATGGGTGGAGGGGGGCTGCCTTTGCGCCCACCATGGAACAACGTCTACATCAAATTTTATTACCACGCAAGGCTCGTCTCTTTTGCTCTACATGATCAGTTCCATTGTGTACAATAACTGGCAAGCATAGGAGTAAAACATAGTGAGATTATGTAAGGAGTGCATGCACAAATCCAGAGTGATGGTAGCAAATTGTGGATAGACCCAAAACCAAGCAGGAAGATAATAGCTTTAGTTAAAAAATACAGATAATGGCTCCTTTAATGTTTGTTTGCACCCAACATGAAACTCATAGTAGACACCGGAGATTAACCAGATAGTAGACAGATAGTACAGATTGCTGCCCCAATATGTACCCCACAACCATTTAAAAACTCAAGTTTTAGCATTAGTTTGGACCTGACTCGGAGTCTAATAGGTGAACACGACGATAATGTAGCATGTCATCATATTAAGCGACGCATAACGTAAGCAGACACGGAAGAGTGCGACCTCTCTTGCGGACCCGTGTAGTCCTCAAGGTCATCTGCTCAGTTGATGATGGTAATGCAGTTGCCGTGGCTGCCGGTGGTGGGGAAGAAGATCTGAGGCGGCGAAAGATAGTCTGGAGAGCGGATCCCTGCTGTGGTGAACCCTTCCGTCGTTGGAGCAGCTGAGCTAGGGTGGAACACAGCGCCGCAGGAGCGGGACAAACCACATAAGGTTTTCTTTGACACATATCTGTAACAGAAGTAATTGAGTAAGGGCTTGTTTGAATTTGAGGATTCTAACAATGCAGGGATAGGAAATAGACAGGAATAGGATAGGAATGCACGTGCAAAACAAAGAATTTAAAAACACATGATTTCTGCCAATCTGGGTGTTTGAGTCACAACAATTGGAAGATCACAGGATGCAAAAAAGCATGGTGAGATTAAGTCAAACCACAAGAAAATGTACGGTTATAATGCTATTATGCTATTATCTCTTAGTCTTGTGCTTGATGAATAGGAATATGAAAAGGAGGAGAAGTGGAAATTAGAAATCCTACGGTTTTTCTTTCAAGGAGACACTAAAGGAACAAATCCTACAGTTTTCCTTTGCTCCATTCCTTTGCACCAAATTCATGAAAGTAGTACCATAGGAAACTTTCCAATTCTGATGTTTTTCATTCACCTTTCCTTTCAAGCACTGGCGATTCTAGTAGGCAGGCTTGAGCAAGGAAAATCCTACACAAAAAAATGTTTTTGTGCTACTTATATTACTTTGGACCCAGGCCACTGCCATACTAGCTCAACTCCTAGGCCCATCGACAAATGCACAGCTCAAACGCGGAGAGATAAATAATGATGGCGTTCAAGAGTGTCCATCACGGATAGCTAAGTTGCCTGGTACCTCACTGCTTGTCATATAGTAGGATAAAATATTCGTATTTCCCGTTACTACGAGTGCTCAGTGGAGAATATATATAACATGTAGAGTAAAAAAGAGATGCAACAAGTGTACAACCTCTTTGGCGAAGCCATCTCGATCTCAGTGTGATTGGGTTGGCTGGTGAGGATGCTCCAGCTGACTTGGCTGTCGGAGGAGGGGAAGAAGATCTTAGGCGTCTGGAGATGGAGCCCGAGTTACTGCTCCACTGTGATGGAGGGTTTCGTCGTTGGAGCAGCTCCGGTGAGTTGTACGATGCCGAGGCTGAAGCAGGACAAGAGAGACAACGAACAACGTTAACCTGACTGGAATTCTAATAGCATCTCCAATACATGACGTAAAATACATAACCACAAAGTGCTAGATGTAAAATACATCAGCCGCTCATCTCTGAACTTAACTGTCGAAACTGAATTTAACTGTCAAAACTGAACTTAACTGTCGAAACTGAACTTAACTGTCGAAACTGAATTTTGCTGTCAAAACAGAATTTTGCTGTCGAAACTGAACGCACTAGCAAGGTGAGGCTACACATCGGTCGACTGACTTTTTCATCTCTGGTCAATCGATTTTGCAGCCGTTGGATACGAAATCAAGGGCTTGCGGTTCATCTTCAACCTCCACCCCCTGAGCCGGCCAAACAGCAGCCCCCCGCCGCCCGCGGCCGGTGGTGCGCCGCCCCGCCCGCCCCGAAAACACTCCCCACCGCCGGTCCACCGCCGCCCTGGCCATCCCTCTAGCCCCCCCCCCCCCCCGTGCCGAGCTTTTTCTCTGGCGATCCCCACGCCACCGCCCCGCCAACGCCCCGCCACCGCTGGCGACCACCGCCCCCATCCTGAACCCTAAGATAGATAGTGGGGTAACTCTCCGGCGAGCCCCCCTCCCCGCTGCGGCTGGTTCTTCCTTCACCCCGGCGGCATCGGAGTGAAGTGTAGCTAAATCGGAGCAGCATCGCAAGCAAGAGCAAGAGCGAGAGCAGCAGCGCGAGCAAGAGCAATAGCAAGAGCAGACCAAGCAGGGGACCGAGAGCAAGAGCAGAGCAGCAACACGAGCGAGAGCTAAAGCAGCCGCAGGTCCTACTGATGTGGACGTCACCGCCGAGGGAGCAACACCGTGGAGGAAGTGGCCGGCGACGCCGCCGTGGATGGAGCCACGCCGTGTCGGCTCGGGACCGAGCGCCGGCAGCACCGTAAGAACGAATCAAGAAGAAAATGCGGTGATTAGTGTACCACCTCTTTGGTGGCGCCGATTAGGCCACAACTTCATCCAAGGAAACGGTGATGATGATGCTCTTCCGATGGTGCAGGAGAAGACGGTGGTGTGGGAATGGAGGTGGCGCGAAAGATGAGGGGAACGTTGGGCAGCTCCTTGCAGGTGGAGGACGGGGTGGCTGAACCGGCGGGACGATGAGATCGACGACGGATCCTCATCCGGTACGGTGGATGAGGGACGTCGAGGTGTTGTTGTGGACGACGTCGTCGGGGAAGAGGCTCCGGCTGGGTGGCGGACGGAGCAGGGTGTGGGGTTTCGTCACGGGTTTTCGTGGCCTCGGTGTACGAATGGGTGGGCGGATGGGATGGCAATGTGGAACCATGGCTTAGAGACGCACTTGTCCGAAATGTGGGGTAAGTTACGAAAGTACCCCCACCGATTTGAGGCGGTTCTTTCGGTTCAGGGGTACCACGGGCATTTCGCGTGTCGGGATTTCACAGGAGCTGGGAGTTTTCGCGCGCGTTGTAATTTAGGAATAGCAAGGCGCGGGTTGAGATGGAGGGAGTTGTCGGAGCACAACGAGACAAAGATATATCTTAAATATTTCGGGCTAACAAGGCGCGGGTTGAAGAGGCGGGAGTTTCACAGCATGATAGACAGAGACGCTAGCTTGAATTTTCGGCATAACAAGGTGGCTTGAAATTTCGGAAGAACAAGCTTAACATGTACCCCAAAAAAAGACAATTTGCACCTCAACACGCACAACACACACAAACACCATTTAGACTATAGTAAGGTACACGTGCATTACACACATGAGATTTGGCAACCAAATTATGAATAAATACCACATTATAGCATGCAAGCTTTGAGTCATATATGCATGATGTAGATGTTCGTTTAATTCTTATAGTTCATTTCATTCAAAATCATCTAGTTTTAATAAGAAAGCTAATCTATTTTAAGATTCATGGAATTGTGCGTCGTAAGACATAAAGTAAAAACAAATAATGGCAAATCATGTAGAAAAACATTTGGGCAATTCTGATACGGAAGATTCTAGAACAAATAAGAAGTGCTTGTGTTTTGATGTTTGTGCATTATGCTTAAGTTCAACCAAGGGGTCTTCTAGATTATACATGTGGCGAAATCTAGTGGAATCTAGATGATATCCAACGGCCAGTAGTGCTCAAATTTGCCATCTTTGGACCATCGGATTCGCCTCATCCAACGACCATCTTTCAAAGTTAAAGTTACCCGCACACAATATAAAAATATATAATATAATATATATATAGGGGTATAGATATAGATATGTGATGCAAAAGTCGTCCATCATCTCCAATTATAATAGTGTGTCCATGCACGGATGCGACGTGGCCAAATGATGTCTGCCATTGGTATCTCAAATTCAAATCAGTCTGACCTTGTTCAATGTGTATACATTACAACATTCTCGTTTCCAAACCACACCGCGCAGATATCTGTTATATTCATGCATGCATGGGTTTCAAACATCAGGATCTCTTATTCAAATACTTGAATTCAACTTTACATTGATTATGACCTCACCTATTCTTTTACACCCACACAGTAGTCTTCTCTTTATAATTGTACCACTAACTTTCTCTCGTGCATGCATGCACACACACTACCAGTCGGCATTATCCATCGCACGCATGCAATCTTTTTCTTCAGGTCGGTCTCCCATGAAGGCACACACCAACACACATCCCCCTCTCCATCATATCGGGCATTCTCTATCTCTCACGCGTGCAAGCGCAACGATCGATGTTCCTCTATGTATGTGTGTATATAGCTAGGTATTTCATAGTTTTCCACACAAACCGATCAATCGATATATCCAGTGAGGTCTCACCCTCTTTCCCACGTCCACATCGATCAATCTATACCTCTCTATATAGGATTAACATATATAGATAATACACCCACATTAATTATGTACCCAACGTCCCCCTCTCATCATCCATGCCTTCCACTTCATCACTCAGACGCGTGCACAATGGCGAAGACAGGGGCAGTAAGGGCCCTGCCCCCTCCCCCCAAGTATCACTATATATCAAGGCTAATATGAATGTGATCATTAGACAATTGCTGCTAAAGATGGTTTCAGTTCATGAATTGACCCTCCTCGTAAAGGATTAGCAATGCTTGGCCCCCTAGCTCATTTATTTTTCATGGCTCCGCCACTGCGTGCATCAGCGCACGTGTTCGCCCCCTCTCTCTAAATATCAATCTCGCACTTGTGCATTCCTTCATAGTCTCCCTCCACTCGGCCCCTCGCACCATCTTCTAACCCCCCACTGGATTTTGCCACATGTACAATCTAGCAGACTCCATGGTTGAACTTAAGCATAATGCACAAACCTCAAAACAACAGTGGTTCTCTTTTGTTCTAGAATCTTCCGTATCATAACTGCCCAAACTTTTTTCTAGTTGAATTGCCATTATTTGTTTTTAATTTATGCTTTACAACGCACAATTCCATGAATCATAAAATAGATTAAGGGCTTCTTTGATTCAAAGGATTCTTAAAGGAATTTTGGAAGATTCTAATCATTAGGAATTTTTCCTATCTTGGTTGTTTGATTCGTAGGATTGTAAACCATAGGAATTTTTCCATATGATTCATTTGCACTAGATTTCATAGGAAACATCCCATCCACTCAAACCTCTTTGAAAGAATTCTGCGTTTTTCTATGCACAATCAAACACTCGTACAATCCTGTAGGATTCAAGATGACATTCCACTATATCCCATGTTTTTCATATTCCCGCGTTCTTAGCTTTTTTATAAAAACTAATTGATTTTGAATGAGATGAACTATAAGAATTAAATGAAGGGCTACATCAGGCATATATGACTCAGAGCTTACATGCTATAGTGTGGTATTTATTCATAATTTGGTTGCAAAATCTGATGCGTGCAATGCACGTGTACCTTACTAGTACTTCGAGTATGTGAAAAACACGTAAATTAGAATACCAATGGCACGCTACAAAGTGTCTCTCTTATAGTTCATGAAGCCACGTGGCACATGTGTAGGCGTTGTCGCGACCTCCTTGCGTGGATTGATCACAGTGACATGCTGCTGGTTCCAGAAGAATGTACTCGTCCACCCTGAGCCATACTGGCGGTACATGCACGAAGCGAAGATGTGCACGCACGCCATGCACACACTCATTCCTCACACGCACACGCGGGTACACGGGCGGACGCAATTTTGTACCAAGATCCACCCCATGTGATAATTTGATGCATGTAAAGTCGTTCACTTTATTGATGGTCAATTAATACAGCGCATGCAAATTGAGTGGACATGAGGGCGGAAGAAAGACATTATTACTCCACTGCGCGCATGCGAGTAGTTAAATCGTGGGTTGCTAGTAGTACTTCCATTGGTCTCCTTCATATTTTGTGCCAATTTTTGATAGTAACATAATATTTACGCATTTGAGCAGTGTAGTACTTGAATTTATGTTCTGCTAAACTCATCGGGAGCCGTTTCGGGCCTCGAAACCAAAACCATCAATTAATCTTTACCTTGTTCCCATCACATTCGAAAGCCTGCTCACACCTACTAGTAGTACGTACCAAACCTGAACGTGTTCCCACTATGCAGGTATTAGTACTAGTGCTAGTACTTAGGTTATAAAAAGGGGAACTACCTAACCAAAAATCACTCTACCTTTCCTCCTCATAATTGCTTCTTCTTCATCTGTCATTGCCATGGCCGGTGAGCAGAGCTCTAGGTCGAGAACTACTCGTAACAAGGGAGCGGCAACCAAGGCTGCGGAAAAAAGAGAGGGCACGCTGCCACACAGAGACCTCGAAAGATCTCTCACGGGCAGGCGATGACTCCCAGGAGCGCCCTAGCCGCAGAGGCGAACATGCCGAGCCCGCGGAGCTGGAGTTGTTATCCCTCGACGGCATGCCCGATCAGCTCAATAAGCAGAAGGAGTTCATCCAAGGCTTGATGGAGTTTCTGAAGGAGAGCCTCGACGACATGCCCACTGAGCTCAATCAGCAGGGGGAGTTGACCGCCGGCTTGGTGATGCTGTTGAAGAAGAGCTTTGCCTCGGAGAAGAAGGCGACCGGCAAAATCCTGCGACTTCCGGAGGACAATGCGAAGCTCTGCCACGAGATCGACCTGTTGAAGGAGAAGAACGCCGGCTGGAAGAAGCTGCATGAGAATAGTAGTTCCTCGATGAAGATGTTGCAGGCCCTCGCCATGGAACAGAAGGAAGAGTTGGCGACGCTCTGCATCGAGCACCCGGCTGCTGTCAAGGTACGTAATATGGCCGTGGAACAGATGATGAAGGCTCGTGTCGAGAAATGTCGCGTCATGGACACAATGATGAAGATGGCGGAGGAGACGCACAAGGAGATGGAGGTCGTGGAGGCGATGAAGAAGCAGTTACGACTCTGCGGCAAATTAGATCATTTGGGGGTGATAATCTTCCTTCTTCTTTTGCTCATGTGTTTCATCTTTTGCTTCGGGTGTTTCGCCACACGTGGCACGTTCTCTGCGAGGCATGAATAGAACAATGTTTTTTTGAGGGAATGAATAGAACAATGGTAACAATGAGATGACTAGCAAATTAGATCATTTTTTATCGCCATATGGCACTGGGCTGCCGTGTTTCGTGCTCCTCCGCTGCAGTACTACTCCAGTGGAAAACTTGATTATATCGCACAGTTCTTTGCTCCTCCTCGATCAGGTCATCGGCGCATTTATACGAGCAGTCAAATCACAAGGCCCCGCCTTCCAGTAGTAATGAGCCGTCAAATCACAAAGGCCCTCGCCTCTCGTGAAACCGACCAAGCTAGACTGCCCCGCCCTCTAGCCTTTTAAAAGATGTATACTTTTGTATAGCAGTAGTATCGATGGATTGCGCCATGGAGCAAAACTTGAAATTAAAAAAAGGTGGTACATATAGAGAGCGCTTGTCACCAAATTATGCATATAGTACTATTAAAAAGGCTAGTCACAATAATGGTGTCCAGCACAACCCACCCCTCAAATAAAACTAAGAGGGTGCTTGGATACGTTTTAGTCCCATGCCTAAAAGTAGTGGGACTAAAACATTCTAGCCTCACCCATGCTTGGATCCAAATACTAAAAAGGCTAAAATCAAGTTAATGAGCATTTATTATCCTCCAAACCCTCCAATCCAGAACTCGCCTGTGTTAAAGGAGAGGAGTTAAATGAGTAGAGAGAGGACTAATCCACATTTTAGTAGGGGTACCCCTAACTAAAAATTTTTAGTCTCAAGACTAGTTTTAGCCCCTCTTTAGTCAGGGGTGCTTGGAACTTTAGCCTCTTAAAGAGACTATTTTTAGTCAGACTAAAATAAGTCCCTTGGATCCAAGCACCCTCTAAGCATCCTGGAATTCTTTAACAAAACTAAGCACCCTGAAATTCTTTGACAACTAAACTGCTGGCTATATGATGTTGGCCATATATATTGTACGTATATAATGTGAAGAAACGAGTTGTAGTACTATACCAACTAAAAGTTGAAATGTAAGAAATACTAGTATGTATGTACTGAAGTGTTAAAGTAACGAGAAGAAACATAACATAGTTCTCCTGGGGGCTCAGCACAACACACCCCTCAAATTAAATTAAGCACACCTGATATTAAACTTTGGAACTATTCTGGTAGACACTGCATTAGAACCACCATGAGCAATGACACTGCCACCTTACGCAGAGTCCTCGTACACGTCCTCGACTTCGTCCTTGTCCCTCTTCCTCTTGGCCGATACTTCTTTGCTTGAACTGCACACTTGGCTGTTGCTCTTCATCCACCCCTTGTAGATGTTGAAGCAAAGGTAGCCATCCATTGCAGCGTAGTGGATGTGGTCTATATCTAGTACATTCCACTGCCATGCATGACGATGAAACATGTAATGAGGTTTCTCCGGTTTACCATACGAAGGATGAACCATGGCTCCTGCCAGGGTCAGCATTGAAGGCTGACGAGAGGACACCAGCTGATTCTTCTAGAGGTTGAAGGTGTTGCCTACAACGAGGCCTATCCGACGCAGGACTTCTTTGTCGTTACCAAAGTCTACAGTAATGAATTTCACTGTTTTGTCCTTGAGGAAGTTCTTAAAATCCTGGCACTCAACGTCGGCATGGCATATGTGGTAGACCAAGCAAACGTTATGTACGCAAACCTGGATCACGGTGGGCTTCTTCCTCTCTTCATCCTTTAGATCCTTCTATTGTCCCAGGACTGTGGTGTACTCAACATCTAGCCCAGCGACCCACTCATCATCTGAGTTTTCGAACATGCGTCTGAAGCGAGAAAGGCATCCTTTCACCGTCGCGGAAGAACGGGTGTAGATGACGTCGAACTCATCGCCGGTGATGGTTCTAACCTTGTACTCACCGTTGATCATGGAGATTTGGGACGCCATGGATTTGGGAGGAGGGTTAGGATTAGTGGAACTGCCGTAATGTGAATGGACGGGATGACTAGGAGCGAACCATCGTAGTATTGAAGGACATGCGGGGACGAGTAGGAGCGAACTGCCAGTGTGCGAATGGCAGGGTAGTGGCTTTCCATTCTCCCATGATACGGGCTTCCGAGAGCCCTTGGATCTGAGATCGAATGGTTGCATGGTGTGATTCTAGACCTATGGGTGAATATCCTATCCTGGAGGGTTATTCTGCAAATTTTCAGCAACTTAGCATGCGACCGTTTGATCTCAGATCCAAGGGCTGCCAGCAGCCCGTATCATGGTCGCGCTTACCATGACCGTCGCGTCGCTCGCGCGGTCGCGCCCTTGGAGATTTAACACGGTGCGTTAGGCTATCTGATGTTGGCATGTCATACATAGTCATCACTTAGTCACTCATACTACAACAAGGTTGGCTATAAGTGTATTTTTTTACTCCTCTATATCTCTTTCTTCGTACTCAAGGAAGAAATGGTGCTAAGCACATGTATTTATTGCATTTCCCAAGGAGTGACCTCTTCCAATGAAATGGTGTTGCTAAGTTTGCTTCATTTAGTTAGCTATAGACTCAAAATTGTCTTTTCACCTAGGTACACGCGCTTAGCACCGTTTCTTCCTTGGGTCACCAAACTAGTATCTCTCTTCTTGATTAACTTGCCACATCAGACTTTATGCCTATGTGGCAAGCTTAAGCACCTGTAGGAGCAAGTAAAAGTAAGTACAATAGTGCGCTTTACATGACATTTTGCATATGTGGAGGAAAGAGAGGCAAGGAAAAAGTGGAGAACTGGGCTCTCATGCAAGAGCCAGCCTCTACTACATGGTGGAGCATTGGGAGAGGCACCTGTATGGAGGTGGTCAGGAATTTGGGAGACTCACGCCAGTCGTAGCGCCGCAGTTAAAATGATAATGGCAAGTCAAATCACGGGGCCCCACCTGTCCAGCAGTAACTCACTTTCAAATCACATAGCCCTACATTTCCAGCAGCCTACTCCCTCGTCTTCTCGTGTCTCTGTCGAACCGACTAGGCAGAACTGCCCCGCCGCCTACCGCGCAGGAAAAGCCCCGCCCTCGACTTTTAAATAGTATATAGTATACTAATTTTGTATCCATGGATTGCGCCCGCACCATGGAGGAAAGAATCTAGAAAATGGAGGAGAGATGGCGGTCTTGCAACAGAGAAGAGGGCGAGGCGAGACGGTGGTTTTGGAATGGAGATGATGGAGAGGAGATGAGGTGGTTTTGCAATGGAGAAGAGGGAGAGGAGCGTGCGGCAGCGTTTTAGGATTGGACGAGAGGGCCGGCGTGGTCTGACTGGATAATCAAAATCAATTTACCCTTCAATTAAGAAAGCGACCCCACATTAACTAGTCTCCCTTTTATTCTGGGTCATAATTGACCATGATTTTCGCACATAAAATATATGTTATACGTTGTATACATGGCAACTATCAAAATTACAATTTGCAACTATACAAGGCCACTAACATTAATCGAGGAAAAATTGATGGTGTTTGCCTCGTACTAGCACCCGAGGACATTAATATCCCTTGTGTGCATGCGGGAGTGAGAAGGTTAGCTTGCATTCCCAACATTAATCAACCAATGAGGAGTAAGAGGGTTGGCTTGTTGTGCTTGGGAGAGAAAAACCACATTAATTAACATGACAATCAAGGTGACAAGCTAGCTTGCAACATTGACTTAAACATCGGATTGATTTTTACCTTGGTACCTGTAATATGAGTGTGTGGCCTTGTATACAAAAATGGAGGGAGTATAATTTGAAAGTACATTCACATACGAACCAAATGACAAATTTTTTGGTGACATGCATTCACATTTTGCTTCTCAAATACAGTACGTGGTCAAACTTTGACCCAAAATACGTGAAACAACAAAAAATACTTCCAATACCAGCGCTGCTCTTCTGCTCTTCTCCTCTTAAACCACTGCCGCTCTTCTCCTGTTCCAATCTAAATGCAGCGCCGCTCCTCTCCTCTTCCATTTCAAAACCACCGCCCCTCCTCTCCTGTTCCAGTCCAAAACCAGCGTCACTCCTCTCCTGTTCTAATCCAAAACCAGCGCTGCTCCTCTCCTCTTCCATTCAAAAACCACCGCCGGCGAGTGAAGGTGCTGTGGAGAAGTAGACCGATGGAGGAGTACAACCGATACGTGAGGTTCGCAGACGGAGACCCTGTGAAGCTAGCTAGGATCTTGGAGATATAGTCTTGGTTTGACAACAAGGACCAACTAGCGGCGACATCCATGGCCAAATATCTGCAATAGAGCGAACAGGCGGCGATACTGTAGGAGGGAGTCGCGCCGGAGTACATAGAGCAGCTCCTCTGGGCCATGGAGCAAACAGATTCACCGAATCCGATCGTGAGGGGGCGGTGGTGGGAGTATCGATCCTAGATGGAGCATCCACCAGAGATTGAAGGATCGAGCATCTACAGGGTGTCGTTTGTGAGGGTGTCCTGCCAGAGCGAGCCGGTGGAGTCTTCATCGACCGAACCCAATTGCAATAGGAGAAAAGCAGTTGGCCCGATGATGCTTCCCCGCCATCGTCTCCCTCGCCATTCACATCGTCTCACGGGGCGGCTGTCTGCCGCCGAGGAATAGGAGGGGGCAGCCCCCCCCCCCCCGGCCCAATAGTCGGGCAGGTTGTGAATTGTCAGGAGGAGCTTAGGGTTGTCAGTATTTGCAGGTTGTGAATTGTGTTTTGTGTTGTGTATTTTGAGAGTACTTTCAGATATGAATGTCTTTCGAATTTCAGATTTGTAGTATTGAGCATATAAAGTATTTTATGAATTCTAGAGATCTATTTTTAGCACTTAAAAAATGTAGTTTCATAGGAGTATAAAAGTGCAGACAATGTGATTCTCAGAGAAGAAACTGCAAGTTTCAATTTCAGATAAGAAACTACAAGTTCAGTTTCAGATAAGAAACTGCAACTTTCAGAGGCAAAGCATTTATATTAACACGGCCTTTTCAAACAGGGTTAACATCATGTTGGAAGTTTTATTCATGGTCAGAAATGGAACTACCAGCCAGTTAACATTATGCTGATCAACATTCATGCATAGCACATCTTCATATGATGCACAGTCAAAATTCCCACACAATGTTGAGTGTGCGAAACACAGAGAAAAACGAGGGACGAAGTTTTGGCAAGTGTTGGACGTGGTTTTGGGCTGCCCCGTCTAGGCTTTCATTTTTAACATGCACAGCCCACGACCTCGGATGGGAGGTCCATAGGCCTGTTTGTATTTTCTTAGGGTCGTCATGTATCGACCGGCCTATGGACCTCCCATCCAAGGTTTTATTTTTGGCAGCCCAATTTATGTATTTTTTTGAAGAAAACGCTGAGGTATGTTCTATTTTTCTATATAAGAATAGGAACGCCAGGTCCAACTTATGTTTCCCTTCTAACTATATTATATATATTTAAATTATTTTATATGTTGACTATTTAGTTCACATACTCCCTCCTTTTCGGTTTATAGGGCTTATCTCAAAATTTTAGTTTTTCCATTTTATAAGGCTCAATTTGGTTGTTTTCCATCACATGTTCAGATTCCAAGGTGTATTAAATCATTGCATGCAAGTATTAAGAGAAAATTGACCAATGCATGTACTTTATGCATGCATGCATTGCAATTTATGCATTGATAAACATAATATTTTGAGGAAAACAAGTGCATTAATTAGGTGCTTTTGCAAACTACAAAAAGTATTCCACCATTCATCATCTACCTTGGTTGGTGAGATTTTTGAATTGAGCCCTATAAATCGAAAAGGAGGAAGTAATTGGCAAATAGATCTCGCCGCCACCCCCCGCCTCCTGACTCCGGGCGTGCCTGCCCCCCTCAGCAAGTCCGCTCGCGTGCCCCATGGAGTCGCCGGCCATATCCACGGGGGAATGGATGGAAGACAGGTAGATGTACAAGATGCATCTCCCACATGTCTACAAAGCCTTCCCGCGGATGCTCCAGCCGCTCGACTCCGTCGCGCCGGCGGTGCTGCGGGAGACTCGAGGGAGGAGATGCAGGGAGCGGGCGATGCGGATCCGCGACGACGCTCTCTCCTGGACCCAGTGCACGCGTGAATGGAGGGAAGCAGAGGAAGAAGCTGCGAGGGAGGAAGCCGAGGAGGGACCGAATCCGTTCTCTCACTCGCGCAGGTATGCTCGGATGTGCAAGGATCATGTGGATTGGGAGCTGCTGAATCTAGCCCTGCGGATCTACTTCGAAGGAGATTTCTCGGAGAACCACAGGATGCCCCACCCTAGTGAGCCGCCGATTGCGTCCGTTCGATGGGCGAAAGGAGAAGTGAGTTCAGGAGATCCACGCCGTGCTGCGAGATGGGAATGCTTGACTGGACTCCTGCCCACCAGCACGCCAGTGGAGCCGGAGCAGGTGGATCCCCTACCTTACCTCTCCCTCAAACATGCAGAAGATTGAAATTAGGCTTGCAATCTGCTTCAATTGAGCTGTCTGGTGGTTATTTCTGCTTCCTGAGAGACAACATTCGGCTGGAGGATGAGAAGGAACCAGGAAATCTGATGAATTTCCCCTATCACAATGGGGGGGAGCGCCGGTTGGGCAGTGGTACGGCCCACCTCCGCCCCAAATGGGGGCACAATCTGGGCAGGCTCCTGTAATTGCCCAAGATCAATCTGCTGGTAGTTCTGACTCTCAGATCAGTGGGAAATCTCAAGGCAAGAATCAGCAAAAGAAGAGATAGGACATCCAGAAAACTGCTCCTGCCCCTGCTTCGGGCCTTATGGCATACTCTGAGGTGATCTGCTACAACTGTGGGGAACCAGGGCATCATTTGGATAAATGTGTCAAGCCCAAGAGTAGTTTTATCTGCAAAATGGTTACCCATAAAGTTGAGAATTTCCCTGTCAGAAGGAAAACACACAGTTCTGCTAGATATGTTGGAAGTGCTGCTCCAGGATTATGTCCACCATTGACAGAATTTTCTGTGACACAGAATTAGATAGTTTCTTTCCCCTTTCTAGTTGTCGAGCTCTGCCCAGATGTGGTAGTGACCACACTCCTTTGCTCTGGGACTCTGGTCTTAACCAAACTCCAAAGAGCAATAGTTTTAAATTTGAAAAGTGGTGGTTGCTTAGAGAAGATTTTACTGCGCTAGTCAGGAAAATCTGGAATGAGCCTACTAGGAGCAGTTGCGCCCTAGAAAATTGGCAGATCAAAATCAGGAGATTTAGAAGAACTACCAAAGGGTGGAACTCCAATGAGGAAGCTAATCTTAGAAGATACAAAAGGCCTCTCCTCCTTGAGTTTGATTCTCTAGATATTAAGGCAGAAACCACTGACCTCTCTGAGGCTGAGACTAATAGATTAAACTTTGTCCATGAAGAGCTCAAGAAATTTTGGCTTCAAGAAGAAATCAAAGCCAAACAAAGGTCTAGAGATAGGATATTAAGGAGGGTGATAGAAATACTGCTTACTTCCATGCAGTAGCTAACCAGAGGAGGAGGAAAACCCTCATTCACTCCCTTGATGGCCCTAATGGCCCTGTTACTGAGGTAGATGAGATGCTGAAAGTGGCTAGTGACTTCTACAAAGACCTCTTTAAGAAAGAAAACCCTTCTGGGTTCTCTCTACAAAACATTTTTTTCTCTGCTTCTGAAAAAGTCTCCCCTGCTGAAAATGAGCTGCTAGAAGCCCCTTTTTCAGAGACAGAGGTGAAGGAAGCCATTTTTAGCTCTTATCCTGATGGGGCTCCTGGTCCTGATGGGATTCCCTTCTTGTTTTACCAGCATTTTTGGGACTTGGTGAAAAATGATCTCTTAGATCTTTTCCAAGCCTTTCATAGAGGAGAGTTGGATCCAACAACTTACTCATGGGGGGTCTGTTGGGGTCAAGTTAAATAACTGTGGAAGTGATTTTTTCCTTGCTGGTAAAGGCCTTAGGCAAGGTGACCCCATCTCCCCGCTTTTGTTTAATTTAGTAGTGGACGTTCTTACTAAAATGCTGAGCAATAATGCTGATCATAGTCTGATTGCAGGGCTCTGTCCTGAGGTCTGCCCTGGTGACATCATCTGCCTTCAATATGCAGATGATACCATCCTTTTCTTAGACAATGACTCCACACATGCTAGCAATCTAAAAACTGTTCTAACCTGGTTTGAGCAAGTCTCAGGCATGAGAATCAACTACTCTAAAAGTGAACTCATCCCTATCAACATGGATGATCAGGAGTTAGCTGACTTCCTCTCTATTCTAGTCTGTAATAAAGGTAACTTCCCCATTAAGTACCTAGGTATCCCTCTCCACTATATAAACTGAGGAGAGAGGATATCCAACCCTTCTGGATAAAATCATTAAAAGGATTGCTGGGTGGAGGGGCAAACTTCTCTCTTACAGAGGTAGATTGATCCTCATACAAGCTTGTTTGGCTAGCATTCCAGTGTATCTCCTCTCCTTCAAGTTCCCTAAATGGGCAGTGAACCTCATCAATCTCAGATGTCTCATTGCTTCTGGAATGATTTTGAGGGAAATAGGAAGCTACACCTTCCTAATTGGGCCCTAGTCTCTATGAAAAAAGATTTTGGAGGCCTAGGCATACCTAACCTCCAAGAAATTAACATATGTCTTCTAGGGTCTTCGATTAAAAGATTCTATGAGGAAGACCTGAAACCCTGGAAGCTTCTTATTGCCCATAAATACCTAGGAAATAAACTTAATATTTTTGTCCCTTCCTCCAACCCTAAGACCTCTAGATTCTGGAAAGGATTAAAATCTATTATGCATGCTGTGAAATTTGGTGACAGATGCAACATAGGGGATGGGAGCAGAACCAGGTTCTGGGAAGATACTTGGTTTGGCACATCCCCCCTAGCAGCCCAATTTTGGCCTATTTACTCTGTCCGCAATGAGCTTAACAAAAGTGTCAATGAAGTTTGGGACGGTCAATGCCTAAAACTCTCTTTTAGAAGGAACTTTAGTGATAGTCTCATGGAACAATGGTTCCAGTTGGAGGAAATTGGCAAAAGCATTACCTTTACTGCTGAGCCGGATGCCCTGATTTGGCAGCTGGACAATAAGGGGAAGTATTCCTCCAGCTCCCTCTATCATGTTATCAACTTTAGAGGGGTTCAACCCGTGTTTATTCCTGCTGTCTGGAAATTGAGAGTTCCCCCTAAAATTCATGTATTTCTCAAGCTTCTCTCCAAAAACAAATTGATGACTAGGGATAACCTTAGGAAGAGACACATCATCAAACCCCTTTATTGTGTTTACTGCTTGGAACAAGAGTCTTGTTCTCACCTATTTTTTGAATGTATAGTTGCTAAACATCTCTGGGCCACATTGAGGAATATTTCTCTAGTCAGATTGGCTCATCCTTCGAATCTGTCGCCAGATTCTGGATTGCTACCAAAAAGTGCTCAGTTTTAAACAATGTTAGCTCAGCTGTCCTTTGGTGCCTCTGGAAATAAAGAAATGATATGATTTTCAGTAACACCTCCTGGATTTCCATTCCGCAGGTCTTGAGGTTGATCAGGAACATGGTGAGGAACTGGGCGATTCTCTCCTCCGGATCGAACAAGGACAAGTTGACGAGCTTTGTAGAAACCCTAACAAGATCCCTCCAGAAACCGTTGGTGATCACTTGTGGCTGAACAAGGCTTGACCTGCTTTGGGGCTGGACCCGTGGGCTCGTCTCAAGATCTCTGATGAAGATGACGGGCACCTGGCGCCGAAAAAGAGGGACATCCACCATGCTATGCCTTCCAGCCCAGTGTCTCCGCTTGCTTACTGGTCGCCGCAGGCTGACACGGCCCCTCGGCTGAAGACCATGAAGGCTTCACTGGACCCTCCTTGTGTCATTTGAGTGCTCTATCCGCTCTGCCTTTGGCACCGCTCGGTTGATTTGTGTTATTCAGAGAACTTGTTCATCCACCCCCCTAGTTTGTAGCTTTTCTACCTTTGCTTTCAAACTGCTCTTTGAGCTGCTGTATCAAAATATGTTGTGGTTTCGTTCTCAGCAATGGAATCGGGGAGATGCTCCCTGTTTTTAAAAAACTAATTATTTTATATGTTATTACATATTATTTTTATTGTCATCATATATTTAACACATACTTACATATGTAAGAAAACAATATCCCACATCTTATTAACTTATAAAAATAATTTCTTAACAAATAAAATCATGGATTGTTTTGGCACGAAAATTCTAGTGATTGTGTACAAAAGCTTGGTAAGATTTAAAGACGAATGTAATAATATCACTTATTATTTAAATATATTTATAACAAAATGCCCAGCCCCTTTTTATTTTTTGATAACATTGCTGGCCCAACCCAACATTATAATTAGAATCAGCCCAGCAAAATCGTGTATTTCGCGAAAGTGCAAATGGCCTGTAATTTTTTAGGAACTAAAATAAACAGGCCGCATGGATGCTACATTATTTGTTCACCCAGCCCAGCTAATGGCTGTAATTCAAAAAAAAGATCAAATTGACTGTAAATTCTACCGCGCAAAAAAAGACTGTAAATTATGAAAAAAATGGGTTGAATACGTGCCGCATTTTTGGAGGCTGAAATGTGGGCCAATAGGTCGAAGCCAATGCAAGTCGTTGTCAATTTAGTCAACAAATGATTCTGACATGTTAGCCGTTGGATTTACATCCAACGACCTGGATCCATCTTCAATCTCTCGTCTTCTTCCTCCAGCGCCGCCGGGACCACCTCCCGCCTCCTGCTGCTAGCAGCTCTGCTTAGCACACTTCGCTATGAAGCGCTACTCCACCGTTGGCCAGGCCATCCCTCCACCCCTCCACACCTCCTGTTCTTCTCCACCGGCTGCCGAACCACACCGCACTAGAACCAGTTAACCCTCGTACACCTCTCTATCTGCGACTCTACTCCCGCGTCTTCCCATCTCCGGCTCGTTGCTGTCTGAGGCCTCGCCGTCGTCCACCACCTTGGATGCGCTCGGCGCGGCGTGGTCAACGTGGTCAACGAACGACACCATCGGAAGTAGACTATGCGTGGAGAGGCTGACAGTTGGGTCCACGGCCGCACACAAGGAAATGCCTCCTTATTACGCGCAAAATAATGATTCCTCCACCTGACATCTGGGACCCACCGGAAGGGCCTCTGAATTTCGCAAAATAAAGTGCCCCCCATTGACATGTCGGACCCACCAGCTATCTTCGCACGCAAGGAAGTGCCTCCTTATTACGCACAAAAAATGAATATTCCCCTTGCCAGCTGGAACCCAACATAGTGGGAGGCTGACTTGTGGGCCTACCAAGTTGACGAGGACGGAGGGCTTTGTCAACTTAGTCAATATGAACGATTCTATCTCCTGTTACCGTACGATGTCCATCCAACGCCCGTAGTGCTTCTTCAACCTCTAGTCTTCTTGCTCCAGCCGCCCAAACCAGCGCTGGTCGTGTCGCGTGCTTCTGCCTCCCGTGGCCGGCTATGATGCCGCGGAGGCCTCACCGCCCCCTACTACTCCCACCGCTAGCCAGGCCATCCCTCTACTCACCCACACCCCCTGTTATTCTGCGGCGACAGCAGCCTCACACCGCAGTCGAACCAGTGAACCCTCGTACTCCTCTTCGCGTGGGCATCCACTAATGTGTCTTCCCCGGCTCCGAGTCGTCCCCTTCCTAGTCCTCGCCATCGTCCACCGCCCTGGTGCTCTCGGCGCAGCGTGGTCAAAGTGGTCAACGACCGACTTCCATCGGAAGAGTATTGTATGTGGAGAGCCTGACAGTTGGGTCCACGCAAGGAAGTGCCTCCTTATTACGCGGAAAATAATTATTCCTCCACCTGACAGCGGGGACCCACCGGACGGGCCACCAGTATTTTGCGAAAAATATCGTTTCCCCCTAACTGCTGGGACCCACCGGACGGGCCGCCGTATTTCGTGAAAAAAACGTTCCCCCCGCTGTCAGCTCAGACCCACCGGAAGTGCCTCCTTATTACACACAAAAAAATGAATACTCCCCCGGCTAGCTGGGACCCACCTTGCTGGGAGGCTGACTTGTGGGCCTACTAAGTTGACGGGGATGAAGGGCTTTGTCAACTTAGTCAATATGAACGATTCTAGCTCCAGTGACCGTACGATGTCCATCCAACAGCCGTAATGCTTCTTCAACCTCTGGTCTTCTTGCTCTAGCCGCCCAAAGCAGCACCAGTCGTGCCGCATGCTCCTGCCTCCCGTGGCCGACTGTGCTGCCGCAGAGGCCTCACCGCCCCCTACTATTCCCACCGCTGGCCAGGCCCTGCGGCGACGACAGCCTCACACCGCAGCCGAACCAGTGAACCCTCGTAGTCCTCTTCGCGCGGGCTTCCACTGCCGTGTCGTCCCCTTCCTAGGCCTCACCGTCGTCCACCGCCGTGGTGCTCTCCGCGCGGCGTGGTCAACGTGGTCAAGGAACGACTTCCATCGGAAGAGTACTGTACGTGGAGAGGCTGACAGCTGGGTCCACGGCCATAGCCTAGTTTTTTTGTGATTTGCCAAGTAAGTCGCTTTGTCAGGCCTGTTGGGCTACAAATCTTTCCAGACGAGGAGAGCTTTCGTTCGGTTGGCCGAGAAAATGGCCCATCAGTAATGAGAAATGGGTTGTACATTTCTAAAACACATCAAACCGGCAATTAGTTTCAAATATCTTTTTTTTCATTTCAAGATTTTAAATTACATTAATTTTTATGCATGGAGAATTTGTTGGATTTTATATTGATATTCATTTATTTTTAAAATCAGTTTGAATGTGAGTTGAAATTTCGGGATTAAAAACAGTTCGGACTGCACCGAAATATGCAAAATTTCGTATAATTTTTTAACCGTTGCCACAATATGGGCTGTAATGCTAACAAAAAGAATATGGGCTCCAAAAAACCCTTAAGAATTAGCAAATGGGATGTAAGTTATTAGAAATAATGGCAGATGGGTTGTATGCTGTTTTCCACAGATTTGAGGCTTTCCTAAAAAAAGGTTGATGCACAAGCACTGACTGTTGGATGTTCATACAATGGCCGTCGTGCTTCTTCAATCTCTGCTCTTCCTGCTCCAGCCGCTCAAACAAGCGCTGGCGGAACTGCCTGCTCCCTCCTCCTTGCGGCCGGCTGTGCTGCCGCGCAGGCCTCACCGCCCGACCGTACTCCCATCGCTGGCCTAGCCATCCCTCTACTCACCCACACCTGCTGTTATTCTCCGGCGACGGCAGACGAACCAGTAAACCCTCGTACAGTCATACTCCCCTCCGCGTGGGAAACAACTGTCGTGTCTTCCCTGCTTCTGTGTCGTCCCCTTCCTAGGCCTTGCCGTCGTCCACCGCCCTGGTGCTCTCGGCGCGGCGTGGTCAACGTGATCAAGGAATGACTTCCACTGGACGTGGACTGTACGTGGAGAGGCTGACAGCTGGGTCCACGGCCGCAGCAAGGAAGTGCCTCCTTATTATGCGAAAAATAATGATTCCTCCACCTCACAACTGGGACCCACCGGACGAGCCACTGTATTTCGCGAAAAACACGTTTCCCCCTGACTGTTGGGACCCACTAGCTACATCTTCGCACGCAAGGAAGTGCGTCCGGGCAAAAAAAAGATTCTCCCCCTGCCTGCTGGGACCCACCAGCTACATCTTCGCAGGCAAGGAAGTGCCTGACAGTCGGGACCCATGTAACGCCCCAGATATACTTTCCATATTTGTATCCAACTCTTGCCGTCTCCGGCGCTAAGTTATATTTATTTCTCGGGTTCGGGTCTTTGTCTCCGTGTGTTGTTTTTCTTTTTCGTGCATCTCTTATCATGTCATCTCGTGCATTGCATTTGCATACATGTTCATCTCATGCATTCGAGCATTTTCCCCGTTGTCCGTTTTGCATTCCGGCGCTTCGTTCTCCTCCGGTGGCCATTTCTAGCTTTCTTTCGTGTGTGGCGTTCAAACATTTCCGGATTGGACCGAGACTTGTCATGCGGCCTTGGTTTACTACCAGTAGACCGCCCGTCAAGTTTCGGGTCATTTGGACTTCGTTTGATACTTCAACGGTTAACCGAGGGACCGAAAAGGCCTCGTGTGTGTTGCAGCCCAACACCCCCAAAATTTGTCCCAAAACCCACCAAACTCTGCTCCATGTCCTAGATCGTTCGATCACGATCGCGTGGGCGAAAACCGCACCTCATTTGGACTCTCCTAGCTCCACTTATGCCTATATATACACCCCTCCTTTCGGATCTCGTCTTCCTCCCCGTCCTCCTCCTAAAAAAAACAGATCTCCTTCCTCCGCCGCCGACGGACGTGTTCGGCCCGCGCCGGACAGCGTCCGCTCCACCCCGCCGCCACGTGGCCCGGGGGACCGTTTCGCCGCCGCCGGCCCGCCAGGCCCGCGGGAAGCCCCCGCGGCCCAGCCGCCTCGCCCCGCCGCTTGGTGCCTCCCGCCGCCAGCGCCGCCTCCCTCCTCGTCTCCAGCGCCCGGCGCCGCCGTGGGCCGCCGCCCCACCACCGCTCGCCGCCCCTCCGCCGTCCTCCTCGCCGCCCGCGGCCGCCACCACCGACGCCCGGCCGACGCCGCGCCCCTCCGCCGCCTCTTCGCCGCCTCCTCGTCGCCAGCAGCCGCCACGGCCACGGCCCCCTCGCCGGCGAGCTACAGGAGCTCCGGCGTGAACAGTACTCCGGCGCCGCCTCGGGATCCGTGCGCTGGATCTAGATCTGGGGTTGACCCCTCTCTCCCCTGAAACCCTAACTCCCAGATTTTTATGCATTCTTTGACTACTTGTATCTCCGCAACCGTAGCTCCGTTTTGGGCATATGATATATCAAAGTCTTCGCCTCGACATGTACATCATTTCATTCCATTGCATTATTTGCATTTGAGTTCATCTTGATGCGCAAAATGCTGTTAGGAGGCTTCGTGAGTTAAATTGCAGATCCGTTAGTTCATCATGCACTTTTGTCATTTTTGCCATGTTTAATTCGCGCATGATATGCCTGTGCCCCTTTGGGATGAATTGTTAAGCATTTTGTCTTCTTTCCAGAGGTGCCACCCATGAATTTTTAGGATGTGTGTGTTGTCTTATGCAAGCTTGCGAAGAGAGGTACCTGAGATTGCTGATTTCAGGGACTTAGTGATTTTCACCAAGTCTGGGATATTTTAGTTCATGATGCTATATGTCCAGCTTGTTTCCTAGTGATCCGTGCCTCTTTTGAGGATGATAAGTAAGGGAGTTTTGATATTTATGTTATGCTCTATCCATACATGTCTTTTTTTGCATATGTGGAGTGCTCTAGGTTGACTCAATCGAGCTCAACTTTTGCTTCGTTGTTAATCTGGGCAGATCGTCAACTTGTTTGCGATTTTGCCGATGCTACCGTTAGTGTTCCATGCATTCTATGCCTTTGTTCTTGCCATGTGTAGCTAGCATATTGTGCCTTCTTGCTGGTTATATGCTTTCCTTGCCATGACTTTCACCGTAGTGAGTGCATCGAGCTCGTTTACATGCCTTCGTGAGTTAAATTTCTGCATGTCTCAGTTTTCACTAAGTCTGAAAACTGATTGTGTTCGAGCTATGTTCGTGAGCTCGGTAGAGTATTTTGTGAACCCTTTTGGCCCCAGGTCACTTTGGGTGTTTTGTTAAGCTTGTTGAGTAGCTCAATGCCATGTTCTTACTTGTCATGTTCATGTTTTGTATCATGTTGTTTTGCTGCTCCGAAGAGGGCTTCGTGATCTGGAATCTGTTTTGCGTTTGCGTTTTTGCCATGCTTGTTTGAACCTCTTAATGGATGAATTTGCCTATGGCTCAGTGCTAGTGTTTTGTTAAGCATCTTGTGTAAATCACTGCCATGTATTTTGTTTTCATGTTTGGTGGCTGTAGCATGTTCATTTCATTGCATTTAGGAGCCTACTTGCTGTATATCGCAGATCGGTTCGTTTCGTAAATCGCTCGCCATTTCCAAACCGTAGCTCCGATTCCTATGATCTTTATATTGTTTTCAGGTGATTTCTTCCCCTCTATCCATTGGCACACTTGGTTTTCCAAGTTGAGGCCAATTTCATGCATTTTCTGTAACGTCTTGCATTTTGCATCCCGCATCACATCCCGCATAGCATACCGTCTTTACATATTATTGTTGCCCTTGCACGTGGTTGATTGTATCCTTGTTGCTTGTTTGTGTTGTTGGGTAGAGCCGGGAGACGAGTTCGCTAACGAGGAGCCCGTTGAGTGTGCTTTTGAGGATCCAGTCAACTCTGACAGCTTTGCAGGCAAGATGATCATACCCTCGAAATCACTACTATCTTTGATATGCTAGTTTGCTCGCTCTTTTGCTTTGCCACTGCTACGATGCCTACCACTTGCATGTCAGCCTCCCAATTGCATGATTGAACCTCTAACCTACCATTGTCCTAGCAAACCGTTGATTGGCTATGTTACCGCTTTGCTCAGCCCTTCTTATAGCATTGTTAGTTGCAGCTGAAGATTGGAGCCGTTCCTTGTTGGAACATTTATTTACTTGTTGGGATATCATTATATTGCTATGTTATCTTAATGCATCTATATACTTGGTAAAGGGTGGAAGGCTCGGCCTCTCGCCTAGTGTTTTGTTCCACTCTTGCCGCCCTAGTTTCCGTCATATCGGTGTTATGTTCCCGGATTGTTGCGTCCCTTACGCGGTTGGGCTATAATGGGAACCCCTTGATAGTTCGCCTTGATTAAAGCTTTTCCAGCAATGCCCAACATTGGTTTTATCATTTGCCGCCTACCCCCTTTTCCCTTGGGTTTCCGTAGCCCGAGGGTCATCTTTATTTTAGCCCCCCACGGGCCAGTGCTCCTCTGAGTGTTGGTCCGAACTAGAGCCCTGTGCAGCGCCACCTCGGGGAATCTCAAGGGCTGGTTTTAGTTGTACGGATTGCTCATCTGAGTGTGCCCTGAGAAAGAGATATGTGCAGCTCCTATCGGGATTTGTCGGCACATTCGGGCGGTGTTGCTGGACTTGTTTTAACCTGTCGAATCATCTTGTTGTACCGAGATACCGAGTCTGATCGGTGTGTCTTGGGTGGAGGTCTATTCCTTCGTTGACCGTGAGAGCTTGTTATGGGCTAAGTTGGGACTCCCCTGCAGGGATTGATCTTTCGAAAGCCGTGCCCGCGGTTATGGGCAGATGGGAATTTGTTAATGTCCGGTTGTAGATAACTTGAACTAAAACTTAATTAAAATGAATCAACCGTGTGTGTTACCGTGATGGCCCCTTCTCGGCGGAGTCCGGGAAGTGGACACGGTGTTGGAGTTATGCTTGCGCAGGATGTTCCTTTAGCTTCTCGCTCGTGCTTTGCCTTCTCTTCTCGCTCTCATTTGCGTATAAGTTAGCCACCATATATGCTAGTCGCTTGCTGCAGCTCCACTTGTATTGCCGTACCTGTCCTATAAGCTTAAATAGTCTTGATCGCGTGGGTGTGAGATTGCTGAGTCCCTGTGGCTCACAGATACTACAACTCCAGATGCAGGTCCAGGTGTTTCTGCTCCATTTGACGATTACGAGCTCAAGTGGGAGTTCGACGAGGACTCTCAGCGATACTACGTGTCTTTTCCGGATGATCAGTAGTGGTGCCTAGTTGGGGTTATCGATTCAGGGCCTTGTCGCATGTTGGGGGTCTTTTGTATTTTGGCACCGTAGTCGGGCCATGAGTGATTTGTATGATGGATGTTATTTATGTACTTTGAAGTGACGTGGCGAGTGTAAGCCAACTACGTTTCTCCCCTTTATATTATTTATGTACATGGGATGTGTAATGATTTCCCGACTTGCGACAATGCTTTCAATGCGGTTATGCCTCTTAGTCGTGCCTCGACACGTGGGAGATATAGCCGCATCGAGGGCGTTACAACCCACCTGGTCGAAGCGTACGTAGTGTTGTCATTCTGGTCGCGAACGTGTACGTACATACATGTCGATGTAGAGGCGTGCGCGTGTCGTAGTAGAGGCGCGCATGTGTCGTAGTAGAGGCACGCACATGTCATAGTAGAGGCGCGCACGTTGCATTTACACGTACGTACAGCGGCCAGGGTGCAAGAAAGAAAATACGGCCACGTATGTGTACATACATGCGCGGTCTCGAACACCTACTCGCGCATACGTATGGCCATGGCTCGTGTACATGGCTAGGTCAGAACGGAGAAACAACATCGTCGTCGTGTTCATGGGGAGGCAACGGAATGCGCCGTGTTCATGGGGAGGCAACGGAATGCGTCGTGTTCATCGAGAGGCAACGGAATGCGTCGTGTTCATCGGGAGGGCTTGGACGGAACAGGCGATGGAAACGAGGCCTGGCGTACCGCAGAATGGAAGAAACGGCCTTGTGTTCGACCGACCATGTTCGAAACGGGATCCTGTTCATCGGGAGGGGTCTAGCGTACCGCAAAACGGAGGAAATGGACCTCCTACGGTCGAAACGGGGGTCCTGTTGATCGGGAGGGGTGTGGTGTATCGCAAAATGGACGAAATGGACTTGTGTTGGAGCGCTACGGTCGAAACGGGGGTACTGTTCATCGGGAGGGGTGTGGCGTACCGCAAAACGAGACTCCATGGGATACTGTTCATCTCCACCGTCGACCCCCTCTAGCCTCCACGAGCTACTGTTCATCCACCGTCGACCTCCTCCAGCCTCCACCCGCGACTGTTCATCCACGGGCTCCTGTTCATCCAGCCTCCACCGTGCGCTACTCCACCGGCTACTGTTCAACCACCCCTCCACCATCTATTGTTCATCTAGCCCTCCACACCACGGGGTCCTGTTCAACCACCCCTCCACGGGCACCCCTCCACCGTCTACTGTTCATCCAGCCCTCCACACCACGGGGTCCTATTCAACCACCCCTCCACCGTCTACTGTTCATCCAGCCCTCCACACCACGGGGTCCTTTTCATCCACCCCTCCACGGGCACCTCTCCACCATCTACTTTTTATCCAGCCCTCCCCCACACCACGGGGTCCTGTTCATCCAGAGGCAACGCCACTGCTCACTGTTCATCCAACCCCCCCCCCCCCCCCCGCAACGCTCACTGTTCATCCCATTGATCGGCTTCAGTTAGCAGCAGTAGCGAAGGAATCACTCGATCGGGTTCAGTTAACAGCCATCGATCGATCACTCGGGTTCAGTAACGCATAGCCTGCAGTGCAATCGCTCGGATTCAGTTAGAGCCCAATGCCTCGCTCGGGTTCAGTTAGAGCCAATGCCTCGCACACACGCACGTACGTGTACGAGAGAAACGCGCATCGCTCGGCCCCCGACCTCTCATCGTAACCGGGAATTCCCCGAAATTTTCCTCCCCCTCGCTTCTACCATGGTTTTTTCCATCATGGACGGCCCAAAGAATGTCATGCAGCTGCGTCTCCGGCCCGCCCAGGACGTAAAGCCCATTTTCTGTCATGATTTTTTGTCATAGAAGTAGGAGCCCACCACATCTATGATGACACCAGGTTTTGTCACAATTATCACCATAGAAGTGTCATATGTATGACAGGACAAAAAATCGTTCGGCCCAAAATGTCACGGATGTGTCTTTTTTTGTAGTGCAGCTTGTAACACCCATGATGCGGCTATATCTCCCATGTGTCAGGGCACGACTTAGAGGCATAGCCGCATGGTAGGTTTGTCGCAAGAGGGGTAATCTTCACACAATCCCATGTACTGAATAATAAAGGGATAAAGAGTTGGCTTACAATCGCCTCTTCACACAAATACAAGTTAAACATACATCATCCAGAATACAGTCAAGGTCCGACTACGGAACCAAAATAAAAGAAGACAACCCCAAATGATAGATCCCCGATCGTCCCAACTGGGCTCCACTACTGATCAACTAGAAAAGACATAAAACAACGACCAAGATCTTCAACGAGCTCCCACTTGAGCTGGGTTGCGTCACCTACACTGGCATCATCGACACCTGCAACTGTTTGGAAGTATCTGTGAGTCACGAGGACTCAGCAATCTCACACCCGCGAGATCAAGACTATTTAAGCTTATGGGTAGGAAAGGGTAGTGAGGTGGAGCTGCAGCAAGCACTAGCATATATGGTGGCTACCTTACGCAAAAGAGAGCGAGAAGAGAAGCAAAGCACGGTCGAGAAGCTAATACGTGATCAAGAAGTGATCCTGAAGCTACTTATGTTCAAGCATAACACGATACCGTGTTCACTTCCCGGACTCCGCCGGAAAGAGACCATCAGGGCTACACAAGCGGTTGATGCATTTTAATTAAGTTAAGTGTCAAGTTCTCTACAACCGGATATTAACAAATTCTCATCTGCCCATAACCGTGGGCACGGCTTTCCAAAGTTCAAAACCCTGCAGGGGTGTCCCAACTTAGCCCATCACAAGCTCTCACGGTCAACGAAGGATATTCCTTCTCCCAGGAAGACCCAATCAGACTCGGAATCCCAGTTATAAGACATTTTGACAATGGTAAAACAAGACCAGCAAAGCCACCCAAATGTGCCGACATATCCCGATAGGAGCTGCACATATCTCATTCTCAGGGCACACCGGATTGTCCAAGATTCCGGTAGGCCAATCCAGAGTTGCCCCTGGTGGCCACCGGCTGCTGACAGGTTGGACCAACACTCAGAGGAGCACTGGCCCGGGGGGGTTAAAATAAAGATGACCCTCGGGCTCCGGAAACCCGAGGGAAAAAGGCTTAGGTGGCAAATGGTAAAACCAAGGTTGGGTCTTGCTGGAGGAGTTTTATTCAAAGCGAACTGTCAAGGGGGTCCCAGTCCCCCGACCGCGTAAGGAACGCAAAATCAAGGAACATAACACCGGTATAACGAAAACATGGGCGGCATGAGTGGAACAAAACACCAGGCATACCATCGAGCCTTCCTCCCTTTACCAGGTATATAGATGCATTAATTAAATAAGAGATATTGTGATATCCCAACATATCCATGTTCCAACATGGAACAAATTTCAGCTTCACCTGCAGCTAGTAACGCTATAAGAGGGGTTGAGCAAA
Organism: Triticum urartu; assembly: GCF_056163025.1. Taxonomy (NCBI): domain Eukaryota; kingdom Viridiplantae; phylum Streptophyta; class Magnoliopsida; order Poales; family Poaceae; genus Triticum; species Triticum urartu. The sequence continues at coordinate 144,741,980 of NC_141877.1, read as the reverse complement.
AGCGGTAACATAGCCAAACAACGGTTTGCTAGGATAGGTGGGTTAGAGGCTTGACATGGCAATATGGGAGGCATTATATAGCAAGTGGTAGGTATCGCGGCATAGCAATAGAGCAAACAACTAGCAAGCAAAGATAGAAGTGATTTCGAGGGTATGGTCATCTTGCCTGAGATCCCGCAAGGAAAAGAACGAGTCCATGAAGAAGACAAATGTACGTAGTCGAACGGATCCTCACAAACGCGACGTTGTCGGAACTAACCCGAAGAAGCAACACTGGAAAGAAGCAAACAACATAGTAAACAACCATCACATAACATGGCATGATGCACAATCAAGTATGATGCATGTCTGGTTTAATGAAGCATGGCATGGCCAAGTGCACAAGCAAAACGACAAGTTAAGTGGAGCTCAATATGCAACGAGTTGCATATTGACGAAACACCACATGACTTATTTAGTTCACTCTCGTTTATGTACCCCCACAATATTAAATGTTGGTTAGCATGGCAAGAGGTGGAGCAAATGAAAACTACCTATCTAGGCAAGTTTAAATGAGGATGGAACAACAAACAACAAGTCTGAAAACTCCTCATGTGCATATTTTAGGTTTTGGTACTGTTCTGCCCTAAACCATGTTTTAGAGTTGTTAAACACGCAAGAAGAGGGCACCATGTTAAACTAGGCATTTTTCTACCCCATTTACATATAAAGTTTATTAAAATTGGAGCTACGATTATTTAGTTATGAATTAAATCATTTTAACAAGTTATTTAAGAAAATTTAAACAAACAACATTTTAAACATAGATGAAAGTGGCATATAATGAAACTAGACACAATTTTAACCTTGTTTCATATATAAAACATTTTAATATGATGCACGGTTAATAAGTTATTATATGCATGAACATTAAGGGGTTTTCTAAAAACTGCAGTTCTCTGATTAATTAACAAATTCGTTCGCGGGAAAAAAATAGTGACTTGGGCCGAAACTCGTTACGGGCCGAAACATTGGCAGGCCGCATAGAGGGGGGCGCTGCAGTGCTCACCATGGGCCAAGGCCCAGTCGGTGGAAGACGTAGCAGGCTGGCTGGCTGGGCTTGGCGCGGGATTTGGCCCATGCGTGCGACTGTGCAGGTGCTCGGTCAACGCTGGAGGCCAGCGAGCAGAGGAGGCCTTACACATGCGACTTGGAGCTGGTCAACAGAAGTGACCGAGCTGCTTTGGTCGATGCAGGGGAGCTGCGGGCGGCGCCTGGAGGTCGCAGGGAAGCGGCGACGGCGAACTAGGTGCGGAGGTGCGGGATGGCAAGAGCGGCCGGATCCAAGGCGGGAGAGGCGCGATGCAGGCGGGGCGCGGTCAACAGGAGCGGGACTGGAAGCAGGCGAGGCGGCGCTGCTTGGTCTCCGGCGGTGAAGGCAGACCATGAGGCGGGGCGATCGGGTCAGCGCGCAGGGACACGGCGGAAACGGCGAGGAATGGAGGTAGGGCACAGATCGGGGCGAAAGAGGAGTGAATCCGGGGGGGTGCCAAATCCGGGCTCCATGGGAACTTCAAACACCGGCGGAGGCAGATCAACGCGGCGACGAGCTCCTATCCATGGCAACAGAAGAGATAGAGGATCCATAGAAAGAAACCAGAGGAAGGAGAAGAAGGGAGAGAGGGGTGGGCGCTCATCTCTCTAGCTGCAGGTTCGGTCGCCGGCGGCAGACGGGAACGGCAGCTCCCTGGAGCTCGGGGACGAGCTCGCCTCAATCTGGATCGGGGCCAGCTGCGGGGCACGGGGCGTTGGGGAAAACTGGGGCGCAAGGGAGGCCGTTGGATCAATGATCTGACGACCAGGGATGGTGGAGGCTGCAGGATTGGATGCATGGTGGGTGCGAGCTGGCAGCGGCAGGATCCCGAGGTGGGTCTGGTCTGGCGGCAGGGTGGAGGAATTTTAGGGAGTTGGTCTAGGGTTTGTCCGAATAGGCTTGTGGGTGGACTATATATAGGGAAGGGAGAGAGTTTGGACATTCCGATCAAAAACCGACGGACGAGAATAAATACGCTAGGGAGTCCAATAAAGAAAACGAAGATGTTTTAGGGATGTTTGGGGATGGTCCGAATCCAACGGTGACGACTGTCCGGGTCGGGTCCAGGACAGCACTCGGACGCGCGCGTGAGGCGGGCCGCGGGCTGACGAGAGAACTTAGGTTGGGCCTGGCGGTAGGTAGTGGACTGTGTAGACGGTCTAGAGAGCAAAGAGAGGGAAAGCCCGGCAACAGTTTTCGGAGACCGAAAATGTCCGACATTTGACCGACTATATTGTCGCTATAGTTATTCGTTGGGGCATCAAACGAACTCCGAATGCGATGAAACTTCACAGGCGGCCTACTGACAACATAACAACACCGCACGCCAACTTTCAACCCATTCCGGGAACATTTTGCGGCCACTTACAAAATAATATTTTGGACGTGACGCGCGCGTGCAAGTGTGTCTGGGCTCAGAATGGACAACAGAAGGAACGGGGAGACCGGGACGGGTGCAAGTTTTGAAAACATGATGATGCAATGCACATGATGACATGGCAAGATGCAACATGCAAGCAAAATACATGGCAAAGACAGCGAATAACTGGAAGACACCTGGCGCAATGGTCTCGGGGCGTCACACATAAATACTATTACCTCAATCCATATAGTGGAAGTAACAACAAGGTTCTGGATTCCCATCAACACCAACGACAAAGTTGAGTGTAGACATCATAACCCTAACGTATCACTTACTCATCGTAAGATTCCTGCAACATGAAACATTGCAGCCATGTAGGTCAGTACATTGAATGTAATGGCAATTTCACACCGTAGAGCAATGCTGAATAATGGCTATCACTACATGCATATTTGGCTGGTGGAGGCTCTATGTCTAATTTTGCATAAAGCTAATTTGTCCCTACAACAAAGGAATATATTTTATTTAACTACAAAGTTTGTTGATCATATTGAGAAGGTTCCTCCAACTCAATCCCAAATTAATAGTAATAACCCAAAAATTATTAAGTAAAGTGATGAGATCAAATCAATAATTCAAGTACCACATACTCAAGATGTCCATAACCGGGGACACGACTAATCAATAATTCCAAAGCACGAACTCTTTACTCTGGGTAGACAGTACCACCTACTTTCCCCCTACATCTGCTAGTCAACCACTAAAAGAGGTCACACAACATACTCAACTATGCCAGAGCCCATAATGGCTTGTGGCTACACACGAAAGTTTCTAGCATGAATAATCTTATGATACCTTTGAGCCTGGGTGGCATTCCATAGGGTGATCACACTGGTACTCCGGGATCCCCTTGGGCAAGCACTGGGTTCTCCAGGTACCCGGGCAAACCACTTGGTGCCCTAGGGTGCCCCAACCATTCCACCCAGATGTGTATTGAAGTAACCACCTTAAGTTAACCCTTAGATATAAATAACTCTCACATCTTTCATGAATCTCACAAACCAATCCACGTCTACGAGCATAGCATAGCAGTATAAGCATAATGTAGTAACACCCAGGGGTTTGAATATAAGATAGTAGGTTCCTACCTCATCAACTACTTCCCAGTACCCACATGTTATCAAGCCCTAACCATGCAGTGTTTGACGATTGAAACTAATGCATAAAACTGGGTAATGAAGAGATATGATCACAGTGTGAACTTTCCTTGTACTGTTGATGAAGATGATTCACACTCATAACTCCTGATAGTTCTACTCGTCACACTCTGGTCAATCTATCGTGAGCAAGCAATTTCATACATAAGCACTCATGCAAAAGAATCGAAAAAAAGATCTCGGGAAACATCGAAAACAAGCAATTAACTCTTGTAAAAGAAAACAATTTCTAACAGTACCAAAATTAGGTGGATTTGGTCTTATCAGAAAGTTTAGGTCAAGAGCTTCGATTTGCAAAAAGAATCAACTAAATCGGAGTTACGAAACTCAAGTTATGATCAAATGAAGCATGAATATGAGTCTGAACAAATTTCGAAATTTGAAAATTTCAAAAATTTGATGTGACACGTTCACTGGATAGGTGAAAACAAGGCGAAACTATAGGCGCTGGTTTCATCTAATTTGGATGAACGAGTAAAAAGTTATGGCCATTTGAAAAATCAGGTCCAAGCTGTTTTACGAAAGAAAAATAGCTACGGCTAAAAGAATTTTAGGTCTAATGTATAAATACAGAGACTAATTGATAATCTAATTATTCTATCATACTAGTCTAGAAATAATAAACTAGGGAGTTATAAAAAGAAAACGGAGAAAGGTACCTTTATAAGGCAGAGAAAGACGACTTCCGAGAGAAGAGACAACTTCCAAATGTCCCGTCGGAGAGAAGAAATATACTTTTCTTTAGTGAATCTAGTCAAACCAAAATATTGATTTAACCCGAATCGGATGATTCTTGGAGGCTCTATAGGTCTATATTTATAGATGGAAAAGAGATTTAGAGGTCAAAGGTTAGGCAATGTGAGACTAAACGTAGACAAAAAAGGGAGACGAAAGAGATTAGGAAAACAAAGAAAAGAAACGTCGCTGCATGGGCCTTCGGCCTGCCTGCGCGTGTGCGCAGAGTTTTTTTCTACCTTTTCTTTAGAAAAGAAAACTATATTTTTCTTGAACAGAAAATAAATAAATTGAAGGACAACCGGAAAATAATATAGCCTGGCCTGCTCGCTATGTTGCGCATGCTAGAGAGGGATAGCAGTCGGTCGCTCGTACATCTTTTTTTATAAAAACGGAAATGGGGTAAACGGAAAATAAAAAAATGAAATTTTTCCATAGGCATAATATATATCCAAATTTTCAAAAAACAATTCTACAATATGAACATTTTTCTAGCATCAAATAAAATCCACAAAAATTGAAATAAAGCAAAGAGTGCTACTGTTGCAATAAAACCTACTAAAAATCATTTTAAAATACCAAAATAATTTCAAATTTATTTCTCTCCATTTTTCTACTGTTGGGAATTATTTTACCCTAATTTCCATTTATTTTATTTTTGGAGACAAATAATTTGAATAAAAACCAAATATCTCCAAATTGAAAATAATTTCAAGGGGGCGTTAAATTTGATTTTTTGAAACTCCCAACTCATATTTCATATGTTTTGAAGAAGTCATTTTATCTTCTCTCATGAAAATCATTGAGTTTCTTAATGTTTCTGAATTTAAAATAGTTCCAAATGGAATTCAAATCTTTTCGAAACCCTTTTCATTTATTTAAATGGAAGAAGTCATGTCATCTTCTCTCTAGGGTTTTGTATTTGAAAATCAGTTTGAATTCGTGGCGATCATAAAAGCAAAATGAAAGTTTTGGGGAAGTCATTTTATTCCCTCTCATTTAACTTTCAAAAAGTTCCAAATTTCACTCAGTTTCACACAAGCAACCACACCACAATCAAACAAACAATTGAAACTATTCATTTAATATAACTTTCCAAAATTTAGAATTTTGGGATGTTACAAACCTACCACCCTTAAAATGAATCTCGCCCTCAAGATTCAAAGAGGCTAGCAAGAAATAGGTTAGGTTCGGGGGTCTTCTCAAAATCCATCGATCGTCACACGGGTCCGAGGTGCTACCACCCTTAAAAGCATGGTTACGGTTCCATCAAAACTCATATACTCCTTCCTTATTGTTGGCAGTGTCGATCTTCTTAGATCTTCAGGATTATTCCTTCTTTTGGGCTCTTCCGGTTATGGCATAACCTTTTTCCTCGGTTTCTTGTGTCATTTCATCCTGGTACGGTCCTTCCGTGATCGGGTTTTCTTAGCTGACGGGTCTGGCACCAATTCTAAACAACTATCGATATCTCATGGTGGTCATCAAACAATTTGACTAGGTCCCTGTAGGAAACGGGTCTGGGTTGAACCTCACCGTATAACCTACGGTTGGCAACAACTGCCTTGTACAAGGGAAAAATTGACATATCGTTCTAAGGCTTAATCAAGGTTTTGATCATCGTCTCTGTACTATAGGCAAGTCACTCAGATTTACCATCCCATATAGTAAGGCGAACAATAAGAGTAAGTCGGTATGGTGATCAATCCATCCCGCACCCAAATCATTTCCTGGTATATGGTTTAGCGAATCTCGCATACTAACACTCGATCATCCTTACAAGCATTGCATAATTTCTCTTGTCAATGAACCAAGTTCGGATAAATCCATTGATTCTGCAAGGCAAACAAACATCTATCGTTTCTTCACATCTCTCAGGATTTTTGCGTAAACTCCTATAAAACTGTCTATGGACAAAGTCATAACTCTTCCAAGGTTTTTCCTTCAGCTTGAGTGTGCTTGCTTCTTGGCAGGTCTTGGGGCCTGTGGGTTATGGCCCATCTCATCACTTGTAAACCTTGAACTAATCATCGGGGAAACTGATCATTATTCCAACATCAAGCTTCCTAGCATTCTTAAATCCATCCAATTATATTGTCTCCCTTCCTTCTATTTGCACCAAAGTAAGATGTGATTACTCAGACTCATCATGGAGTTACAATTGCTCCATATTACCCACATTATACCTTCTTTATATTCCCATAGTACTTCATCCGTCCATACTCTTGGAGTATACCACATATCGAGATAAAACTCGTACTTATTTTGTCCAAAGTCTACTCCGTGGAATATCATTATCTTCTACCGGAGTCAAGTGTTCTCGCAGGGTGCTGCCACCCTTAAAATGCACAAATTCATCCATAGACCATATTTCTCATATCCTTGAAAAATGGTCAAAATCTTCCTTCATAGAGTAACTACTCACAAAATCCGAATCAGTACCAAAGATGCTAACTTTATTGATTCTCAAATTCTTACAATCTCTTGCATTTCCATTACATGCCTCAACTCAACACCTCAATATAAAAGAAGAAATGCCCCCACTACTACTACTATCTTTCTCACAAACTCTACTATTCAACACGCAAATCCTCATTGGGACAATCTCAGGCAAAGTGCCCTGCTTCATTATAGTAGAAACATATTACTTTTGACAAGTCTCGAGGTTTCCTTGGGATTTCAAAGCCTCCTTGGGTCCCCGGCTTCCTTTTTGGGCAAACGTTGAGGTAGTGCCCTGACTCCTTGCACCTGAAACAGGTGATATGACTCAGGTCCTTCCTGGAATCCCATCTATTTCTCTTCCTGGACTTCTCCGTTCCAACCAGGGCTTCTATTTCTAGTGGGTCATACCTTCCTCTGTCGGGAATTCTACTAGATCCCCATTCAGACAATTCTGGGAGATGTGTCCTTCTTCTCCACATGAATAGGATGACTTGGTGCAAGGTTTAATTAGGTCTGCTTTGGGTGTGTCCTCCACCTTTATCACAGGTTCTTTTAAAATTTTCATGAGGGCTCCTTTCATTGCTTCTTTCTTCCGCTGGATGGTTCTTTGTACCATGGGGTAAATGTGACACTGAGCAGGGTAGTGGGTAGTCCCTTCACACAAGAAACCAGTAATCTGCCAAGTTGGGAATTCTTCATCTGGGTGACTTTCTTCACAATGAGGGCATTCATCCTTGTGTTTGTTATGGTTGTGTCCTATTTCTCCACAAAGCTTGCATGCACAAGGTTTCGTCACATCATTTCCATAAGGCTTCAATTTCTGGGACACAAGCTGAGACCTTTGTAGAGTCAACCTAAATTCTTTCAAAGTGGTTACTCCTTGCCATCCATTGATGGTTTGGTACATCCTCCACCAGGTAGCAGCACCTCTTTCAAAGTAGTGAAGAGCATGCTGGGTTATATCCTTTCCGGCTATAGGTTTATTCTTCATGTGATCTTCCATGTTCGGAATCCATCGGTCCATCTCCAATTGAGTCATCGATCCAGAAAATATGAGTTCATCTCCATTCATCCTCTATTGGGTCAAGGGGTTTTGGGGTGATAAGAGAGATAGAGAGGGATACACACAATACAAACAATAGTTTTTGAAGAGACAGATTTTGTGGCTGTCGGGAAAACACCAAACAAATGACAGCTCACAAATGTCGCATCTAACATAGGTATATAACAGGGGTTTGGTCTTCTAAGGGTCAATAAATCTTCAAATTTGCTGACTCTTCAAGCCTTGTTCATGTCTTCGATGGCTTCTTCCGGTCGTGCTTGTCCGTCTCAAGTTCTTTTGCTAGTTCATCTCCGTTGACGTGAAGTTTCTCGTGACGCCCTTTAATATTCTGGAGTTGTGTGACAAACTTCTGGGTTTCAATATCCTTGGCATGAACCATGGTCCTACTGTCCTTCAAATCCCGACGAACCTCAGGTATCTCGAAGTTTTGCTCCACCATCTTGGATAATTTCAGCTTCTGGGTCCTGAGTTCTTCATGAAATACTTCCTTATCAAATATGGCTTCCTAAAGGTCCATCTTAAAATTCTTGATGTAATACTCCCGATCCTGGTGATACACCAGCTAAGGCTAGAACTGCATCCTTTGCTGATAGATGCTCCATCAGCCTTCTACCATCCAATCCTTCCAAAGAAATGCATGCTTAACTCAGCATGGTGACAATAGCATAAGCGGAGATAACATCATGCCATGAGCTATCATTCCATAGTTGATATCTCCTGTCTTGGGGTTTTCTTGATGGACAAATACTTGAGTTTTAATGCTCCATGTTTCGGTCTTTCTTCGACACACCTTGATCTCGGGTATTGACAGCTTCAATAGTCTGACAAGTTCCATAAGGGTAGCCTTCTTAGGTCATACCAGTCTGGAAATTCTACAGAGCCTTCAAATTCTCTTAGTCTTCGGAGTCTTCAATCGTTTTAGTTTCCATTATTATAATGCACGGTAAAATCCTCTTCGTTCCAAAGTGGTCTTATTGTCCAATATCTCATACTTCTTGGAGTGATCTCATCAGTCAAATCTTCGCGTGGTCAAAAGGGGAAGGGGGTATAGTCTAACAAAAAGGGATATTTGATAAAGCTGAGAAAGGAAGAGAGGTAAAAGATCTTTTGAGAATAAAGTTTTAGAGAAAAATCCTTTCCTATGGGCTTGCCAGTTTCTAGGGGTCACATCCTACAGTTAACATGTGCTCTGATACCATCTTGTAGTGACCTGACCCGAATGGATCAAGTCTCGGTGCTTAAGTGTCATCCCTAGATCGGTATGCTGACACACATAGTACTTAAGGATTTATAATAGAGGTAAATCACATGCATAAAGTAACATAAATACTATTACCTCAATCCATATAGTGGAAGTAACAACAAGGTTGTGGATTCCCATCAACACCAACGGCAAAGTTGAGTGTAGACATTGTAACCCTAATGTATCACTTACTCGTCGTAAGATTCCTACAACATGAGACGTTGCATCCATGTAGGTCAGTACATTGAATGTACTGGCAATTTCACATTGTAGAGCAATGCTGAATAATGGCTATCACTACATGCATATTTGGCTGGTGGAGGCTCTATGTTTAATTTTGCATAAAGCTATTTTTCCTACAATAAAGGAATATATTTTATTTAACTACAAAGTTTGTTGACAATATTGAGAAGGTTCCTCCAACTCAATCCCAAATTAACAGTAATAACCCAACAATTATTAAGTAAAGTGATGAGATCAAATCAATAATTCAAGTACCAGATACTCAAGATGTCCATAACCGGGGACACAGCTAATCATGTTTAGTTTGTACACTTTGCAGAGGTTTGCGCACTTTTCCCCACAAGACTAGATCTCCTCCGTTGAATTTCTCGCACTACATGTTGTTTGAGAAACGGATGATCGAGACACAGTCTTTCCGAAGCATTAATTCTTTACTCTGGGTAGACAGTACCACCTACTTTCCCCCTACATCTGCTAGTCTACCACTAAAAGAGGTCACACAACATACTCAACTATGCTCAATGTAACGCCCCAAGACCGGAGCTTCAAATGCCTTCCATGGTTTCCGAGTTTCGTCATGTCATTTGTTTTGTCTGTTGCATCCTTCTTTGCATCATGTGCATTGCATCATGTCAACATGCCATCATGTCATTAATCTTTGCAACTCAAATAAATAAACCGTATGGATCTTCGGTCCATTTAAATCGAGGGATATTCACAATGGTGATTTCTCTTTAGAACATATACTCCCAATATTATTAGGGAGCTATCATAAATATTCCATTCTTATGGAATCAACCAAAACACACCTGCATCTTTCTCTTGCCACCAATCCCTTATCCAAGTGCATCACCCCCATCACTAGTTTCTTTCTTTCAATTCTCACCCATTTATTGCAAGTGGCATTCTCCTCTTTCATAAAATGTTCAACTTTTCCCTATTAATACTAGACCATGCCAAGACCACCTCCTCCTTTTTCAGGTCTTTTGGAAGTGTTTTGGTTGGGCTAAGGATTTATTCGAGTTTGAGTTATTTTCAAACTTGCATAAAATTGCAGCCTCTAAAAATTGCCAAGGCATTTTATTCAAATACTAGTTAAATCCAGGATCTCAGGGACATTTTTTATATCTTCCATATTATTTCCAAGCCCCGAATTCTTTTCTCTTTGATCCTGTCATTTTTTAAAAAAACCTAAGAGAGAGAGCCCAGCCAGGCCTCTGGCCACCTGGGCCTCCCAACCATCCTCGCGGCCCATCCTTCCTATCCCTAGGCCCATCTCCCGCAGCCCACCTGCTCTAACCCTAGGCACAGCCGAACCCTCTCCCTTGATCCCCTCCTCCTTGTCTCCCTGCTCGCGCCGCCAGGAGAGGAGCACTCGCGCCCGACCCCCATCTCTCCCTCGCAGCCCGATCCCCATCCCCAGCTACTCGACCCCCTCTCGATCTCCCTCCAGCCCCCCTCAGCCTCCCTCCTCCTACGATCCAGAGACCTGCCGAGCTCCATCGCGCCCCTTCATGCGAGCCTCCTGCTGCGCCGGCCAGCAACGCCGCCGCCGAGCCCCACCAGGACCCTGTCGCACTCACCTCTCCGCCATGGCCATCATGCCTCCTCTGCCCTCCCCCTGCTCTAAGACGCCAGGGCGGTCGCCCGCCACCCGTCGTTCTCGCTCCGCTGGAGCAGGCCAGCGCCTCCGTTGTCGCCACCGGCGACCGTGCCACTTGGACACCCGTGGCCTCAAGTCCCTCGCCGTTCGAGCTGCTCCGTGTTTCCGCCCCTGCTCCGACCGGCAAGCTCGCGCCGCCACCGTCCTCTTCAGCCAAGTCCATCACCGCCGTCTCGCCAGCCCTGCTCAAGCTCCACCGCCGCTCACCCTTGGCGCCTTGGCCTCTGCCTCCTTTTGGATGACCTCTTGTTGCCGTGCACATCTTCTCCCGTGCCCTGTTGTGCGTGATCTCCGCTGCCTAGCACTGTTGCCGTCAACCCGTGGGTGCAAAATTCCTCTTCCAGAGTCGTCAAAATGCACGAGGACCTCGAGTAAAACTACAGGATGACGCACCAAGTTCCTCTCCGACCATGTACAACTGCTCACGCTGAAGACCGTGTGCACCACTACCGTTGCAAGTACCTCTCGGATCCGACAAGTACCCCGATGACATGTGTACTACTACGCCCGAAGACCTTGGATGCACCAAGTTCCACTATGATATGTACCACTACCATCGTCGAAGACCCGCGTAATGCAAGCGTCAAGTTCCTCTACCGATGACTCGAACAGCTACGAAACGTGTACCACTACCGTCGACCCGCAAAGACGCCGTGGACGTCAAGTTCCGTGTCGTGACCCCAAACATCTACGAAAATGTTGTACGACTACTTCCGTGGCTGAAGACCCATGTACAACTACTGCCGCCGTGTACCACTACTTCCACGACGGCTGCGAACGACTACTTCCCTTAACGAACTCGATACGCTTTGAAAACGCACGCTTTGAAGGTATAACCACCGAGACGATGCCCGTGAATGAATGCATGTGATGTATGAGTTGATCATGGTTGCACTGTGTCCTAGTTGTTCTTTGTGAGTTCCTCGTTGCCTTACCGTCGACATGTGGGAACCCGGTATCCGGAGCACCCCATCATATTGCATGACACACTCACACCCACTTCCTTTTGCGTCGGTATCCCTGCGAGCCCGGATCATCAAAATGTTGCCGTGGCATCATTTCCGTTTCGTCGCCTTGGCACCTTTTCCGCCATAGTTGCTGTGGTACCCTTTGGTTCAGCCATGGTGACAAAATGCTTCATAATATTCTTGTCAACATTTTCATAAAACTTGCACATGTCATCCCCATCATGATAACAACTTTTAAAATGTTTAAAATTGTTGTTTGCATTAAATTGCTAAATGGATATGGGGATTTACCAGATTTGTTGTTTGTTATATCCGGCCCATTTAAATTGTTCAGATAGTATAGTTTTGTTATGCTTCACCTCTTGCCATGTTAACCAACATTTAATATTTTTGAGTACCTAACCGGGAGTGAACTAAATAATTGATGTGGTGTTCCGTCAATATGCAACTCATTGCATATTGAGCTCCACTTAATTTGTAGTTTTGTTTGTGCACTTTGCCATGCCATGCATATTTAAACCGGACATGCATCATACTTGGTTGTGCATCATGCCATGTTTATGTGATGGTTGTTTACCATGTTGTTTGCTCCTTTTTGGTGTTGCTTCTTCTTGTTAGTTCCGGTAACGTCGTGTTTGTGAGGATCCGTTCGACTACATCCGTTTGTCTTCTTCATGTACTCGTTCTTCTTCCTTGCGGGATCTCAGGCAAGATGACCATACCCTCGAAATCACTTCTATCTTTGCTTGCTAGTTGTTCGCTCTATCGCTATGTCGCGCTACCTACCACATGTTATATCAAGCCTCCCAAATTGCCATGATAGCCTCTAATCTTTGTCAACCATCCTAGCAAACCGTTGCTTGGCTATGTTACCGCTTTTGCTCAGCCCCTCTTATAGCGTTGCTAGTTGCAGGTGAAGCTGAAGTTTGTGTCATGTTGGAAAATGGTTATGTTGGGATATCACAATATCTTTTATTTTAATTAATGCATATATATACTTGGTAAAGGGTGGAAGGCTCGACCTTATGCCTAGAATTTTGTTCCACTCTTATCGCCCTAGTTTCCGTCATACCGGTGTTATGTTCCTTGATTTTGCGTTCCTAACGCGGTTGGGTGTTATGGGAACCCCTTAACATTTGGATTTGAATAAAACTCCTCCGGCAAGGCCCAACCTTGGTTTTACATTTTCCTAACAACCTATTACCCTTCCCTTGGGTCGGCCAACCCGAGGGTCATCTTTATTTAACCCCCCGGGGCCAGTGCTTCTCTAAGTGTTGGTCCGAACCGAGTAGACTGCGGGGCCACCTCAAGGAAACTTGAGGTTTGGTTTTACTCGTAGGATGTCTCATCCGATGTTGCCCTTAGAATGAGATATGTGCAGCTCCTATCGGGATTGTCAGCACATCGGGCGGCTTTGCTGGTCTTGTTTTACCATTGTCGAAATGTCTTGTAACCGGGATTCCGAGGCTGGTCGAGTCCTCTCGGGAGAAGGAATATCCTTCGTTGACCATGAGAGCTTGTGATGGGCTAAGTTGGGACACCCCTGCAGGGTATAAACTTTCGAGAGCCGTGCCCACGGTTATGTGGCAGATGGGAATTTGGTAATATCCGGTTGTAGAGAGTCGTGCCCGTGATGGTCTCTTTCCGGCGGATTCCGGGAAGTGAACACGGTCTTGTGTTATGCTTGAACGTAAGTAGCTTCAGGATCACTTCTTGATCACTTCTAGCTTCTCGACCATTGCGTTGCTTCTCTTCTCGCTCTTATTTGCGTATGTTAGCCACCATATATGCTAGTGCTTGCTGCAGATCCACCTCACTACCCTTTTCCTACCCATAAGCTTAAATAGTCTTGATCTCGTGGGTGTGAGATTGCTGAGTCCTCGTGACTCGCAGATACTTCCAAACAGTTACAGGTGCCGATGATACCAGTGCAGGTGATGCAACCCAGGCTCAAGTGGGAGCTCGATGAAGATCTTGATCTTTGTTTTGTGTCTTTTCCGTTTGATCAGTAGTGCAGCCCAGTCGGGACGATCGGGCATCTAGCATTTGGGGTTATCTTCCTTTTATTTTGGTTCTGTAGTCGGACCTTGATTGTATTCTGGATGATGTATGTTTAACTTGTTATTTGTGTGAAGTGGCGATTGTAAGCCAACTCTTTATCCCTTTCTTATTCAGTACATGGGATTGTGTGAAGATTATCCCTCTTGCGACAAACCTACCATGCGGCTATGCCTCTAAGTCGTGCCCCGACACGTGGGAGATATAGCTGCATTGTGGGTGTTACACTCGAGCCCATAATGGCTTGTGGCTGCACACAGAAGTTGCTAGCATGAATAATCTTATGATCCCTTTGAGCCTGGGTGGCATTCCATAGGGTGATCACACGAGTACTCCGAGATCCCCTTGGGCAAGCACTGGGTTCTCCAGGTGCCCGGGCAAACCACTAGGTGCTCCAGGGTGCCCCAACCATTCCACCCAGATGTGTATTAAAGTAACAACCTTAAGTTAACCCTTAGATATAAATAACTCTCACATCTTTCATGAATCTCAAAAACAATCCACGTCTACAAGCATAGCATAGTAGTATAAGCATAACGTAGTAACACCCGGGGGTTTGAATATAAGATAGTAGGTTCCTACCTCATCAACTACTTCCCAGTATCCACATGTTATCAAGCCCTAACCATGCAGTGTTTGACGATTGAAACTAATGCATAAAACTGGGTAATGAAGAGATATGATCAAAGTGTGAACTTGCCTTGTACTGTTGATGAAGATGATTCGCACTTATAACTCCTAATAGTTCTAATCGTCACACTGTGGTCAATCTATCGTGAGCAAGCAATTTCATACATAAGCACTCATGCAAAAGAATCAAAAAAAAGATCACGGGAAACATCGAAAACAAGAAATTAACTCTTGTAACAGAAAACAATTTCTAACAGTAACAAAATTAGGTGGATTTGGTCTTATCAGATAGTTTAGGTCAAGAGCTTCGATTTGCAAAAAGAATCAACTAAATCGGAGTTACGAAACTCCAGTTATGATCAAATGAAGCATGAATATGAGTCTGAACAAATTTCAAAATTTGAAAATTTCAAAGAGTTGATGCGACAGGTTCACTGGATAGGTGAAAACAAGGCGAAACTATAGGCGCTGGTTTCATCTAATTTGGATGAACGAGTAAAAAGTTATGGCCATTTAAAAAATCAGGTCCAAGCTGTTTTGCGAAAGAAAAATAGCTACGACTAAAAAACATTCTAGGTCTAATGTATAAATACATAGACTAATTGATAATCTAATTATTCTACCATACTAGTCTAGAAATAACAAACTAGGGAATTATAAAAAGAAAACGGAGAAAGATACCTTTATAAAGTAGAGAAAAGACGACTTCGGAGAGAAGAGACAACTTCCAGAAGTCCCGCCAGAGAGAAGAAATATATTTTTCTTTAGTGAATCTAGTGAAACTAAAATATTGATTTAACCCGAATCGGATAATTTTTTGAGGCTCTATAGGTCTATATTTCTAGATGGAAAAGATATTTAGGAGTCAAAGGTTAGGCAATGTGGGACTAAACTGTAACGCCCCGGACACAACCGCCGGTGGTCGTTACTCCTGGCGGGATCTAGACTGGCCCCATAGATCAATACTAGTCTTTTCTGCGCACTTTGTCCTCACTCATGCGCACCCGGGAGCAACTTCCCGGTCGGTCACCCATCCTGACACTACTCCAAGCTGAGCACGCTTAACTTTGGAGTTCTGTCCGAATGGGCTACCGGAAAAGAAGGATTTCCTTATTGATATGAGTAGTCTATCATCCCTAATAAGCCAGGCCATCACATACACCCCCACTCAGAGGAACCGACGACCCACTCAGAGGAACCGACGTCCTCGTCGGGCCACACGAACGTTCCCTCTTGGCACATACGTCTGTGCTTCCAGTCCAGTACATGTGCCATGCCGTGTGCCATGACAGGTCACAAACATCATGAACAACATGACCACGCACCTGTCCGCAACAAATCCGTATAACCGCGAGGGTCGGCTCTGATACCAACTTGTAACGCCCCGGACACACCCGCCGGTGGTCGTTACTCCTGGCAGGATCTAGACTGGCCCCACAGATCAATACTAGTCTTTTCTGTGCACTTTGTCCTCACTCATGCGCACCCGAGAGCAATTTCCCGGTCGGTCACCCATCCTGACACTACTCCAAGCTGAGCACGCTTAACTTTGGAGTTCTGTCCGAATGGACTACCGGAAAAGAAGGAATTCCTTATTGATATGAGTAGTCTATCATCCCTAATAAGCCAGGCCATCACATAAACGTAGACAAAAAGGGAGACGAAAGTGATTAGAAAAACAATGAAAAGAGACGTCGCCGCATGAACCTTCGGCCGGCCTGCACGTATGCGCAGAGTTCTTTTCTATCTTTTCTTTAGAAAAGAAAACTATATTTTTCTTGAACAGAAAATAAATAAATTGAAGGACAACAGAAAAAATAATATAGCCCGGCCTGCTCGCTATGTTGCGCATGCTGGCGATGGATAGCAGTTGGTCGCTCGTAAAGTTTTTTTTATAAAAACGGAAAAGGGGTAAACGGAAAATAAAAAATAAATTAAAAATTTTCCATAGGCATATTATATATCCAAACTTCCGAAGATTATACAATATGAACATTTTTCTAGCATCAAATAAAATCCACAAAATTTGAAATAAAGCAAACAGTGCTACTGCTGCAATAAAGCCTAATAAAAATCATTTTAAAAGTACCAAAATAATTTCAAATTTATTTCTCTCCATTTTTCTACTGTAGGGAATCATTTTACCCTAATTTCTGTATATTTTGTTTTTGAAGACAAATAATTTGAATAAAAACCAAATATCTCCAAATTGAAAATATATTCAAAGGGACGTTAAATTTGATTTTTTTGGAACTCCCAACTCATATTTCATATATTTTGAAGAAGTCATTTTATCTTCTCTCATGAAAATCATTGAGTTGCTTAAAGTTTCTGAATTTAAAATAGTTCCAAATGGAATTCAAATCTTTTCAAAACCCTTTTCATTTATTTAAATGGAAGAAGTCATGTCATCTTCTCTCTAGGGTTTTGTATTTGAAAATAAGTTTGAATTCATGGAGATCATAAAAGCAAAATGAAAGTTTTGGGAAAATCATTTTATTCCCTCTCATTTAACTTTCAAAAAGTTTCAAAATGTACTCAGATTCACACAAGCAACCACACCACAATCAAACAAACAATCAAAACTATTTATTTAATATAACATTCCAAAATTTAGAATTTTGTGATGTTACACTATGATCAGCACTATTGGTTGGAAAAACTTCTACCCACTTAGTAACGTAATCAACAGAAACTAAAATATGTGTATACCCATTAGAGGAAGGAAACTGTCCCATATAATCAAAGCCCCAAACATCAAATGGTTCAATAACAAGTGAATAATTCATAGGCATTTCTGGACGTCTACTAACGTTACCAATTCTTTGACATTCATCACAAGACAAGACAAACTTACGGGCATCCTTGAATATAGTAGGCCAATAAAAACCGAATTGCAATACCTTATGTGCAGTTCTATCCCCAGCATGGTGTCCTCTGTAAGCCTCGGAGTGACACTTGCGTAAGATATGTTCCTGTTCATGCTTAGGTACACAATGTCTAATAACACCATCTACTCATTCTTTATAAAGGCGTGGGTCATCCCAGAAGTAATGTCTTAAATCATAGAAAAACCTTTTCTATTGCTGGTACGTGAAACTAGGTGGTATAAATTTAGCAACAATGTAATTGGCATAATCAGCATACCATGGAGTAGTACGAGAAGCATTTATGACAGCTAATTGTTCATCAAGAAAGCTATCATCTATAGGTAGTGGGTCATCAAGAACATTCTCTAACCTAGACAAGTTCTCTGCAACGGGGTTCTCAGCTCCCTTTCTATCAATAATATGCAAATAAAATTCTTGTGGTAGGAGAACCCATCTAATAAGTCTAGGTTTAGCATCTTTCTTTTCCATAAGATATTTAATAGAAGCATGATCAGTGTGAACAGTTACATTAGAATCAACAATATAAGGTCTGAACTTATCACAAGCAAATACAAATGCTAAAAATTCTTTTTCGGTAGTAGCATAATTTCTCTGGGCACTGTCTAGAGTTTTACTAGCATATTGGATAATATTTAATTTCTTATCAACTCTTTGTCCTAAAACAACACCTACAACATAATCACTAGCATCACACATAATTTCAAAGGGTAAATTTCAATCAGGAGGATGAACAATAGGTGCAAAAATCAAGGCTTTCTTTAGTATTTCAAGTGCTTATACACAATCATCATCAAAGATAAAAGGAACATATTTTTGTAAGAGGTTAGTCAGAGGCCTAGAAATTTTTGAGAAGTCTTTAATGAACCTCGTATAAAAACCGGCATGACCAAGGAAGCTTCTTATACCTTTAATGTCCTTAGGACACGACATCTTTTCAATAGCATCAACTTTAGTTTATCAACTTCAATAGCTCTTTCAGAAATTTTCTTCCCCAAGACAATGCCTTCATTAACCATAAAGTGGCACTTCTCCCAATTCAAGACAAGATTAGTTTCTTCACATCTCTGCAAAACTCGATCAAGGTTGCTTAAGCAATCATCAAAAGAAGTTCCATATACAGAAAAATCATCCATGAAAACCTCAACAATCTTTTCACAAAAGTTAGAGAATATAGCAGTCATACATCTTTGAAAGGTAGCAGGTATGTTACATAAACCAAAAGGCATGCGCCTATAAGCAAAGGTACCAAAAGGGCAAGTAAAAGTGGTCTTTTCCTAATCCTCTTTTGACACTGGTATTTGAGAGAAACCAGAATAACCATCGAGAAAGCAAAAATGTGTATGTTTGGATAATCTTTCTAGCATTTGATCAATAAAAGGCAAAGGGTAATGATCCTTTTTAGTAGCTTTATTTACTTTGCGGAAATAAATTACCATTCTATAACCTGTAACAATTCTTTGTGGGATCAATTCATCTTTATCATTAGGAACAACAGTAATACCTCCCTTCTCAGGGACACAATGGACAGGACTTACCCACTAACTATCATCAACGGGATAAATTATACCTGCCTCCAGAAGCTTTAATATTTCTTTTCTTACCACTTCTTTCATCTTAGGATTTAACCGTCGTTGGTGATCAGCAACCGGTTTAGCGTCTTTCTCTAATTTTATTTTGTGCTGGCATAGAGTGGGACTAATGCCCTTAAGATCATCAAGAGTATATCCAGTAGCAACACAATGCTTCTTCAGAGTTTTGAATAATTTCTCTTCTTCTTGCTCTGAAAGGTTAGCACTAATAATAACAGGATATATCTTCTTTTCATCAAGATAAGCATATTTAAGAGTATCAGGCAATGGTTTAAGCTCAAACACGGGATCACCCTTGGGTGGAGGAGGATCTCCTAGAATTTCGACAGGCAAGTTGTGTTTCAAAATAGGCCCCTATTTAAAGAATACTTCATCTATTTCCCTTCTTTCATTCGTAGACATATCATTTTCATGGTCTAGCAAATATTGTTCTAAAGGATCATTAGGAGGCATGACAATAGAAGCAAGACCAATAATTTCATCTTTACTAGGCAATTCTTTATCATGGGGTTGTCTACGAAATTTAGCAAAATTAAAATCATGAGACATATCCCCTGAGCCAACAGAAACAATATCCTTTTCGCAGTATATCTTAGCATTAACAATATTCAAGAAGGGTCTACGAAATATAATGGGACAAAAGTCATCTTGTGGGGAACCAAGAACAAGAAAATCAGCAGGATATTTAACTTTCCCACTCAAGACTTCAACATCTCTAACAATCCCAATCGGTGAAATAGTATCTCTATTGGCAAGCTTAATTGTAACTTCAATACCTTCTATCTCAGCAGGTGCAATATCATGTATAATCTCTTCATATAAAGAATGAGGTATTGCACTCACACTAGCACCCATATCACATAAGCCATGATAGAAATGATATCCTATTTTAACAGAAATAATAGGCATGCCTACAACAGGTCTATGTTTATTTTTAGTATCGAGTCTAGCAATTCTAGCAGCTTCATCATAGAAGTAAATAACATGTCCATCAATATTATCGGACAAGAGATCTTTAACCATAGCAATACTAGGTTCAACTTTAATTTGCTCAGAGGGTGTTGGTGTTATAGTATTACTCTTACGAACCATAGTTGAAGCTTTAGCATGATCCTTTGTTCTAGCAGGCAAAGGTGGTTTCTCAATATAAGCGGTAGGAATAATAGGATCAACATTATAAGTGATAGTCTTTTCTTCAACTTTAATAGGTTCAACTACTTTTACTTCAATGGGAGGATGATATTTAATCCACTTATCCTTAGGGATATCAACATGAGTAGCAAATGATTCACAGAAAGAAGCTACTATCTCACAGTCAAGTCCATATTTAGTGCTAAATTCACGGAAAACATCAGTATGCATAAAAGATTTAACACAATCAAACTTAGGTGTTATACCTGACTCCTTACCTTCATCGAGTTCCCAATCTTCAGAGTTGCATTTAATTCTTTCCAATAAATCCCATTTGAATTCAATATTCGTCATCATAAAAGAACCAATAAAAGAAGTGTCGAGCATGGAGCGATTATTGAGAGAAAGCCGAGAATAAAATTTTTGAATAATAATTTCTCTTGAGAGCTCATGATTGGGGCATGAATATAACATTGACTTAAGCCTCCCCCAAGCTTGAGCGATTCTTTCTACTCCACGAGGCCAAAAATTATATATATAATTACGATCACGATGAACCAGATGCATAGGATAAAACTTCTGATGAAATTCCACTTTCAATCGGTTATAGTTCCATGATCCAATATCATCACATAGCCTAAACCATGCAAATGCCTTTCACTTCAAAGATAAAGGGAAGACCTTCTTCTTGATAACATCCTCGGGCATACCTGCAAGCTTAAATAATCTACAAACTTCATCCACATAGATTAGGTGCAAATCGGGATGCAATGTTCCATCTAATGTAAAAGGATTAGCTAGCAGTTTCTCTATCATACCCGAAGGAATTTCAAAATAAACATTTTCAGTAGGTTAAGTAGGTTGAGGATCAACTCTTTGCTCTACTAGTCGGGGTGAAGATACCCCGAACAAGCCCCTCAAAGTATTACTTTTCATAGTAACAAATGACAGTAAATTTCAGCACACTATATAAAGTTTTCCTTACCAAATTCCACCTACCAAAGGCGTTTCGCTCCCCGGCAACGGCGCCAGAAAATAGGCTTGATGACCCAAAATTATAGGGGATCTATCGTAGTCCTTTCGATAAGTAAGAGTGTCGAACCCAACGAGGAGCGGAAGGAAATGATAAGCAGTTTTCAGTAAGGTATTCTCTACAAGCACTGAAATTATCGACAATAGATAGTTTTGTGATGAGGTAATTTGTAATGGGTAACAAGTAATAAAAGTAAATAAGTTGCAGAAAGATGGCCCAATCCTTTTTGTAGCAAAGGACAATCCTGGACAAATTCTTATATAAAGGAAAACGCTCCCAAGGACACATGGGAATTATCGTCAAGCTACTTTTCATCACGCTCATATGATTCACGTTTGGTACTTTGATAATTTGATATGTGGGTGGACCAATGTTTGGGTACTTCCCTTACTTAGACATGCATCCCACTTATGATTAACCCCTCTTGCAAGCATCCACAACTTCAAAAGAAGTATTAAGGTAAACCTAACCATAGCATGAAACATATGGATCCAAATCAGCACCTTACGAAGCAACGCATAAACTAGGGTTTAAGCTTCTGTCACTCTAGCAACCCATCTTCTACTTATTACTTCCCAATGCCTCCCCCTAGGCCCAAACAATGGTGAAGTTTCATGTAGTCGACGTTCACATGAAACCACTAGAGGAAAGACAACATAAATCTCATCAAAATATCGAACGAATACCAAATTCACATGACTACTTATAGCAAGACTTCTCCCATGTCCTCAGGAACAAACATAACTATTCACAAATCATATTCATGTTCATAATCAGAGGGTTATTAATATGCATAAAGGATCTGAACATATGGTATTCCACCAAATAAACCAACTAGCATCAACTATAAGGAGTAATCAACACTACTAGCAACCCACAGGTACCAATCTGAGGTTTTGGGACAAATATTGGATACAAGAGATGAACTAGGGTTTGAGAGGAGATGGTGTTGGTGAAGATGTTGATGGAGATTGACCCCCCCCCCCCCCGCCTCGATGAGAGGATCGATGGTGATGATTTCCCCCTCCCGGAGGGATGCTTCCCCGGCAGAACAGCTACGCCCGAGCCCTAGATTGGTTCTGCCTAGGTTCCGCCTTGTTGCAGCGGTGTCTCGTCCCAAAAGCTTGCTTATGATTTTTTCTAGGGCGAAAGACTTCATATAGCCAAAGATGGGCACCGGATGGGTGGCCCCCCTCTGGTGCTTTCTTCTCCCAATATTTTTTATATATTCCAAAACTGACTTCCATGGAGTTTCAGGACTTTTGGAGTTGTGCAGAATAGGTCTCTAATATTTGCTCCTTTTCTAACCCAGAATTCCACCTGCCGGCATTCTCCCTCTTCGTGTAAACCTTGTAAAATAAGAGAGAATAGGCATAAGTATTGTGACATAATGTGTAATAACAGCCCATAATGCAATAAATATCGTTATAAAAGCATGCTGCAGGGCGTATCACTGATGCACAACTACTCTTGTGCGGTGTTGTCGCGCAATAACCAGCATCCTCCATGCCCACTTCCCCTCCCATCTGCTGGTTATCTATCAGTGTTAGAGTCTTCTACATCATCATTGACTCCTCAATTTCCTTTCGAACAGTCGGATACATGTCCTTCCTCAACCTTTCATACTATCCATTATGCTCCATTTCACTCCTTGCTTTTTTCATGTTGAGCCTCTCTTCTTTGCTGAGTGTGAGAGCCGTCTTGTGCGGGACAATAACACCTATGCCCCTTGCATGGCCAGGGGGTCTCTTGTTTCTAGAGCATCGGACAAAATGCCACATGGCCCTGAGTTCCTGTAGAACCCTCCAGGTATCTTGGGAGCCTTTAACATCACATGATACAGTTTTTCGTCATGTGAGTTTTCAAACTAATAATTTTAGTCATCACGCATCCTTGCACGTGCCCGCAAGTAGTCTCTAGCGTGTTCGCCTCTGATTCACTAAAGGTCAGTTTCCCACCCGCAGCTACTGCTTCTTTGTCCTCCTGGTCCCATATCGGTTTCATGCCATAGTATCCTGCCACACCCATACGGTTGGGGTGTGTTTTCCTCTTCTGAAGTTCCGATTGCTTGGCACTCTTCGTAACAAACTCTATAGTTGCCATGACCCTTTTGTATTCTTCCAAGTCTGCCTTTGTAATTTGGGGGTATGCGGGGATTGGGTCCTTGCCTTCACTCAAGTACTTCTTGTACAACATGTACATCCAGTTTCTCCAAGCATCCCTAGCATTCTTCAGT
Source organism: Triticum urartu (assembly GCF_056163025.1). Lineage (NCBI taxonomy): Eukaryota > Viridiplantae > Streptophyta > Magnoliopsida > Poales > Poaceae > Triticum > Triticum urartu. The sequence goes on along the minus strand of NC_141877.1, from coordinate 144,718,403 downwards.
GCAGCGTGTTCCACCTGCATTCTCCACTGCTCTGGAACGTTGAAGTGACCCATGATCTCCCGGACTATCCTTTGTCGTGTTTCTATGTCAGCCTTCTGAAACCCCTGCAGATTAATGTTGAGCCTTGCCCTACCAACAAATCAACACACACTCCTGAAGCTCATGCGTGCTTTATCTGGTTTAGTTGGAGCCCAAGACTTTAAATCGATCTCGGTTACCTCATATACACCTTTAGGCTGGTGTGTGGGCTTCCTTGGAGCGTTCCTCTATGTCCTGACCGGAACGGTAATTGTTGCAGCTCTATCCCGTTCTAGATTACTTGATCCCTCACCATCTGCTGAAGACCTAGGGTTGTCAGAATCAGATGAAGATACATCGCCTGAAGCATGAGTGTTGTCGCTCATCGGACACATGTGGAACTCAGGAAAGGAGGATAAGCATAAATCTAACAACTTGGTATCAAGCTATCTAAACATGCCATGCAATAATTTAGAAAATGTACGGTTTATCTGTTAAGTTTGTGTGACTCAGGCGCCCACAATCTGTAAATCGACAGTAACTTATGGGAACAAATACAACTTATATGTACTAGTTAGGAAGGTAGATAATGAACATATATACACTCTCTGTTATTTTATAGCCAATTTGGGAACATACGGAATGAAATAGGTAGAGGGATTGCGAGGAAATATGCCTCACCATGATGGAGAGTAGTTACTAAGAGGTTTCTTAATGAAAACCCGGCAAGACCATAGGAGAGGCGAGGGTTACAGGATCGATATGCTCGAGGGTGGATGGCGAGCAAAAGAAGACGGCGAGGCGCGGGCAGCCGCGTGTTGGGAACGGTAGTGGGGGTGGGGTTGACGCCGAAGAGCGGGCACATGGCCGGACTGAGCACGCCGGCGCCGAAGAGGGTTCTGCTGTGGATCTAGCGGAGGGGGAGCTGGCGATGGATATTGGGTGGACTAATTGAGTGAAATGCGGGCGGGCGGTTGGGCGTGTTGGCGGCCTAGGTGAAAAGGGCAAAAAAATATCCCCGGTCACCGCGTGGAAAGGCCTATGCTAACGGTTGCCTCTAAGCGCTCGTGTGCACAAACAACATAATTTTGTTTGAAATGAAGGCGTGAGTTCATTGTTTCGCCTCTAATTTTTTTCCCACGGTAAGCAATCACGATTATACCACAGGTTTGATCTTTTGGCACGTTTCGGGTCTCATGTGCTATATTTAAGACATTTTTAGGCATTTATCATGCATTTTGGCATATAAATCAAATCCTAGTCGGAACTGTATGTGCTGATGAAAGGGATGAGGATTTCCGTTCGATCTGGGAGCATCCAACGGTGCAGACGTACGATCCATGGGTTTGGGGTTCTGGCCAATCAGAATGCACGACTCAGATCGCGCGCGCAACAGGGGGGAGTCTCGACTACAGGTTCGCTATAGTGGACACCAGTAATGATCTAAAGGTGCTCAAGAATTTGGACTTGGGCAGCCAGAAGCTTGTCGACATCCAAGGCCAGTACAAGGTCTGGAGCAGCACAAAGAACAAGGACACCCTGGTTGACCTGGCCTCGGCCATCATCGACCCACACTACAGGAATATGGAGGATGAGAGCAAGAAGAACAAGACCGCCTGGCACAGTGCCTAAGGTGCAGAGACTGGATGAAGAACATGTCTAGTACGTGACCAAGACGCATACACAAGCTACAAGTTGTACATATGGATTGTTGACATTAGTGTCGGTTCTATATCCGACATATCTCGTAGTAGGGGTCCTAAGCAAGGCATCTTGGAGCGATGGTAACATGGACATGGGATTTTACCCAGGTTCAGGCCCTCTCGATGGAGGTAAACCCCTACGTCCTGCTTTTGATTGTATTCATATGGGGTATAGTATAGAGTACATGTATCTACCACGAGATTGTTCTAATGAATATTAGATCATTTATTGACTAGCCTGGCCTCGGTTTATATAACACACCGAAGGCCTAGGGTTTTAGGAGACTCCTTGGCTTGAGCGCCAAGTCTTGTGGAGTCTTCCTTGTATGCGGCATGGGCTGCCCAAAGTGGCCCATTAGTGAACCGCCATGGGGGTCCTCAGCCCGACCCACAGGTTAGGAGACGATGTGATGAATACCCCCTAGTCCAGGACACCGTTAGTAGCCCCCCTGAACCGGTCTTCAAGTTGTGGAAGCTCTTCGATTCTTCCGAACTGTTCTTCATCTTCGATCATCGGTCTTGAAAACTGGTTCAATAAATATTCTCATCTTCGATCTTGACGATCGCCGAAGTGAATCCGAAGAGTTTACACGTCGGGTATCTGAGGAGCCCCTTTAAGTTTTCGGCCTTTATCAATGCCTTGTTATTTTTATGCCACACCTCGGGTTTGAAGTTGTTCCCGTGCGGCAGTGTCCTCTTGCGTCCGAGCTCAAATGTCGGACTGCATCTGAGGTATCCTCTTGCAGCTGAACTCCAACGCCAAACTGCATCCGAGCTCCAACGCTGGACCGTATCCAAGGTGTCATACATCACCTTGGTTCGAAAAATTTGAAGGAGTTCTGCCGAGCTTAATGCCAGAAATGCCCGCTATGGAGCCAACCATTTGTATTCGAGCTTTATGCTAGACAGCATCCCAGGTGGCGTACCACCTTGGTCTTGAGCTGATTGTTTCTAGATTTTATTTTATTTGCTGACGAGATATATAGCCAGTAGCCCTCAAGGTGCGTGTCGGCCTAAAATCCGAGATGCACATTAGAGGAGATAGTGATCGGCGGACGGGCCCTTGAGAGAGGGTTTTGAGAAATTGCCGTAATATATTAGCTTGATGCTGGATAAGTCCCAGTTGGTACCTACTGTTGTCCAAAGACGCTTTTGCCCATAGTTTGGTCAAGCCGAACACTGAGCACTTTGAATTTTCTGCATTGAATAGGCAATGCAGTAGCCCCTAAGACATTGGTCGGGTGGCAACACCAGATCAAGGGATCGATGTGCCCCTTTAATATTAATGATAAGCCCGAAGACCAGTAGCCCCCGAGCCTTAATGCGGGCACGGGTGGCCGAATTAAGGATCGATATCCAGAGTAAAATCACAAAATATGTGTAATGATTCTATGTATCCAAGTACCCTACATAATTAATGCTCGGATCCGTATAGTACAAAACTTTATTGACCGACCATCGGCTTCAACCTCCTCGGCCAGTAGTCGGAGAGTGTTTGGCCTACTTTATAAAGCCTTTATAAGGGCAAAGATTTAAGACAAACAAGGCAATCCGGCCATATGGTTTTATAAACAAAGGTACACGGAGAGATATTTTATATTACTATTGAACGTAAGAAACATCTTCCAAAGAAAATAGTCCCGCTATCGGTTCCTTTCTTTGGGTTGTCATGCTGACCATGATCATGAAACCTCACCTCTGGTCAATGTGGGAGAAAAATATTGAGGATTTAGTTTGGGGAAAGTTCTAGAACTCTATGGTCTAATGAACCAAAAAAATTCACTTTCGTCGTTGCCAACCAATTATATCCTTTAAGATGGCTAGCTTTCGGCTTCACCCAGTTTGAGGTACTCCCTCCGTCCGGGAAAAGTTGTCCGCGTGACATTTTTGCAAAAAAACCCTCGAAGAAACTCCGACCGAACCCGCAGTCCATCATCCCCTTTGACAGCTCCGCTCATGCAGCTCCACCGCTCCCCCGCGACACCGGCGACGCCGCGCAGCTCCACTACGCCGCGCCGCCGCGACCCATAGCTCCACCGCGCAGCTCTGCCGCGACCCGCAGCTCCACCGCTCCCTCCATCCCTGCCCGTCGATTTGTTCCCTAAAATACTCACATTTCCCTATCCCTGCCCGCGACGAGGCCGAATGTGTACCACTCCAGCATCCCCGGCACGGCGTCCAGCCAGAGGAAGAGGCAGTCGTGGGCGGCGCGGAAGACGCCGTCAGCCTCCACCAGTGCCTCGATGTAGATGTTGGAGCCGCCGGCAAAATTTCAAATTGGGAAGAGCAAAATCTCACCTTTCCTTTTCCGGCGGATATGAAGGCGGATCTCTCCTCTTCATAGGGTACGTGCAGAGCACACACCCCTACAGGCTCTCTCCTATGAAATCTTGTCTAGCTAAATTTAATGGTCTCGCTGCTCCCTGCTCAATTTTGGTGCCTGTGGTGTCTGGAGTCTAAATTGGAAATCAGAACTAGTTCCATAATTTTCAGTCTGTAAAATTTCACTAAATTTTACTGTATCAGACAGCCTCTATAATTTTTAGCTCCATAATTTTCAGTTTGTAGAGCTGGACGTCAGATTCAGCTCCATAATTTAATTGAATTTTATTGAGAGAAGTCATATACTCCCTCTCTCAGTTCTTCTGTTGCATGGCCATTCCTTAAAGAAACATGACACAGCAAAATTCATAGGAACATCCTCAAGCCCTTGTTCTTATTCTTATTCTGTAATCTAAATTACTCGTCGAGACCATCGAGCAAGAGAGCAAGAGAGTTAGTCTGTATTGTTGTTTTCATTTGCTGAATAGAGCTTAAAATCTGCACTTTCATGGACGAAAGTTCATTTTGGTTGATGCTCTCTGCGTTGCTGTATTCAGTAGGGCCACCAGCAAGCTGCTGCTATTTCTGTTGATCTGCTGTTGTTATTTCAGCTGATATGTTGTCCCTCTTGTCTCCAGAATTGCCTGCTGTTGCTATTGATCTATTGCTGCTGCTTCTTCAATCCGTGGCGCTGCTGCTTCAATTGCCAACTCTTCTTGTCGTACTGCTGGTGCTTCAAATCAACAGAGGAGGCGATGACAACATTTAGTCCTGATTTTCTGCCAGGAACAAGTGAGCCATTTATTTTTGACTAATACAGTATCCATTTTATTTCTTCAGAAGCTAGCTCATTCTCAAAAATAAAGGAACATAGGCAAAGCAATAGACAGTAGCTAGCATATGATTTGCTTACAGTAAGGATCTTCTGAACATTTGGTTAGCTCTAGCTATATCTCTGAACATATGAGCAATGTGCATTTTTAGTACCAGCAATGCACATTGATGATTCTAGAAAATAAGTTTATAACCACTCTAGATTTACAAGTGTTTACTGAAGAATATTCTGTTTATGAAGTAGACCAGCAATATTCATCTTTTTCTGTTTATGAAGAAGAAGAAGAAACCTAGCTAATTCAAATATTCCAATTTTAGGGACATGTTTTTAATTCAATTGGACAAGCATGGAATACTTTGAATTTTGACCCTGACAATGAATTTTGATTGTAATCCAATTAAACTCTCTGTATCAATTAAACTCTTTGTATAACCTGTTAATTTTGATTGCAATCAAGCTTTCGCAGGAACAAATGAACAATTTACCCTAATGTGATCAAGATTTCGCAGGAACAGAGGCGGAGTACCAGAGGCGTCGGGGTCGGGGGCGGGTAAAAAAAGAAGGCTCATTCTAGTTTCTACAACAGGTTATGCTAGTGAATTCAAACTATGCTTTGTTTGATTCAGATTATGCTAGTGAATTCAGTTACTTCACCTCACCTTCACTTCACCAAATTTCTGACACAGGACACTGAATGGAGTATGATTGACAGACACAAAACACTGTAAATTTCAGATAACATCAGCACTAGATCAGCATTGCAATTGAGAATTTTAATACTCCAATTAACACTGCAATTGACGCTGATGGAGTACTTCTTTGACAAAATGAAATTGATACTGGAATTGGCACTGTACCTGCAGCCAACAGCAGCAGCAGAGGCAATCAGCAGTCGAGGTGCTCGAGGGCAGAGGCAATCAGCAGAAGCAATCAGCAGTCGAGGGCAGAAGCAATCAGTAGAGGCAATCAGCAGACGCAATCAGCAAAAGCAATCGGCTGTGGCATCAGCAGGTTTGCATGGTCCTCTCTCCACCGGGGAAGATCCGCCTTGCCCTGCCTGCCGAATTCTTCAAGAGGGGAGCGGCGACCGGGGTCGGCAGCGGCGGCTGGGGTTGCCGCAGGGGTGAGGAACCGGTGAGCAGGGCCAGGGACGTGAGCAGGGCCACGAGGAGGAGGCGCCCGTCGAGGTGGTCGCCTTGGAGGAGCAGCCTCAGCTGGGCGGCGGGGCAGCTCGCCTCTGTGCGGACGGCCCATGTTCGCAGCGGTGGGGCAGCTCACCTCCGTGCGGACGGCCCACGTTCGTAGCGGCTGAGCAACCGCAGGTGGGCTACGGCGTAGGTGGGCGTCGGCGGAGGTGGTCGCCCGCTCTTTCTACGGCGGCTGCCGGCGGTGGCTACGATGGCCGCTTGGTCGAAGGAGGAAGAAGCAGAGGTGAGGGGGGATTAGCACTAGATTTAAAACCAAAAGTTTTTTTTTGTAAAATTTGAAATGAACTAAGCTCTGGACAACTTTTCCCGGATGGAGGGAGTACTAACTTGGATGACCCGGTAGTAACAATCACAGAGGTGCTCCCTTTACCCCCTAGTCGAACAATCGGGAACATAGGGGTAAGCACAGGAGCCAGGCAACCCAGCTTGGCCAAAATCTTAAGTCAAATTGATGCATGTTTATGGCTTTACAACGATACCTACGGAAGGTAGTGCTCGTATATTGATTACAAACGCTGATGATATACGTTTATTTTGACTCCGTTGCGACCGTTTATAATATGAAAGTGGCCCATCGTCGGCTTCTACCCCTTTGTAGATACTACGCAGGGTGTTTCCGTACTAACCAGACAACCCTTAGCCGACGTCTCCGTGCCCGGAGGCGGTTGTGTTAGCGAAAACAAGGCAATCAAATATGTGGGCTTTATAACTTTCACTTAGTCATAGGAGAGTTAAACTGGGGAAGCTAGCTACGAGCCCCCGGTTAGTGTTCGGCACTGACCGAAGTCTAGCCATTAACACTTCGGCCAATGTTATGAAAGTCCCATCATTTAACACGGGTTAATCGGTATCGATCTATAGTTTGACACCATCGTCGGATCACTGACCAGTTTACGCCCATTGTGACAGTCAGTTTTTGGCTTTCTCCACTGAGGTTCTTAACCATTCGAGGTGGAAGCACAATCGCAGTCGTTCTCCCTTTGCACATCTAGCCGAACAAAGCGGAACTTAGGAGGCAAGTACAAGAGCCAGGCAACCCAACTATTGACAGAAGACACAATTCAAAACGGATGCATATATAGCAATAGCCCGAGAATGTTTTTGCCGAATCTCTAAAGTTGTCCGGTGTTGCACTGCGAGACTTATGCCGAAAACACACAAATAGTTTAAAAGTGTCACAGGCTTGGAAAACCAAAAAACTTCAGTAAAAACTTGACGTCCGAACAAAATCAAGTGTTCGGTGCCAATCCAAAATTAGTCTTAAAAAATTATGCTTCTGTCGTGCTTTAACATGACACATCCGGTCTCTAGACTTCAAGTGGATTAGCCTTCGGCTTCAACCTCCCTATCCCGAAGGCGGAGTGCGTTTCCAAGGCCAGTTTAGCAAACCAAACCCGAGCGACTTTAGAGAGATACTAGGCCATCCGGCTATTGACCACGC